>NC_057794.1:185057859-185357859 GCF_018294505.1 Triticum aestivum
CGTGGCTACGGGCCTCGGGGGCCCGACTCGGGCCTCCCGGGCCGCGGCGGCGGCGGAGTGGTGAGGGCCACGCGGCAACGCCCGGTTGGGCGCGGGCGGCGGCGGACACTGTCCGGCCGGGGGCGGACACGTCCGTCGGTGCGGGGATCTGTTTTTTAGACTAGGGTTTCAGGGAGGAAGAAGAGATCCGAAAATGGGGGGTATTTATAGGCATAAGTGGAGCTAGGAGAGTCCAAATGAGGTGCGGTTTTTGGCCACGCGATCGTGATCGAACGCTCTAGGACATGGAGTAGAGCTTGGTGGGTTTTGGGCCAAATTGTAGGGGTGTTGGGCTGCAACACACGCGAGGCCTTTTCGGTCCCTCGGTTAACCGTTGGAGTATCAAACGAAGTCCAAATGATATGAAACTTGACAGGCGGTCTACCGGTGGTAAACCAAGGCCGCTTGGCAAGGCTCGGTCCAATTTGGAAATGCTTAATCCCCACACATGAAAGAAAGCTAGAAATGACCATCGGAGGAGAACGAAGCGCCGGAATGCAAAACGGACAACGGGGAAAAAGCTCGGATGTATGAGATGAACACGTTTGCAAATGCAATGCACATGATGACATGATATGAGATGCATGACAAAGAAAACAACACACAGAGACAAAGACCTGAACCCGAGAAAATAAAATAACTTAACGCCGGAAACGGCAAGAGTTGGAGTACAAATAGGAAAAGTTACATCCAGGGTGTTACAAGGCTCCTGAGGCAGGCACCGAGACGCCCTCTTGGCGATGCCATCTGCCTCCTTGTTCATGTCGCACGGTACGTGATGCAATTCCAGACCCAATAATCGTTTCTCAATTTTGCGTACCTCCTTGAGGTATGCCTCCATGTGCTCGTCCTTCGGCTTGTATGCTTTGTTGGAGAAGTTGACGAGGAGCTGGGAGTCGCCCTGATGGTGAGGCGCCTTAACCCCATAACCGCCGCAACCTTGAGGCCGGTGATGAGGTCTTGTATTCTGCGATGTTGTTGGTGACCTTCTGGCCCTGCTGGAAGCAGAGCTGCACGACGTAGTAGAGCTTGTCTTGGGTGCGCGAGATGAGCACGACTCCAGCCCCCGCGCCCTGGCACGCGAATGCGCCATCAAAGTACATGACCCAACCATCTAGTGCTTCACTTACCAGCGAGAGGGGCGGTCCTCACTTACTTCTGGGTCAGGAACATCGGTCCATTCTGCCACGAAGTTGGCGAGGGCCTCACCCTTGATGATTCTGGTAGTGCTGAACTCCAAATGGAAGGCCTGTAGTTTGATGTTCCATTCGGCGACCCTTCCCGCGACGTTAGGGCTCCGGAGCACTCACTCCATGGGGTAAGCTGAGACAACCTTGATGGGGTGGCCTTGGAAGTAGTGGCGCAATTTTTGGGAGGCAATGAGGAGCACGAGAAAGAGCATTTGTGACATGGAATAGCGCGCCGAGCGTCGCGTAGCACCGTGCTGACGAAGTACGGTGGGTGCTCGACGAGGGTGGAGGCATTGGCGGGGTCCTGCACTTCCTGGGGTTGAGGGTCCTCAAGAGCCTTTCCGCTTGACGAGGCAGCCGTGGCCTCAGGAACACCGTCCTCAGTGGTCTTGCTGTCTGGAGGGTTGGCCGGAGCCTCGGGAGCATTGTTGACCAATGGGGCGGCTGAGGCCTCGGGAGCGCCGTCCTGAGTCCGTGGCGCTCCAACAGGGCATGAGGTATTTCCTCGTGAGTCCTTGGTTGGGTGCTCCTCCCGAACCGCCACCAGTGCTATGCTGGCGGAGTGGGGCGTGGCGGCCAGGTAGAGCACCAACGGTTCAAGGGGGCGCGGTGCTACCATTACTGGTGGGCTGGTACTTCATGATGTCTTCGAAGGATACGTCGGCCTTCGGACTCCACTCGATCTATCCTTTCTTTTTCATCAGCTTGATGAAGGGGAGGGAGCGCTCCCCTAGTTTGGAGATGAAACGCGCGAGCGAGGTTATGCAGCCCGCCAGCTTCTGCATTTCCTTGAGGGTCTGCGGTGGACTCATCCCTTCTATAGCCATGACTTTCTCTAGGTTGGCCTCGATCCCTCTGTGCTACACCAGGAAGCCCAGCAGCTTGCCATACGGGACATCGAACACACACTTCTCTGGGTTGAGCTGCAGGTTTACCGCGCACAGGCTAGCGAAAGTCTCCACCAGATCCTCGACAAGTGTCCTTGCTTCCCGAGATTTCACCACTATGTTGTCGACATACGCCTCACCGTTCCTCCCGAGCTACTGTACCAGGGCAATAGGCATCAACCGTTGGAAGGTTGCTCCCGCATTGCGCAGCCCAAACGGCATGCAGGTGTAGCAGTACAACCTGCATGGGGTCAGAATGGTTGTTTTCTCAACATCTTGCACTGCCATCTTGATTTGGGGATAGCCCGAGAAGGCGTCCAGGAAGCACAGCAAATTGCACTCGATGATGGAGTCGACGATCTTGTCGATGCGTGGGAGAGGGAAGGGGTCCTGAAGACAGGCCTTATTGAGGTTGGTGAAATTGATGCACATACGCTCCTACCCGCCCTTCTTGGCGATGATGACTAGGTTCGTGAGCCAGTCTGGGTGCCACACTTCTCGAATGACGCCGGCCTCCAGTAGCTTGCGGGTCTCCTGGGTGATGAATGACTGCTTCTCCGGGGCTTGCCACCGTGCCTTCTGGTTTACCGGTCGAGCGTTGGGTCACCGGTTCCCACGCAAACACATCCTTGTTCGCCCGTAGGAAGCTGACCAGCACCTCCTCTTGGTCTGGTGGGAGGCCGATACCTATGGTGAAGGTCGAGCCTGATGCCTCGTCCTCATCTATCGGCACCTGCTTCATCTCGGCCCAGTTTTGAGAGAATAACTGCTTCTTCTATGCTGGTGCAGCCCTCGGGGCCTTCGAGGCTCCCTCCTTGCTAGGCCGCGTGGTCGCCGCCGCTCTAAAAGCGAGCTTGACGGATGAGAGCATATCGTTGGTGTCCCCCGCCACGGTGAGGATGCCACTGCTTCTCGGCATCTTCATGAGGTTGTAGCCGGGGTGGGTTGCCGCCATGAACTCGGCCAAGGCCAGGTACCCTAGGATGGCATTGTACGGCAGGCTGATGGGATCGATGTCAAATTTGATGAGCACGGTGCGGCAGTTGTCGCGGGTGCCAAAGGTGATGGGAGGCGAATCTGCCTCAGGCGGCAGATGGAGCCGTCGACGATCCCAGAGAAAGGCTTGGTGGGTCAGAGCTGGCCATAGGGCACATGAAGGAGGCCGAATGCTTCCACATAGAGGACATTGAGCCGGCACCGCCGTCAATGCGGGTCCTAGTGACCGCTACGTTATAGATGGTGGTGGTGCAGAGCATCGAGAGCGTGTCGGCGTCGGTGCTGGCCGTGGTCGTGGGGTGGTCCCTGAAATTGAAGGTGACGTCGGCCATAGGCACCGCCCAACCTGAAGGGGCTCCCCATTGCAGGTGGGCAGCGCCCATCTGGTGGAAGAACTACTTGATGTGGCGGTCTGAGTCTGGCGCCTGTGAGCCGCCTAGGAGGGCCGCGCCAGCATGGGGTGCTGGCACCGTGAAGCGCACGGTGAAAAGGCCACGCAACTCCTCCCAATAGGCCACCAAGGACTCCGGCAGGTCTAGGAGCCAGGCACGTGGCACGCCTGAAAGGGCCATGGGCAGCTAGTTCCCCATGACCCTGTCGTCCCCATCGGCCGCCAGCATAGCGGCGGCATATGCTTGGAGGAACCCCATCGAGTCTGTCGTGTCGTCGTATCGAGGCGGCAGCTCCGGCCCGAACTTGGGTGGCCACTGCACCCGCCGCAAGGCGGGGGTGAAAGCTCGGAGACCCACGGTGCATCTGAATGCACCCGGCGGTCTGGTCGGTGGAGCGGCGCTTGCCATGAGAGCCGAGCTGTGCGGGTGGAGTGCAGCGGATGGAGAGGAGAATCTTTGACGCACCCCTACCTGTCGCGCCAAATGTCGGATTCAACGCTCCACAAACCCAAGATAGATTCAAACTCTAGGTGAGTGCGAAGAACTCAACCTCCTCGGTCTGCCTACTCGTCGATTTCACAGCCTAGCTCAATAAACTGGAAGGAAAGTGGAACAAGACAATGTTTACACAGGTTCGGGCCACCTTGCGGTGTAAAACCCTACTCCTGCTTCGTGGTGGATTGGCCTCAAGGTGGGCTGAGGATGAACTAGTACCAAGAAGGAACAACCTCAGGAGGTGTGTTCTTATGCTTGTGTGAGCTGCTGAGGGTGGTCTGAATGGTCCGTCCCTCCTACAGTGGTGGCTAGGCTATATTTATAGTTTCCTTGGTCCTCTTCCCCCAGAATGAAGGCGGGAAGGGATCCCACAATGACCAAATTTGAAGGGAGACAACTAGTACATCTTATCCCGATGAAAGCTGGTCTTCTCCTGCAAAGCTTCAAGTCATGACATCGTGGTGGGCTCGGCGATGACCTCTATCCTGTTGTCCTGACCGTCTTGTTCTTGTTGCATGGAAATGGAAACCTTTGGTTGATGCCTCGGGACTCTACACCTGCGCTTGCCTCCTTAGCACCAAAGAGGATACCTATTGTACTATGCCCGTAGCGCCCGCGTGACCTCAGTCGTCATGGCTTGCATCATCCGAACCTTGCGAAGTGAACGCTTGCATAGGAATCTCCTCCCCTTAGGGGCCAGCCTAAAGAGGCCACTCCTTCTGACGGTCTTGGTGTCATTCCCCTCGCGATGCTTGGCTCCTCGCGAGGGTCTTGTGTTGTTGATGTTGAACATGAGTCGTACCAGGCCGTCGATGGAGCCATGCCATAAGCCGCAGGTAGGAAAGTCTGGGTACCCTCGTTCCCTGAACACCGACAAGCTTATCTATGAATATTATTTGAATCTTCTCTGAATTCTTTTATGCATGATTTGATATCTTCATAATTCTCTTCAAAATATTGGTTTAGTTTGGCCAACTAGATTGGTTTTTCTTACAATGGGAGAAGTGCTTAGCTTTGGGTTCAATCTTACAGTGTCCTTTCCAAGTGACAGTAGGGGCAGCAAGCCACATATTGTATGGTTGGCATTGAGGATAAAAATATGGGGTTTTCATCATACTACTTGAGTTAACTCCTCTACATCATGTCATCTTACTTAATGTGTTACTCTATTCTTCATGAACTTAATACTCCAGATGCAGGCAGGAGTCGGTCCATGTGTGGAGTAATAGTAGTAGATGCATAATGGTTTCGGTCTACTTGACACGGACGTGATTCCTATATTTCATAATAATTGCCTTTGATATCATCATAACTTTGTGCTTTTCTATCAGTGCTCGGCAGGAATTTGTTCACCCACCGTAAAATTTTCTATCTTGAGAGAAGCCTCTAGTGAAACCTATGGCCCCCAGGTCTATTTTCCATCATATAAGTTTCTGATCTACAATTCTAGTTTTCAATTCACTTTCCTTTGCAATGTTTACTTTCCATTCCATAAACCAAAAATATTACTTTACTGTTTATCCATCTCTACCAGATCTCACTTTGCGAATAACCGTGAAGGCATTGACAACCCCTTTGCCGCGTTGGTTGCAAGTTTGTTTGTAAAGGTATTCGGTAGTTTGTTGCGTAGTCTCCTACTGGATTGATACCTTGGTTCCCAAAACTGACGGAAATACTTATGCTCCTTTTTTGCATCATCCTTTCCTCTTCAAGGGAAAAACCAATGCAAGCTCAAGAGGTAGCAGAGTATGTTGGATGTTATAAGATATTATATATGAGTGTTGTACTACATCATTGTGCAATTTCTTCTTAGCTTCTAATATTAACTTGGTTCTTTTAGGTACATATGCCATTGGTAAAGATTCGCGATTCGACCCTTTCTGCGTACGGGGCAATGCAATATTGATGAACCAGCATCAAGTGAGGAAGCTGATAAAGATTGTTAGCAAAATGGGGCAATGCAATATTGATGAACCAGCATCAAGTGAGGAAGCTGATAAAGATTGTTAGCAAAATGGGTGAAAAGATGGCAATTAAACTATTTGTTTACACTTTATCCAAGACAACGGCGAATTGCAGGATGGTAATTAAGTACTCTGTAGCCTTGTTTATACTGCCCATAATGAGTTGTGTCAGATGAAAATGTCTGAATCTTTTTCCTTTACAGTGGTTCCCAAAGCAGTTTACTCAAGGTTACCTCTCAAACTACATGATTGGTGGGCATGCAAAGGTTAAAGTATTTCTACCAGAACATGATGATTATGTAGATGTGTTCATGAAGAGAGTGAAGGATGGGCGGCTGGCCATCACAAGGGGTTGGACTAGAGTGGTGCGTGCCTTCTACATGGAGGAGGGCACAATATGGGCATCCCACCTCACCTTGTTCAGCAATCAGAATGTATTTCACCTCTTTCTTTATCGTCTTTAATAGTACAAGTATACAAATGTGGTTCATCATTATTTTTTGGTGCTTATGTAATTCTTTAACATATGTACCTGTGAATTGAATAATATATTGGTTGTTTGAACCTGATGGATACGAATAAAGGTATAGCATACTTTCAAATTCAAATCTGACACAATTTGAAATAGCAGCAATTAATTTACGGTGAAATTATGCTCTGCAGGTCGTTACGGCGCACACCGTCGGTAAAACACAAACATTTGTGATATACACCATAATCCGACGTGGCTCATAGAGAGGAAACGTGTGTGAGCATGCACACAGTTGCCGTTTGCAAAGCATGTGCAATGTCAGACAATATCAGAAACGGTGCGGGCAAACTAAACATTTGTGATAGTTGCAACCATGAACTATTTATGATGTGGTACGCATCGTAAACATTGCACCATAGAATAGCGTGTGTTATAGTTGTCATGTACGACGATGTTACGATGGTCCGACGTTTTGTAATCCAATCCGACACTCGTACGACAATTAGCTAATATTCTTAATAAGTTGTCGCATATGGTTCGGGAAAGTGAATGTCTGTGATTGTCTGCTTATCATACACGTTCTATAATCGTGAACCGTTTGTGATGGGCTGCGCATCACAAACATAGCACCATAGTATACTGACTGCGATGGCAATGCGAGCACAAACAAGTTGCAAGGATGGAGTGTTTGGGATATTCGAGATATCAGGAACAATTTTGTATATACAACTGTATGCATCTTGGCTCCCTATCCCCGAGGGTTTTTGGGTCATGTGGGAAGGACCCCCTATTGCAATCACTCACTTGGCGCCGGTTCCAAATGCCGTCGAGGAAAGGGGTTAAAAATTGTGTGTATAGCACCTCGCTGTACCAGTGGGATAAGCATAAATTCTATGTGTAGTAAATTGGAACGAATTTTCAAACATATTTGTGTCACGGCTTGGACACATGCATGGAGTGCCATGGCATTTAAATTCCAAAAACATAAAAAATGATCAAACGATGTAAATATCTAGTGTTCAAAAAAGAAAATCTAAAGATCTTGCAAGACAACCGGGCCCCAAACGATTGGCACTCTATTTCGCGCCTCGAGGTTTGGAAGGTGAGTGGCGTAGGTTATTAATCTACATGGTTCTGTATTGGAAACCGTTAGCTATTATGTTCACAAACGACTCTTGATGCGGGAATCGCGTGTAATATTCAAATTACAGCACTCGTAAATTCCGGTGACTGGTGCGTGTACTGTCCCGGTCGATCTAGATTCCGGCTGCCAATAAATACTACCTTGCTCATGTCGTCCCGCCTGCATTCTCATCTACATCCTCCCCTTGCTCGCCCTCTCCCTCCCTCCCTCCCTCCCTCTCTCTCTCTCAAATTTCTGCCATGGCGCCGCTTATTTGCCCACGCGCCGACGAGGAGGCACCACCCCCTAGGACGCTCAGTCGAAGAGCAGTGACGAGGAGGACCCCTACGCGCCGCTAGACGAGGTTGCGTCGGACCCCCGAACTTTGGAGTGGTTTTGGGGACAATACAATCTTTGTGTGTGGAAATCGCTGCCGCCGGCTTAGAAAGTCACGCAAGTGGTGTTCAAGAAGGAGATGGCGGACGAGAAAGCCTGTTGTGGTTCGACATGATCACCTATGGGGCCGTCGGCCCTTTGTGGTTCGACAAGGTGGGAGGGCGCGTTGCACAAAGAGCGGAGACCATAGAGAAGCACATCAATAGTGACACGAGTGGTTTTTACCCAGGTTCGGGCCACTGGGAGGCGTAAAACTGTACTCCTACTTCGGTGGATTGGACGGAGAGGACCGTGACGAACGCGCAGCCCTCAAGCCCGGCAAGGCTGCCTTGGGGAGATCAGCTACACGCGTATGAGTGTACAAGGATCCAAATCCTTTCTAAGGTTGGCTCGGCCCTCCTTTTATAGGTCAAGGGGTTACCAAAATGGCAAAACAATCATTCTCCAGTGATTAGATAGCCAAAGTGCTATCATACCTAACTCTCCAGATAGGACAAGATGCATTAAATGCACCGCTTAGTGTCACGTCATGCATGTAGCCTGGAAAGCCTTGCCGCACCATTCAACCACCTTCTCATCTGCCTGCATGACATGCTCGTGGAAGGGTGTCATTTATGGGTGATCTTCCTCCGAAATGGGTGTCACGTGCCAAATAATAGCCACTTAATCACTTGGGGGCTCGAGACCACATCGATGAGTGACTTGCGTTGCTGTGAGGTGGAGCGGTGGAGCCTTGGCTGGGAAGCAGGCCGCCAGCGTCCCAGCAACCCTTGTTGGGACGGTCTTGTGACTTGTCCTTTGTCACACCTGATTTTCATGCCACAATACTTAAGCTAATAAAATATGATAAAATGTGGTTTACCAAAAACTTTTGAGTGTTTTGGTCTTTTCTTTGATTGGATTTTAGATTCCTAGACTAGCTTTAAAGGGATACAGAAACTTGGTTCTAAGGTAGGCTTCATGCTCCCATGTTGCTTCTGTTTCCATGTGGTTGCTCCACGGGACCTTGAAGTACTTGATGGTGCGGCTTCGCGTACGTCATTCTATTTCATCTAATAGGCAGATGGGCCTCTCACGGTAGGTCAGATAGGGCTAAAGGTCAATGTCTTCGTGATCGATGTCCTTGTAGAGATGAGGCTTCTCGGGAACTTGGAGACACTTCCGGAGTTGTGACACGTGAAACACGTTGTGCACATTGGATAGTTCAGGTGGTAGTTCCATCTGGTAAGCAACTTCTCCTGGTCTTGTAGTGATCTTGAAGGGGCCAATAAATCTTGATGCGAGCTTTCCCTTAACATGGAAATGCTTGGTTCCATTGAGAGGAGTTACTCGCATGTACACATGGTCTCCAATGCGGAAGCTCACTTGTCGACGATGAGTGTCGGCATAGCCCTTCTGCCATGACTTGGCGGCCTTCAGACGTTCTCTGATCAGCTGAACTTGCTCTTCGGCCTGGCGGGGAACATTATTAGGTAGCATGCTCATTAGTTAGGGTAAAACAAAATTTCAAAACTATCTATACCTCTCCTCTTTTATGAGATTTTCCAAACCTAAGGGACATTTCCCTTATTGACCTCTCCTATTTAACTTTTGTAGATGGCCCTCGCCCCCTTGAGACTTCTTATGACAGGATTCCCATCACTCCTAAGAGACTGCCTCCAACAATGCCACTATAATTTGCTGCCCATGTACACCCTGCATGAACTGGAAAATGATGTGTTTTCGAAAGAATTCTACGCCGAGGTTTTTGTGCCTGCCAAGACCTCACCCCAGGGATGGTTCTTCATTCGACAGCACATGCGAATAAAAGACCTGGCCATTCAGCAAGTGGCATACGAAGCGCTCCTCCGTCCTCGAGACCTCCTCCTAAAAATGAAGGAAGAACATGCCACCCACTACCTACCTAGCAAGAGAGGATTTAGAGCCCCGACTCAAGTGATAATTTCCACAAAAGACGAGGATCCAACCCTCAAGTACCAGATCCACTTCATCGACGCACGAGACTACCTTCTATGTCACCTTACTTAAGCATTCCTTAAGGCTCGCCAAGAGCTCCCTTCGCTTCTGCACCTCCACTGCCTTGAGAAGAAGAAGGTGGTCCAACGAGAACAACAAATCAATGCCCTACAAGTCCACATCGCCAATCGGAAGCAGAAAATTGAGGAACTTCAGGAAGCCCGCAACCGAACCTCACAAAGGAGGCATAGGAATGGATTTCCATATCCACCTCGTAGAGGATCATCATCAGGCCCCCGACGACGTAACCCAAGACTGAATAACAACCTTTTTGCTCCGGTCACATGTCACAGGTGTGGAGAATTTGGGCATATTGTCAGAAGGTGTCCCAACAAGCAGCCAACTATCACATACTCACTGGCACCACCGGAGAACCTAGAAGCTGAAGACTGAACGCCCTTCCCACTGTGTGATGAAGCAAGCACGACTACTGAGTCCAAGAACCCCTAGTGTAGGATGAGTCATGTACCCCCTATACGAAGTCGAGTCCATATGATGGTTCAAATGAAATCATGTTGTGTGTTTCTTGTTCTTATCTGTTGTGTTTTGATATAAGTCAAACTGTTGCCCTAGGAAATATGTGTGTGACTATATCACCTATCTTATCGTAATGATTTTGTGTAACCTTTACGGCACTTGCTTGATTACACTTGCACTATAGAACCCCATTTTAGGCACCTCCTCTATGCTACTATTCCCTCTCATCTCTCTCATCAACTCAAGACGAGCAAGACAAGATGCACAAAGGATTCCACCTTGGCAACCAACAAGCACAAAAGACTTTTGATACATCCTCTTGGACCAAGTGCGACCCCGCAGAGTTATGTTTACCCCTCAAGATTGGAAACCCGTCCCTTCTAGACTTCACGTGTTGCCACATCTCGAACCTTAAGCATGCGCTTAACCAATGGAATTGCAAGAGAACCAGTGAAGCCTCAGTAATCTTTGCTTCCCACCAGGTTCATTGTGGAACTACTGGACACAGTGAACAAACACATTATAGCGAAGAACATTTTGAGGATACATGATTAGTACGCCAAATATATTGATGAGGCTCTACTAGTAACCTTGAGGGACATCTGAGAATCTTTGATGGAATAAGAGACTCTCATGTTGGTAGACGAACTTGGTAAGATCATGGTAGTAGAGTAGCATAGCTTTCATCACCCCGGAGTAAATAAAATTTAGTAGCACAATTATGATCGCAAGCTGAAATTCTTGGATATATAAGGATATGACTTAGCCATGGGATATTGATAGGAGCTAGTTGACATTACGAGAATGAATTGGAGGAAACATGTAGGAATTATCATAGGGCATGAGATTTGGATTAAATAGGTGATCTTAGTGGAGTATATATGTTCAGTAAGTCTACATGGTTTGGAGAAAATTGGATTTAGACTGATGATCTCGATCATGAAACCATGTTTCTTGGCAGACGATAAACTAGGATATTGGATTAATTCTCAGAGTTGATTTATGGATCTATATAAGCTTAAGATTGGAGGTTACTTGACCATGATAATGGAAATTGGTGGACTGACTATAGTAAGGATAGCCATTTCAAGGATTTGGGAGTTATAGGGACTTTAGAAGATCATGTGGGACGCCATAGATGTTGGATTTGTAGAATTAATGGATCATGTAGTGTTTGGTGTACTTAATGGGTCATTGGAGTTGATTTATAGGAAGGAAACAAGATCTTGGAGTGGTATACGACATGTTTCCTTA
The DNA here is from genome assembly GCF_018294505.1 of Triticum aestivum. NCBI lineage: Eukaryota > Viridiplantae > Streptophyta > Magnoliopsida > Poales > Poaceae > Triticum > Triticum aestivum. The sequence goes on from NC_057794.1 coordinate 185,069,561, forward strand.
GGACGGAGATGCACTATCTTGGACCTTGGAAGAATAGGATGAGCACTTGGATTGTCATGTTTAAGCCTGGCAGCCTGTATGTTATACCCATGGATTTTTACATAAGGATAACCATGCATGTGAGTTTGGGGATAGTTGACATGTCTGATCTTGTTAGACCTCCTCTCGGAAGTCATGTGGATATGAATATCATGAGTGATTATTGGAGTTGACCTATACGAGATATTGTTTGTGGTGGTATAAGGTGATTTGTTTGGCGGACTAGATAGAACGATGGGCATCTCAGAAATTGTGGTCACGGATGAGATGATAAACGTTCACTCACACCCAAGGATCCATGAAACTCTTAATCATTACGAGGCCATGACATGGTCGTATCATGACCAAGTGCTTTGACTCTAGGTTGAGAAGACCCTGACCAATACTCAAACGTGACCACCACCGATAACCCAGCCTACTTTATATAACCCGTGAACAAGTCTTCATGGAGTACTTGGACAAGTTGGTTGTCATCTCTATTGGTGACATACTCGTCTAACCGAAGATGAAAGAAGAGTTTTTTAGCTCGCTAGAGAACATCTGAAGACCACCATGTCAACTAGGAAGAACTATACCAGCCATCATCTTCAAGAAGTACACTTCCGCGTCGAAGACAATGTGTACCTACGGGTCACTCCTCTCAAAAGAACCAAGTATTTCCAAGGGAAGATCACACCATGATTATTGACACCCTTTTAGATCACTACAAGAAGAAGAGATGACGGTTCCAGCTGGAGTTGCCACCTAAGTTACCCGATGTGCACAACGTTTTCCACGGATCACAACTCCGGAAAATTTTCCAACTTCCTAACAAGCCTGATCTCTACAAGGACATCTGAAAGTGCAACTATCCCTAGGTGGTTTTGGTAATTCATAACAACATATAGCTCATTGAGCTAATGCTATTCCAAGATGATTATTTCAGGAAAGCTCAATGATTGGCATGGCATGGATGTGAAAGTGGAACCCTCAAAATGCTAAGGAAAAAGGATTGGCTCAAGCTCAAAAGCTCAAGACTCTTCATTTTACATTTTAGTGATCCAAGATCACATTGAGTCTTTAGGAAAAGCCAATACTATCAAGGAGGGATGAGGTGTTGCTTAATGAGCCTCTTGCTTCATGTGCTTAGTGATATGCTCCAAAAACCCTCAACTACTTTCCCATATCCACATTTGACCTAAACCCTAAGCCAAACTCGGTCCTACCGATTCTTCCTATCTGGCGCCACCGAGTTTCACTTGTCATTAGCCACTGCCAAACCCTAGAAATTCGGTTCTTCCGATAGGGATCTCGGTCTCACCGAGATGGGATTGCAAACTCTCTGTTTCCCTTTCGTAACTTTTCGGTCTCACCGAAAGAGCGAATCGGTCCCACCGAGATTGCAATGTAAATTAGTGTTTCCCCTTTGTAACTTTTCGGTCTCACCGAAAGAGCAAATCGGTCCCACCGAGTTTTCCTGACCAACTCTCTGGTTAGCTAATTACCAAATTCGGTCTCACCGAGTTTGTGTAATCGGTCTCACCGAGATTACGTTATGCCCAAACCCTAACCATATCGGTACTACCGAGTTGCATGTCAGTCCCACCGAAAATCTCTAACGGTCACTAGGTTTACATTTCCGGTCTGACCGAGTTTGTGATTCGGTCCCACTGGGATTGGAAAACTGTGTAACGGTTGGATTTTGTGTGGAGGCTATATATACCTCTCCACCCCCTGTTCATTCGAAGAGAGAGCCATCAGAACACATACACCATTCCAACTCATATGTTCTGAGAGAGAACCACCTACTCATGTGTTGAGACCAAGAAATTCCATTCCTACCATATGAATCTTGATCTCTAGGCTCTCCAAGTTGCTTTCCACTCAAATCTTCTTTCCGCCAAATCCAAATCCTATGAGAGAGAGTTGAGTGTTGGGGAGACTATCATTTGAAGCACAAGAGCAAGGAGTTCATTACCTACACACCATTTGTTACTTCTTGGAGAGTGGTGTCTCCTAGATTGGCTAGGTGTCACTTGGGAGCCTCCGACAAGATTGTGGAGTTGAACCAAGGAGTTTGTAAGGGCAAGGAGATCGCCTACTTCGTGAAGATCTACCGCTAGTGAGGCAAGTCCTGTGTGGGCGATGGCCATGGTGGGATAGACAAGGTTGCTTCTTCGTGGACCCTTTGTGGGTGGTTGCTTCTTCGTGGACCCTTCGTGGGTGGAGCCCTGTGTGGACTCGTGCAACCGTTACCCTTTGTGGGTGGAGCCCTATGTGGACTCGCGCAACCGTTACCCTTTGTGGGTTGAAGTCTCCATCAACGTGGAGGTAGGATAGCACCACCTATCCGAACCACGGGAAAAACATCCGTGTCTCCAATTGCGTTTGAATTCTCCAAACCATTCCCTTTACATTCTTGCAAGTTGCATGCTTTAATTTCCGCTGCCAATATACTCTTTGCATGCTTGCTTGAATTGTGTGATGATTGCTTGACTTGTCCTAAAATAGCTAAAATCTGCCAAGAACTAAAATTGGGAAAAGGTCAAGTTTTTATTTGGTCAAGTAGTCTAATCACCCCCCTCTAGACATACTTCGATCCTACAAGTGGTATCAGAGCCAGGTTTCCATTTGCTTTGATCTCCATAGCTTTGGTGGTCATAGCCTTGGTTTCACAACCTAGGAGAGTATGGCGTCTAGCGAGGGAAATTACCACCGTAGAGGTCCCTACTTTGATGGTACTAATTTTGCTAGTTGGAAGCATAAAATGAAAATGCATATTCTTGGACATAACCCCGCCGTTTGGGCTATTGTGTGTGTTGGTTTGCAAGGTGACTTCTTTGATGGGAGAGAACCAAACCGGGAAGCTACCGCGGATGAGTTGAAGATGTTGCAATACAATGCTTAAGCTTGTGATATTCTCTTCAACGGATTATGCCCCGAAGAATTCAACAAATTCAGCCGTCTTGAGAATGCGAAGGAAATTTGGGACACTTTGATTGATATGCACGAAGGTACTGACTCCGTCAAGGAATCCAAGTTGGATGTGCTTCAAAGCCAACTTGACAAGTTCAGGATGAAGGATGGTGAAGGTGTCGCTGAAATGTACTCTAGGCTTGCTCTCATCACAAATGAGATTGCCGGCTTAGGAAGTGAAGAGATGACCGACAGATTCATCATCAAGAAGATTCTAAGAGCCTTGGATGGAAAATATGATACCGTGTGCACATTGATCCAAATGATGCCCAATTACAAAGATCTCAAGCCAACGGAGGTGATTGGAAGAATTGTTGCTCATGAGATGTCACTTAAGGATAAAGAGGAACTTCACAACAAATCAAGTGGTGCCTATAAAGCCTCATGTGGAGCCCCTACATCATCAAGTGAGAAACAAGACTTCAATGAAGAATTGAGCTTAATGGTGAAGAACTTCAACAAGTTCTACAAGAGTAGAAGCAAAGATAGAAGCTTCAAGTTAAGGTCCTACAATGACAAAAGATCTTCTAGTCGAGAGCGAAACTGCTACAGTTGTGGAAGACTCAGACACTATTCCAATGAGTGTACGGCTCCCTACAAGAGAAGAGAAGATTCTCCAAAAAGAAGAAGCAAAGAATCACCACCAAGAGAGAGGAGGAGTAGATATGATCGTTATGAACGAAGATACTCACGGAGAAGCAATGATTCGGAAAGGAAGGAAAAATCATCAAGGAGCTACACAAGACGAAGACATCAAGCTCATGTTGGTGAATGGGTATCCGGCTCCGACTCCGACAGCCACTCCGAGAGAAGTTATCACTCCGACTCCGAAGATACTCAAGATGAAGGTGTTGCCGGTCTAGCACTTGTGTCAACCAACTCCTACGACATATTTGACTCACCAAATGAAGGAATTGGAAGATGCTTCATGGCCAAAGGTCCTAAGGTAACACACCCCGAGTATGTTGATTTCAATAGTGATGAAGATGACTTGTTAGGTGATGATTTGCTTGTTGACAACTCTAGTGATGAATACTATGATGAAACGTCAATTAAACATGCTAATCAAGATAAAACAAATGACAATGATAAGGAGAAGATTGAGGCTCTAACTAAAGAACTAAACACTCTTAAGTTAGCTCATGAAACTATCTTCGAAGATCATCGAGAACTTTTAAGAGCTCATGAGAAATTACGCTTTGAAAAGCTCAATCTTGAGCAAGAGCATGAGTTCATAAAAGCAATCAATGATGATCTCCGCAAGAAAAGCTCTTCTTACATTGCCAAGCGTTTACTCTTATCCACTTACATGCCTCAAGTCAAGTCTAGTAACAAGAACAAGAAAGATTCTTCCTCTAGCAGTAACAATGATCATGCTAAATCCAATATTGTTGCTTCTAGTAGTTCTCTTGATTCCACTAATGATTCTCTTAGCCAAGTTACACTTGAGCAAGAAAATAGCTTATTGAATGGAATTATAGAGAAAGGAGTGTACAAAAGCCTTGCCGGGAGTAAGCAATTCGAGGAAATTGTGCGCAAGCAAGGAATGCACCGGAAGAATCAAGGTGTTGGTTTTGAACGAAAGTTCAATGCCAATGGAGTTGAGTGGGAAGAAGATCAATACCCCAAGACAAAGTTTGTTCCTCAACAAGAGAAGTATGATACTTCTTTCAAGGGAACACAAGCTCAAGATGATCTTCCACCACAAGACTACGAGCAAAAAGGCAAGGACAAGCTTCAAGAGGAAATTGATGCATTTGAAGAAGCTCCTAAGACCTTAGTCAAGTGGATTCCCAAGACTAGTTCAAGTTCCACTTCATCAAGTACGACTACAACTCCAAGGATTCCCATCAAGATGGTGTGGATCCAAAAGAAGAAGAACTAGAAGAGTTCTTGAGGGTGACTCCGCCAACATACTTCACTCTTATCATTTTGGCAAGAACAAGTGCAATCAACTTCCACATCTTGCACTAGTTCAAGGAGTCACAAACCCTCTTGTTGGTAAGACAAGGGACAAGGTAACCTAAAAGTTTTCATGGACATCATCTTGTGTGTGCATCACTCTATGTCTATGGATATCCTTGTTTGTTGCTTGTGGGACTAACCCATGTAGGTATTGAAAGTGCAATTCACTCAAATGGATAGCTCCAAGTGATCTACATCAACATTGAGCATCCACATCTTCAACATCTACATGAAGTCATCATCGACAAAACCCAAGGTTAGTTCATCCCTCTTAGGGGGGATATCACATCTAGGGGGAGCTTTACTCTAAGATTGAGCTAAAGCAACTCTAAAGATGTGAACACAACAATGCTTTATGTAAAAGTGGTAACCCCACTTAAGCTTAAACGATAAGTATGACCTATGATCAAGTGCTCTCACTTGACTCCTAAGTCAATATACTCATATATAGATGACCTTGTCATCACAAATTGCTTGATAGATGCTAGAATTGGCTGTGCATGCCTTGCCACATATTTCATTTGCCATCTTATTGTGTGAGCATGCTGGTTGCATATTTTACTCATTCGAGGACATCCACTTGTTGTTTTGATTGTTTGGTTTTATTTTCTTTTGCCAAGTGGATGGACAAGAATGCCTAAGTACCTCCTCTAGCTATCTATGCTTTTCTCGTCTCAAACTCTATTCATGCTGCATCACAAAATTTGATCAAGTCAGATTCGAACCACTCTGTGTGAGGAGCGCTTGGAGTCCCCGATTTGTCATAGAGTTAAACTTCCAAAACCTCTTTATGATTCTCGGTCTGACCGATACCCCACTTTTGGTCCTACCAAGATCATTAAGTTGATCTAGGTTTTCTATCTCGGTGCAACCGATTTGAACATTTTGGTCCCACCGAGTTTCAGTAACTGCCTGCAGTTATGAATCTCGGTGCCACCGAGTTGTTCCACTCGGTCACACCGACAGGGTCGGGCTATATATAGTCACGGGCAAAATTTGGAAATTTCTCCGAACCCCTTCGCCCGCGCGATAGCCTGCTCTGCCAACATGGTCTCCGGATCGTCTTCTCGCCGCCAGCTGCCTCCAGTCGCTGGTCTCCGTCGCCGTCAATGGGAATTCTGCCCCGCCGTTGCCGCCGTAGCGAGTCTCCGCCGAACTAGGGTATGGACTCGATCACAGTGCTATTCCCCGTCCGATTCCTAGCACATTGTGTTATTCATGATTCTTGCCACGATTGAAACACTCCTATCCAGTCAATACGCCCGTAGATTAGCTTTGATTCGAAAATTTTAGGGTTAGGTTTCTGCCGAAACCATCTCGGACCCACCGAGTTGAAAAACTCGGTCCCACCGATTTGGCTTATGCCATTGGACAAGTGAGACTCGGTCTGACCGAGAATTACTTATCGGTGTGACCGATATTGGAACTCTGTGAAACCCTAGCAGTCTCGGTGCCACCGAACTGTGACTCGGTCCTACCGAGTTCACTAGTTTAGGTTCCAAAACTGCTTCCGTATCACCGAGTTTGAAAATCGGTAGATCCGAGATGATTTCAGTGGGAAACTAAAACTAAGTTTTTGGATCATTCTTTTTGCAAAAATCTCTGCATTTTGTGATGCTCATCTATTCTACCTCATCTATAAACTATTCACAAGGTCAGAAGTCAGAGCTTGCAGCATGTCTGATCAAAGTGACAGCGAGAACATGTCAGAGCAGCAGGTGCACATGAGTGAGGGCACTAGTCCCTCCAGCTCTTCAGATGAGGGCAGCAGAAGTACCCCAAGCAATCTGCCAAAAGATGCCACCAGACAGAAGAAGAAGAGAACTTCAGACTCCGAAGATGAAGATTATGTGGCAGAGGAAGAGGCCACATCAAAGAGAGTTGAGCCAGCTCAAGGCACAAAGCCAGGTCTAAAGATCAAAAGGCCAGCAGGCAGGCAGCCTATGTCAAAGGCAAGACCTTCAACTGAGAAGCCTGCACCCAAAGAGCCAGTTGCTGCTGAGGGAAAGAAAAGAAAGGAAAGGGTCAAGAAGACCGTAGCCAGAGTGCTAGGAAAGGCTTCTATCATGGAAGAGGAAGAGGAAGAAGAGGTAGCTGCACCAGCACCCAAGGCACCCAAGCTGATGGGTGATGCCATAAGATCAGGGGCTACTGCATCTAAGCCCAAAGCTGCCTCCAAGCCAAAACCAAAGAGGGATACAAGGAGCATTCATGTAGCTGAGAAGAACAAGGCCCCAGTGCCTGAGACTTTTGCTGAAGAAGAGGATGAAGAGCAAGTTCTGAGAAAGCTCAAGCCCAAGATCCCAGACCACAACGATGCACATCCTGTGGCTGAGGACATGAAGCTCAGGAGAGATTCAGGGCTGAGGAAGTGGAGAGAAGCAGACCCGTATGCTTCAAGGAGGAGGACTGCTGTTGACTACAGGTTCCACACTAAGGAACAACAGGACTTCTATGAGACAGTACTGCTTGATAAGAAGCCAATAGTGTGTGATATGAGATGGGTTGACTGGCAGTACGTCAAGGACAATGAGGAGCACTATCCTGGAGTGCAAGACAGCTTCATAGCTTGTGGAGTAGCTGACTTTGTTGGGCAGAAGCTCACAAAGTGGAATGAGGAGCTTATAATACAGTTCTACTCCACAGCACATTTTTATTCAGATGGGAGGATCACATGGATGTCTGAGGGTACAAGGTACCAATCCACAGTTGCTGAGTGGGCACAGATCATTAATGCCCCAGAGGAGCATGATGATGATTTGGACATATATGCCAAGAAGAAGATGGACCATAACTCTATGTCAAATATGTACAAGGAAATTCCAAATGAAGCACTTGACACGTTCAAATTTGGGTCTGTGCATTACCTTCTGTCAGGGCTGCCAACTATCAATTGGATTTTGAGGCACACCTTATTGCCCAAGTCTGGAGATCACAAGATGATCAGAGGCCATGCTATCAACTTGCTACATGTATTTGATGTGCCTCAGAAGTTCAAGGTGATGAGCCTCATAGTGGAAACTATCAAAAGGACTGCAGCAGATCAGAAGAGGAGTTGCGGATATGCCCCTCAGATCCAGGAGCTCATTAACTCCAAGATGGGCACGGGCATATATTTATTGGACAAGGAACACCTGCCCATCCGTCCAGATTTTGAGGACAATCAAGTTGTCATGACTGAGAACGAGCCATCATCTGCCCAAGCATACGCAAAGAAGGAGAAGGCAAGGAAGGAGAAAGCTGCCAAGATGCCAACTCAAGAGGAGGCATCTAAGTATTTCTTGAAGACCAAACAAGAGCAGCTTGGTTACCTGATTGCATCCACCCTGCGGATTGAGCAAGGACTAGCCACCCTAACTCAAAACCAGGCAAGCCTAGAGAGAATCATGGAACAAAAGTTCTATGACTTGGATGTCAAGGTAACGGAGATTCAGTTTGCAGTGGAGCAGCTCCAAGATGATATGCAGGAGAGGAGAGGCAGGACTACCACTCATGCCTTTGCCAGAGTGCCACGAGGTCCGAGATCGTCTGCCGTGCTAGTTGCTGACACAAGAGCCACCACCTCAGCACCAGCTACAGCCTCAGTTCCACTAGCTCCAACATCTACTTCAGCTCCAACTCCAGCGTCTACTTCAGCGTCTATAGAAGCCTTCGTCCTTGGAGTGATCCGGACTCCACCACCACCAGAAGATCAAGCCTGAGCGTCGATCTAGCACTATGCATTTTCTAGGAACTTTTTGGTAACTTGTTGCCAAAGGGGGAGAAACATGTATAGATCATAGGCTTCGAGAGAGAGAGAGTGTTGCTTTTCTCTCTTGCTTTATTTGGTGGTTTTTCGAACTTATTTGATTTTGAGTGCTTGAGATACTACGTCATTATTTGTGAGACATTGATGATCATATGTTTGATCATAAGCTACACTTAATGCTTGCTTAATGCTATTATCTTATCTATCTTATGTGATCTTTCACTATTCTTGGTGATGAGTGCATGTATGTCATTCTTATCATTTTAAGCGCTCCACCAAGATGTATGTGACATGGAAGAGTAACCCATGACTCTAACTCCTTGTGCATTTGCAGTCCAAAGCAAATTTTAAATATGCACAAATTTAGGGGGAGGTCTTACTTATCACATACTTCTCAAAGCGACGATATATTTCATGCTTATTATCATTTGTCGAAGCTTTGATCTATATGTTGTCATCAATTACCAAAAAGGGGGAGATTGAAAGTGCAACTATCCCTAGGTGGTTTTGGTAATTCATAACAACATATAGCTCATTGAGCTAATGCTATTCCAAGATGATTATTTCAGGAAAGCTCAATGATTGGCATGGCATGGATGTGAAAGTGGAACCCTCAAAATGCTAAGGAAAAAGGATTGGCTCAAGCTCAAAAGCTCAAGACTCTTCATTTTACATTTTAGTGATCCAAGATCACATTGAGTCTTTAGGAAAAGCCAATACTATCAAGGAGGGATGAGGTGTTGCTTAATGAGCCTCTTGCTTCATGTGCTTAGTGATATGCTCCAAAAACCCTCAACTACTTTCCCATATCCACATTTGACCTAAACCCTAAGCCAAACTCGGTCCTACCGATTCTTCCTATCCGGTGCCACCGAGTTTCACTTGTCATTAGCCACTGCCAAACCCTAGCAATTCGGTTCTACCGATAGGGATCTCACTCTCATCGAGATGGGATTGCAAACTCTCTGTTTCCCTTTCGTAACTTTTCGGTCTCACCGAAAGAGCGAATCGGTCCCACCGAGATCGCAATGTAAATTCAGTGTTTCCCCTTTGTAACTTTTCGGTCTCACCGAAAGAGCAAATCGGTCCCACCGAGTTTGCCTGACCAACTCTCTGGTTAGCTAATTACCAAATTCGGTCTCACCGAGTTTGTGTAATCGGTCTCACCGAGATTACGTTATGCCCAAACCCTAACCATATCGGTACTACCGAGTTGCATGTCAGTCCCACCGAAAATCTCTAACGGTCACTAGGTTTACATTTCCGGTTCGACCGAGTTTGTGATTCGGTCCCACCAGGATTGGAAAACTGTGTAATGGTTGGATTTTGTGTGGAGGCTATATATACCTCTCCACCCCCTCTTCATTCGAAGAGAGAGCCATCAGAACACATACACACCATTCCAACTCATATGTTCTGAGAGAGAACCACCTACTCATGTGTTGAGACCAAGAAATTCCATTCCTACCATATGAATCTTGATCTCTAGGCTCTCCAAGTTGCTTTCCACTCAAATCTTCTTTCCACCAAATCCAAATCCTATGAGAGAGAGTTGAGTGTTGGGGAGACTATCATTTGAAGCACAAGAGCAAGGAGTTCATTACCTACACACCATTTGTTACTTCTTGGAGAGTGGTGTCTCCTAGATAGGCTAGGCGTCACTTGGGAGCCTCCGACAATATTGTGGAGTTGATCCAAGGAGTTTGTAAGGGCAAGGAGATCGCCTACTTCGTGAAGATCTACCGCTAGTGAGGCAAGTCCTGTGTGGGCGATGGCCATGGTGGGATAGACAAGGTTGCTTCTTTGTGGACCCTTTGTGGGTGGTTGCTTCTTCGTGGACCCTTCGTGGGTGGAGCCGTGTGTGGACTTGCGCAACCGTTACCCTTCGTGGGTGGAGCCCGGTGTGGACTCGCGCAACCGTTACCCTTTGTGGGTTGAAGTCTCCATCAACGTGGATGTAGGATAGCACCACCTATCCGAACCACGGGAAAAACATCCGTGTCTCCAATTGCGTTTGAATTCTCCAAACCCTTCCCTTTACATTCTTGCAAGTTGCATGCTTTACTTTCCGCTGCCAATATACTCTTTGCATGCTTGCTTGAATTGTGTGATGATTGCTTGACTTGTCCTAAAATAGCTAAAATCTACCAAGAACTAAAATTGGGAAAAGGTCAAGTTTTTATTTGGTCAAGTAGTCTAATCACCCCCCTCTAGACATACTTCAATCCTACAACATCGAGCACAAATCCATCGATCTCTAGCCCGACCTGACCTACACGAGATACCCATTTGCAACCTGGATCAAGCAGAATTTCACACACGAAGCCACACCATCAAGTACTTCAAGGTTCAGCGGACAGTTGGAGCAACCACACAGAAGCAGAAGCAGCACGAGGACGTGAAGACTACCCTAGATCCAAGTGTCCGTATTCCTTTTTGTGCCTAGTTTGGGAATCTCGGGGATGAGATTCTTGTAAGGGGGGTAGGTCTGTCACACCCTGATTTTCATGCCACAATACTTAAGCTAATAGAATATGATAAAAATGTGGTTTCACGAAAACTTTTTTGAGTGTTTTCGTCTTTGGTTTGATTGGATTTTTGTCTGCTCTTTATAGGTTCTCCAAAAATCAAATAAATCCCCCAACTCTCATACTTCTTCCCCTTGATCAGAAACTTTCCCCAATGACCATGACATGTGTTTAGGATATAAATGTGTTTTCTCACAAAAATAATTTGGCCAAAAATTATTTTCTAAATTAGGTTTTTCAAACCCACTAAGTTAAGGCTTGAACTACAAGTACTTAATTTAGGGTATGAAAAATCTTTCAAAAATTATATTTGACTCCTATTAGATATAGGACTCACAGAAAGCACACAAATTTCATTTTTAAAGTTGTTTTACTATTTTATTTAAAGGCTTTTTCTTAAGGACGGAAATGGTCTTTAATAGGTTAAAATTATTTTAATGTTTTAGAAATATTTGAGGAAATTTAGGGAGACTCAGTGGACATATATTTTCCATATATATGAGTTTCAACACATGGTGATGTTCAAAATATTGGTCAAATCGATCAAAATCCCTTTCTGGATATTTCAAGCTTCTGAAATATACAAAGGAAATATTCTCCATTAAATCCAAGAAAATTCTATCATGTGACAATTGATCTAGTTAATTATGTTGACAAGTCTAATGACATGGAGAGCAGGACAACCCCATCAAACCCTCTCAAAACCCCTTCTGCTCATTTCCATGTTTGAACAACTTCCCATTGTCAAACATGTCCAAATGTTCTCAAACTTGGTACACATGATAAAATGGTCTAAGAATTCATCTAGACCAAGTGGAAAAAGTTGGAGAGCAAGTTAGCTTGATCAAAGCTTGTCAAAACCATCTTCGTTCAGAACCAAATTTGAGCAACTTTACATTGCCAACTCCATCCTTTTGATCTCAATTTTTGTGAACATGCTATAATCCCTAAATGATGACACTACACCAAGTGGTGCACCAAGGATAATACATTTGCATAGCTAGATATAGGAAAACTCATTTTTGTTGATTTCTAGTGTTTGAAAAGTTACATTGGGAACTTTCTCCAAATGGGCTCAAAATTTTACCACATTGTCACATGAGCATGGCCATCACCTCTATCAAGTGTCACAAGAATGAGATTAGTGCAACTAGCCCAAATCACCATCAAACACCTTCTTCCATTTTGCTAGAATCACCATTTTGACCCCTTCCACTATTCTCCATGAGCTAATTTTTTTTACCATAGTTTCCCTTGATCACATGCTGCCTCTAGTAATTCTCCTCCTACATCACCTCAATTCTTTGGGGGTAAAACCCATCTCTTTCTCTCTATCTCTGTTCACCCATGGAAACACCCCTCTCTCTCTCTTCTATTTCTATATACAGCACCCCACCTAGCTCCTGACTACTCGAGAGCATCCAAGGAAGCTCCATGACACAAGTGGACATGCCCCTGACCTTTTAAAATGGCCATGCGGGCCATATGGACGCTCTAGAGCATGCTATAGTGCGCCCTTGCACTGTAGCTTCCCTCTGCCCGAGCCACCTGATGACCTCGGGCCTCCCAGCACGCCTGTCGGAGCCCCTCGGCGTCCGCAACATGCTAAGCCCCTGTCCCCCTTCTCTTTCTTCCTCCTACTGCCTCCCTCCACATGCGCGCTGGCCGCCCGAGAGCTCTAGTGAGAAAGCTCACACACGCCCAGCCTCTGGCACCCCCGCTCCGTCTCTTCTTCCCCTAGTTGTAGACCAACTCCACGAACGCCCAGGACAACTTTCCATTGGCCCATGTGGCCCCAAATCTTGGTTGTGTCCTCGCCGGCGCACAAGCCCACGGTGATCCTCAGGCAGGCTATATAAGGCCACCCGAACCCCTTTCTCTCCACCCATCGCTTTCTACCACTCCCTATTGATCGCTTGAGACACCCACTCCTCCTCGGAGTAGCCTGAGCTCGAGATAGAGCTCGAGCTCCACCACCTTGGGTCACCATCGATCTAGGGGTACAAACCCTCACCGCATCCTCTATCTCTCGATCAGGAACCGCCGCACTTCCCTGACCATTTCCCCTCTCCATTGCAGCCGGAATTAACCGAGGCAAGTACCTCCCGAAGCCCTGCCGCTGGCTTCCTCATTGCCGGTGAACCCCTGCACTCCGACGACCAACTCCACCTCCACCCGAACGGCGACTTCGCCCTGAGCATGTTAGTGCCCTCAGATCACCTCGCCGTCAACTACATCACCGCCGGTGAGCTCACTGCCCTCTCTGGCCCGAGGTTGATGACGCCGGTCGTGGCCTGTCGGTCAGCCTCACATTCTGACAAGTGGGCCCCACGCGTCAGGTTAAAATCTGCCCCAGCGCGCGAAGCGGTATGCTGCGTTGGCTGGAGGCGTATTCTCTAAGTACGCCTTCGACGTGGCCAGCTACGCGGGCTAGAACCCCTCTAGGCCTGCTACACTATGGCCGAATCGGCTAAGTTGCACAGTGCCATTCTTCTTTTTCTTTTTCTAGAAACTTGCAAAAATTCCACAGATCAAAATATTTGCCCAAATGAAATAATCCCAACTCCTATATTCTTTTTAAAATCCCACCTATTTAATGGTGTAAATTTCATATATATCCATCACACTTTTCTGTACTGTTCAAATTTGAATTCAAATTTGAGCATTTAAATCCCTATTAAAAATCCATTTCTCTATTTCTATAGCTCCAATTCCAAAACTAAGAAATTTTCCACAGTGCTGTCTTGGCGGCCTCATGTACTGCTCCGTGGCCTAGAGAGGCCCTTTGGGACAACACCTCGGTGTCATCCATAGTGGTTGGCAGAGAGGCTCGCGGAGGCATCTCGCTCTCCACCATCTCTGGTGCTAGAGAGTTCCACTCATTTGATGATGGTTGGGGGAGGTCTTGGGCTGGACTAAAACACATGATATAATATGTTATATTACAATCATAAAAGACCAGATATATGTAAAGCATCCTTGGATACTTATGATGCAGCCAGGGGCTTCACCCAGGGGCGCCGCTCGAGGATGGTTTCGGCATCTGGGTCTACGGAGGCCGCCCTTTTCTTTTTTCTCCCCTTAAGGGAAGAATCACTTTCTGCCTCCTCCTCCTCTTCGTCTTCATCCCCCTCGTGGATGGAGGGAGCTTCAGTCTCTCCAGACATAGCGTCCGAAGTACCTTTACGGCGGAGGCCACCTTTGGCCTCCTTGCTCTTCTTCTTGGCCTTCTTCTCCGGTGCCTAATACGGCGCCGGGACTAGCATCCTCATGAGCATAGGAGTGTATGGGTCTTCAGGTAGCGGAGCCAGACAGTTGATCAGCTCCGCCTTGTTTGTCCAGCACTGATTGCGGGATGGAAGGCTCGGCATACCCTCTGGTTTGTGAACTAAAGTTATGTTCGGAAACTAAATGCTTACCGGGGTGGCCAGATGCGTGCTGTCGAGGCCGATGTCGTCGGTCTGCTCCGGCCACGTCTTCTAGGCCTTGAAGAGCAGCTTTCAGATCTCTTTGTGTGTTCTGCCGAAGAATCACTGCAGGGTTCATGAACCTTCCGAATTGAACTCCCAGATATGGAGAGGTCGGCGCTGGCAGGATAGGATCCAGCGGAAAAGCATCACCTGAATCATGTTAGTGAGAGTCATGTTCTTGCATATCATATTTTTGATGCGCTTTTGCAGCATGATCACTTCGTTGATCGACCCCTAGTCCAGACCCTTGTTGGTCCACGACGTGAGCCGCTTGGGGGTCCAGATCTAAACTCAGGAGTGGCCGCACATGTGGTGCCGCGAGGTTCGGTGATGTAGAACCACTCCTGCTGCCATACTTTTTAGGTCTCCACGAAGGCCCCTTTGGGCCAGGTGGTGTTGGGGAGCTTGCTCACCATGGCGCCGCCGCAGTCCGCGTGTTGCCCATAAACCACCTTCGGCTTTGTCACAACCTAGCTAGTCATGCATTAGAGTGTTGCATCATGTTTACTCTTTCATCAGAAACTTGAAATGGGGATGACAGAACCCCCAGTCCCCTCTGAAACCAACTAGGGTTACTAAAATAATTTTTCAATGAACCTGAAATGCCCTTCTAAAATGCCCATCATTTTTGTCTTGGTTCAGAACCTCTGCCAAAAATGGTGCACATTTTCCTAGGCCATCCTAGGGTTTTTGAATTAAATCATAAATATTTGAATTTGGGCATTTAAAATAATATAAAATATTTAAATGCTCAAATATCTCCAAACTAAAATGTTTCATGTTGGAAATAATCCAACTATGGGCCAGGAATAGTTTGGTGATTTTTGAAGTTGCCTAGGTATTTTATTAAATTCAACAAAGTTGCAGATATATATTAAATAAAACAGAAACAGAAGAAAAGGGGAAAACTTACCTGGGCTCCTCCACTGTGCGGCCCAGCCAGCTGACCGGCCCAGCCAGCAGCCGACCCAGCCCAACACTGCAGCCCTCCGTCGTCTTCCTCCCCTCGCCCCGAAGCTGCTACGTGCTCGCGCGCGCACGGCCGCGCGGCCACCTCCTGCTTGCCGACGAGCTCCTGGCCGCGTGGATGACTCCCGCAGGCCGTCCCGATCCCCCCTGCTCTCTCTCACTCTCCCCCGGCTCTTCCTTCCTCTCCCTCGCTCTCTCTCTCACACGGCCGAACACCACCATCGCCGCCGTTCGCCATAGCAGCCGTCACCGGCCACCCCTCGCTCCCCCGACTAGCTCAGAAGCTCCGCCACAACCCCCTCTTCCTCCCCACCGCTCCACAGCTCCCCGGAAGCCCGGCATCGCCGCCACGTCGCCGTTCCCTTCTTCGGGCTCCGATCATCGTCGCCGTCGAATTCGCCGTCTCCAGCGCGTCCCCGAGCCCGCTAACCATCCCTGCAGCTCCGCGGTGAGCCCCCGGATCGTTTCCCCCTTCTCCCCTGGTCTCTCCCGGCCTCTAGGCCCTAGCCCCACCTTGGCCGAGAGCTCCACGCCGCCGGCGATGTCGCCGTCGTGGCCACGGTCACCGTAGCACCCAACCGACCACACTATCATGCTCTACACCTCACTAGGATCACGCAGCACACACTAACGCCTCCCCAAACCCTCTGCAACATCGATCCCGACCGCACCCGAACTCCGGCCGCCGCAGCCGAGCTCGCCGCCGTCAACTCCGGCCACCCCGAGCCCAACCACCACCACCAATAGTCGCGGCTCAACCTCAGCAACACGTAGATGCCTTCCACCGTCCATTTGGTTGCCGGAATGGCAAAAAGCACTTTCGCCGCCGTCTCGGACCTCGCCGGCGTCATGTCGCCGGTGGGGTTTGACTTGTCCGACCTGGGGTTTGACCCCCCAGGGTCACTGACGCGTGGGCCCTGTCGGCCAGGTGGTCAGATTAGCGCTAACTACTGTTAGTCAACCCTCCCTGACACTGACAGTGGGCCCCAGCGCCACTAATCCCTGATTAGGATTAATTTAAACCTGTTTAACCCCCCCTGTCACTGACGTGTGGCCCCCACACGTCAGGTTTGACTTCAGCCAGCCGCAGTTGACCACTGACGTCATGCTGACGTCATGCTGACGCATTAATTGATTTTCTGGATTTAAATTAAATCAGGAAATTCCAGAATATTATTTAAACTTCAAAAATTCATAACTTTTATTCTGTAACTCCAAATTGGACAAATTATATATGAAAAATGATCAGAAAAATCCAATCTATCCATCTGTACTATTTTCATGCATGATCAAACAAGTTAAATTGATGTTTTAAGCAGAACAAGGAAAAGCACTTAAAGAGGCCATGTTTGAGTTTGAAATTTGAATCTTTGATTCAAATTTGTTCAAACCCCTCTGGTTTTAGCTGCATTAGCCCAAGACACTCATATTGCCATGTTTCATGCATGCATCATATTGTTGCACATTGTTTGGTGATGCTTGTGTATCGATGTCCTTTGCAACAGGTTCTGCCCCCGAGGAATACCGTGATTACCCTAACGAAGAACCATATCAGTGCATCGAACCATCAGGCAAGCAACCAACCATTTGATCATATCGATACAATCCCATGTTCTCGCTCCTGCTCTCTTTTACTGCATTAAGACAACGCGATTCAAACTGCTGTGTGCTGCGGTAGTTGAGCCCATTTCCTCTGCATGACCTGTCATTGC
This sequence comes from Triticum aestivum, assembly GCF_018294505.1. Classification (NCBI taxonomy): domain Eukaryota; kingdom Viridiplantae; phylum Streptophyta; class Magnoliopsida; order Poales; family Poaceae; genus Triticum; species Triticum aestivum. The sequence continues at coordinate 185,086,947 of NC_057794.1, forward strand.
CACAGTAACTAGCTGAAATCCACTAGCATGTGTAGGAGTTGATTGAGCCATATGTATGTGTTGTTCCTACCTTGCTATGCCTGCTATGCTTAGAGTCGTGTCAGGTCTGGTTCATCTGGGAGATGGGCTAGAGTGAAATGATTATGTCGGTAATGGGAGTGTGGTGAACACGATTTGGTAAAGGTATCGATGAGAGGCCATGTAGGAGTACATGGTGGGTTGTTTCATTGAAGCCGACCTTAAGCACTAAGATCTGTATGTGTGATTTAAGAATCAGCTACTACCATGCATTGGGCCCGAAACCAATGGACCCTCTCGGCTTCTTATTCACCCTAGTTCTCCGTCCAGGAGTTGCAAGTAGTTTCTGGTGTTTGTAGCCTACTGGAGGCCGTGGACAGCGCTGACCGTAGGGGTGGGCTGTGATGCGGTAGGTACGTGGCCGGGTGTACCGAATACCCGTTAGGTATCTCGGGAACCCTGTTCACATTGTTCGGGGCCGTATGGGAAACCTCGGCCGGACTCCCTGCGGATGGAACCTGAATAGGCGATAAACCTGGACTGGAGGCTTAGGTGATTAGGTAGGTCGTGGCCGACACCCACGTTGGGCTTCCGCTTGAAGGTTGCCGAGTACATGTCGTGTAAACGACGGTAAGCGGTGAGAGCGTGTATGAAGAAGTACACCCCTGCAGGGTTAACATGATCTATTCGAATAGCCGCGTCCGCGGTAAAGGACTACTTGGTTGCCTATACAGTTCATAGACAAGTAAATGGAAACTACTAAAAGCCTCAAGATAAGTGTGAGTGCCGAGGATGGCTCTTCCGTAGGAAGACGGGGGTGGATCCTCGGTAGTGTATTGAAGTGGTGAGTAGTGGACTCGTGTGCGCAAAACATTTCAAGTTGGAGTATCGTAGGATAGCCTAGCCAAGAGTCAAAGCTGGCTTGCTGCAATAACTCCACCAACCCTTCTTGATACTAAGCATGTATGTAGGATCTGATGTAAGTCTTGCTGAGTACCTTTGTACTCATGTTGCTATAATCTACATTTTTACAGAAGACGCTGCAACCCCTTCTGATGGGTTCTATGTAGACGTTGACATCAACGAGTAGGCTAAAGACCCAGGCGGTGACCCTGAGCTTGTGATGGACCACGTAGTATAGCTAGGCTTTCCAAGCCTCTTTTATTTTACTAGTTGTCTGTACCCAGACAATGTACTTCCGCTGCTGGTTTGTATGACTGTATGACTTGTATGTTGGGTCGTGAGACCCGTACCTTTGTGTATGTTATGTATGGCTCCCTGAGCCTTAAATAAAGTACTTGTGTCATAGAGTCATGTTGTGATGCTTCGTTGTATTTGCACATATCGAGCATATTGTGTGAATGATTGAAATGCTTGGTATGTGTGGGATCTGGCTATCTAGTTGTTTATCTTTAGTAGCCTCTCTTACCGGGAAATGTCTCCTAGTGTTACCGCTGAGCCATGGTAGCTTGCTACTGCTCTGGAACACTTAGGCTGGCCGGCATGTGTCCTTCTTCATTCCTGTGTCTGTCCCTTCGGGGAAATGTCACGCTTTGAGTACCGGAGTCCTGTTAGCCCGCTACAGCCCGGTTTACCGGAGTCCTGCTAGCCCAGTGCTACAGCCCGGACCCATTTGCTGATGACCGACACGTTCGGAGCTGGGTCATGGATGCCTGTCCCTGTAAGTCTGTGCCACTTTGGGTTTACGACTAGTCATGTCAGCCCGGGCTCTTTATCATATGGATGCTAGCGACATTATCATATACGTGAGCCAAAAGGCGCAAACGGTCCCGGGCAAAGGTAAGGCGACACCCGTGGGAATACCGTGCGTGAGGCCGCAAAGTGATATGAGGTGTTACCAGCTAGATCGATGTGACATCGAGTCGGGGTCCTGACAGCGTTGGCATCAGAGCCGGACTGCCTGTAGGTTCTCCAAGCCAAACTGGTCGATGTTGAGTCTAGAAATTCTTTAGTTATATGTAGGGGAATTGTTTGTGGGATGGAACGTAAGGCTCTTTTTACTCCTCTATCTTATGACTTCTGATCTGAGTCAGTCCATTCTTCCACCGGGGGTTAAGGAATTAGGATCTATACTCTCTATCAGGATCACGTGTTACTAATCAGTAGTACCTTATGAGTTTGATGGTTACAAGCCTAGTTCAGTTCTACTACCAAATTATGTTGCCAGAATGGTTTCAGAACTTTGATATGATGATGTTGAGTATGTACGAAATCCTTTGTCAAATGTCTCAAAATCCTTTCTGAGCATTTACAGCTGTTATGCTGCCAAAATTTTGCTAGAAATTTTAATGCCTTTGCATTATGATTGTGCTTTCAGATGGCCACTCGCGACCTTAATCAAGTGGTTCGCCTGACTCGATGCCTAGATGTACCCGGCCATACTGCTAAGTTGGTCAGGGTAATGACTGAGGCTGGATACCGCTGGTATCCTGAGTACACGGTCGAAGAGCAATTCCGGGACTTCAATCAAAGCCAGTATCTCTGCACTGTCAGGATATTTCCATCTTATCCTGGATCCACCGAGCCTCTTCACTGCTCCTATGGACTCGGGGTTACTATTGAGATGGCTGTGCAGGACGCCGCCTACTCTATGATGACCATTATGCGAGTCAGATCTGGTCTATTCCGGGACTCTGACTTCCGGTATATGCCAGGATCACTTCCGGGAGCACAAGGGTATCTCCAGGCTATCTATGCTGACTCCACTCAGGAGGATTCACGGACTCGCACCACTGCTGAGATGCTCGAGGATAAGGACCGTGAAAATCGGGCCTTGAGGTTAGAGCTCTTCAATACCCGTGCTGACCACTGGGCCACTTTGACTCGGTTCGCACCGGCGGTGCAAGCTGGATTCTCAGATATGCGCGATCTCTATCCTGTGAGATCTGCTCTGCCGGACGTGATGGTTTGGCGTGATGTAGGAGGCATCACCCCACCTCGCGGTCCCCGCAGGCCACCGTTTGTTGGTCCAAGGCCTCATCCTAGCCCCTATGGTCCACAAGCTCCGCGAGACCGTCTGTTTCCGGATGATCATGTTGAACTTCCGGGCTATGGAGGTGACTTCTATGAGGACTACTACGGATCGGTCTGAGTTAGGGGTAGTATCACTAGTTCGCACTAGCCGTGTCGTCTATCGTCCTGCGTGACTCGTGGGATATGACCTAGTTTGTACTCTTTCCGGAGGTGTAGAAAAATAATGTATAGTAGCTTGGAATGCCTCCGATGAGATGTAATCCTCTTGTCACCGTAATAGTACTTTGTTTGGTCTTGTACTAAACCCTGTATGGTGTGTATGACGATGGAATAAAAGAAGCAGTTTCTGTATCTACCATGTCATACGGATGATCATCTTGCATTCCGAGTTATTCCTTACATTATGTATCCTATGTCGGAATTTTACCATCCTGACTAAATCATTGTCTTGTTCACCTAGGATGGTCAACACGCGCGCTAACCCTGCTTCCCAAGAGCAGGCCGAGGGCAGTGAAGGCAGGAATGAAAATCTGCCTCATCCTCCTTCACTAGCCGAGGTTATGATGGAAGCTGAGAGAAACAAGCGGGAGACTAACCGTTTGTTGGAGCGTATTGAACAGAATACAGCACACCATCAGAGGGCTAACGTGGTGTCACTCAGTGATTTTATCAAATTGCATCCACCCACGTTCCACCACTCCGTCGAGCCTCTCGACGCTGATGACTGGCTTCGCAGTATCTCTCACAAGCTGCGTTCCGCGCTGGTAGCGGAGGCTGACAAGGTCACCTTTGCTGCATATCATCTTGAAGGCCCCGCCAGTCTATGGTGGGAGAATTATGGAGCTATGCGCCCAGCGGGCCATGTCACTACTTGGGCTGAGTTCAGTGAGGCTTTCCGTGAACATCACATTCCGGAGGGTCTCATGGACCGTAAACGTGAAGAATTTTGCAATTTCACCCAAGGCCGACTTTCTGTGGATGTCTATAGCAGGGAGTTTGGTAATCTCGCGCGATATGCAACTGAGGAAGTGTCTACTGACGCCAAGAAGCAAGCAAGGTTCCGTAAGGGCCTCAGTCCTGAGCTTCGCCGCGACCTCCGTCTGCATGAGTGCACATCTTTTTCGAAACTTGTCAACAAAGCCATCAGTGCTGAAACTGGTCAGACTGACTATGACGCAACACGCAAGCATGGCCGTGACATGGGTTCCTCATCCGGTGCTGGTCCTCAGAAGCGCCGCGTGTGGGTGCCCAACACCGCCCTGCCACCCAGGTTCACACCGAGGCCATCTTTCCAGGCGCCTCGCCCTGTTCAACAGTCTGCTCCAACCAAGCCCTATGGGGGTCCAACCAATAATGCTCCTCCACGTACCAGTTCCGTGACTTGTTTCAAGTGTGGGGAATCTGGCCACTATATGCGTGAGTGTCCCCAGACCAACCCCAATCAATCTGCTAAAGCTGTTGGCCGTGGCAAGCCGACAGGAAAAATATTCCACGCCAAGCCGGTCACCGCTACACGTGGCCATGTCAACTGTATCTCTGCCGAAGAAGCTCAAGAGGATCCCAACGTCGTTCTCGGTACGCTTCTTGTTAATTGCCACCCGGCATCTGTTCTTTTCGATACAGGAGCCTCTCATTCTTTTATATCCGAAAATTATGCTCGTTTGCATAACGTTGCATTCTGTGACATGTCATCCACTATGGAAATTTCTACTCCTGGTTCTAGATGGCAGACCTCTAGGGTAAGTTATGGAAATGAAATCCAAGTCGACAGACTTGTTTTCCTTGCATCTTTGATAGCCCTTAAATCTTCAGATATTAATATCATTTTGGGTATGGACTGGATGTCAGCTCATCAAGCCAAAATTGATTGCTTCTCTAGGACTGTTCAACTCACCCATCCTTCGGGGAAGATAGTCAATGTCTTGACCCGAATAGCCAAGCGACAAATATATTCTCTTAACGCCAGCCCTTTGCCAGACCTTGAGGACGTTCCGGTAGTCCGTGACTTCCCGGATGTCTTTCCAGAGGAATTGCCAGGTGTTCCACCTGACAGGGATGTTGAGTTCGTAATTGACCTCATCCCCGGAACCGTTCCAATTGCTAGAAGACCTTATAAGATGGCACCACTAGAACTAGCCGAGCTTAAGAAACAACTCGATGAATCCTTGAAAAAGGGTTTCATCCGCCCTAGTTCATCTCCGTGGGCATGCCCCGTCCTATTCGTCAAGAAAAAGGATGGTACGGATCGGATGGTTGTAGATTACCGACCTGTCAATTTGGTCACAATCAAGAACAAATATCCACTTCCCAGGATCAACGACCTGTATGATCAGCTCGCTGGATCCTCAATCTTCTCCAAGATGGATTTGAGGTTGGGATACCATCAAATCAAAATCAGAAACGGAGACATTCCCAAAACGGCCTTTGTTACTCGTTATGGCCAATACGAGTACACCGTCATGTCCTTCGGTTTAACCAACGCTCCAGCCACTTTTTCTCGGTTAATGAACTCAATCTTCATGGAGTATTTGGATAAATTCGTCGTAGTTTATCTCGATGATATACTCATCTACTCCAAGAACGAGGAAGAACATGCCGAACATCTAAGGCTAGTGTTGAAGAAACTTCGAGAGCATCGCCTTTATGCCAAATTTTCTAAATGTGAATTCTGGTTGCCAGAAGTGACCTATCTGGGTCATGTAATATCTGGTAAAGGTATTGCTGTTAACCCTGAGCGAGTTCAAGCCGTCCTTAATTGGACTCCACCTGAATCGGTCAAGCAAGTTCGGAGTTTTCTGGGCTTAGCGAGCTATTGTCATCGCTTTGTCGAGAACTTCTCCAAAGTTGCCAAACCTCTAACCGAACTCCTCAAGAAAGATAAGAAGTTCGAATGGACTCCACAATGTGAGCACAGCTTTCAGGAACTGAAAAGACGCCTGACCTCTGCTCCCGTACTGGTACCGCAAGACTTCTCCAAGGACTTTGTTATCTACTGCGACGCCTCGCGACAAGGACTAGGTTGCATTCTTATGCAAGATCGACACGTAATTGCTTACGCTTCACGGCAATTGCACCCACATGAGGAGAATTATCCTACTCATGATCTAGAGCTTGCAGCCGTAGTCTATGCACTTAAGACCTGGCGACATTACCTCCTCGGTAATCGTTGCGAAATATTCACTGATCACCAAAGTCTGAAGTACATCTTCACCCAACCGGATTTGAATCTCAGGCAGAGACGTTGGGTTGAATTGATCACAGACTTCGATTTAGGAATAACCTACACCCCAGGGAAAGCCAACGTCATGGCTGATGCGCTAAGTCGTAAATCTTATTGTAACAACCTGATGTTACAACAAAGTCAACCACCTCTCCATGAGGAATTTCGGAAACTTAACCTTCACATTGTACCTCAAGGTTTTCTTTCCACCTTGGTGGCAAAACCTACCCTTAGGGATCAGATTATTAAAGCACAGAAGGTAGATCCGGGAATCTCCCGCATCAAGAGGAACATTCAGAAAGGAATTGCGAATTGTTTCTCCATTAATGATCAAGGAGTCGTATACTTCGGGAATCGATTAGTGGTTCCCAAAGTGCGCAACCTAAGGCGATTAATCCTTAAGGAAGCTCATGAATCTCCTCTCACCATTCATCCCGGTAGCACTAAAATGTATCAGGACCTACGCCAGAGGTTCTGGTGGACTAGGATGAAGAGAGAAATCGCTCAGTATATTGCAAATTGCGACGTCTGTCGTCGTGTAAAAGCAGAGCATCAACGGCCTGCTGGCACCCTTCAACCCTTAGCTATTCCTGAATGGAAATGGGATAAAATTGGTATGGATTTCATTACCGGTTTTCCCAGGACCAAGAGAGGGAATAATGCTATTTTCGTCGTGGTCGATCGTCTTTCCAAAGTAGCCCATTTCTTACCTGTTCGTGAGAGTATAACCGCTAGTCAGCTGGCAGATTTGTACATCTCCCGAATAGTGTCTCTCCATGGTGTTCCTTTGGAAATTAACTCGGATCGAGGAAGTCTTTTCACCTCTCGATTTTGGGAAAGCTTCCAAAATGCTATGGGAACCCGTCTCTTCTTTAGCACCGCTTTCCACCCTCAGTCGAGTGGTCAAGTGGAACGCGTCAACCAAATTCTAGAAGACATGCTTCGAGCCTCTGTTATCTCTTTCGGAATGGACTGGGAGAAGTGCCTTCCATTTGCCGAATTCGCCTACAACAACAGCTATCAATCTAGCTTGGGTAGAGCCCCTTTTGAAGTTCTCTATGGACGACGATGTCGAACACCCCACAACTGGTCAGAGACCGGGGAAAGACAATTCTTTGGCCCGGATATGATTCAGGAAGCAGAAGAACAAGTTCGTATCGTTCGTGAAAAGTTGAAAACAGCCCAGTCTCGTCAAAAGAGTCAATATGACCGAAAACATAGGGCTATGACTTTCAAAGTTGACGAGAAGGCTTATCTTCAGGTCACCCCTCTGAAGGGAACCCATCGTTTCGGTATCAAAGGCAAATTGGCTCCTCGTTACATTGGACCTTTTCGCATTCTTGCCAAACGAGGAGAAGTTGCCTACCAGTTGGAACTACCTCCGCACCTCTCCAGAGTTCACGATGTCTTCCACGTTTCCCAACTCAGGCGTTGCTTCTCGGACCCTATCCGTGAAGTGGACCACGAAACGCTTGATCTCCAAGATGATCTTACATATCGAGAGTACCCCATTCGTATCCTCGATCAAGCCGAACGTACCACGCGACGTCATAATATCAAGTTTCTCAAGGTTCAATGGTCGCACCATTCTGAGGATGAAGCAACTTGGGAAAGGGAGGATCGTCTTCGACTCGAGTATCCCGCCTTCTTCCCGGAGGAACCCAAATCTCGGGACGAGATTCTTTTGAGTGGGGGTGAGTTGTCACACCCTAGCTAGTCATGCATTAGAGTGTTGCATCATGTTTACTCTTTCATCAGAAACTTGAAATGGGGATGACAGAACCCCCAGTCCCCTCTGAAACCAACTAGGGTTACTAAAATAATTTTTCAATGAACCTGAAATGCCCTTCTAAAATGCCCATCATTTTTGTCTTGGTTCAGAACCTCTGCCAAAAATGGTGCACATTTTCCTAGGCCATCCTAGGGTTTTTGAATTAAATCATAAATATTTGAATTTGGGCATTTAAAATAATATAAAATATTTAAATGCTCAAATATCTCCAAACTAAAATGTTTCATGTTGGAAATAATCCAACTATGGGCCAGGAATAGTTTGGTGATTTTTGAAGTTGCCTAGGTATTTTATTAAATTCAACAAAGTTGCAGATATATATTAAATAAAACAGAAACAGAAGAAAAGGGGAAAACTTACCTGGGCTCCTCCACTGTGCGGCCCAGCCAGCTGGCCGGCCCAGCCAGCAGCCGACCCAGCCCAACACTGCAGCCCTCCGTCGTCTTCCTCCCCTCGCCCCGAAGCTGCTGCGTGCTCGCGCGCGCACGGCCGCGCGGCCACCTCCTGCTTGCCGACGAGCTCCTGGCCGCGTGGACGACTCCCGCAGGCCGTCCCGATCCCCCCTGCTCTCTCTCACTCTCCCCCGGCTCTTCCTTCCTCTCCCTCGCTCTCTCTCTCACACGGCCGAACACCACCGTCGCCGCCGTTCGCCATAGCAGCCATCTCCGGCCACCCCTCGCTCCCCCGACTAGCTCAGAAGCTCCGCCACAACCCCCTCTTCCTCCCCACCGCTCCACAGCTCCCCGGAAGCCCGGCATCGCCGCCACGTCGCCGTTCCCTTCTTCGGGCTCCGATCATCGTCGCCGTCGAATTCGCCGTCTCCAGCGCGTCCCCGAGCCCGCTAACCATCCCTGCAGCTCCGCGGTGAGCCCCCGGATCGTTTCCCCCTTCTCCCCTGGTCTCTCCCGACCTCTAGGCCCTAGCCCCACCTTGGCCGAGAGCTCCACGCCGCCGGCGATGTCGCCGTCGTGGCCACGGTCACCGTAGCACCCAACCGAGCACACTATCGTGCTCTACACCTCACTAGGATCACGCAGCACACACTAACGCCTCCCCAAACCCTCTGCAACATCGATCCCGACCGCACCCGAACTCCGGCCGCCGCAGCCGAGCTCGCCGCCGTCAACTCCGGCCACCCCGAGCCCAACCACCACCACCAATAGTCGCGGCTCAACCTCAGCAACACGTAGATGCCTTCCGCCGTCCATTTGGTTGCCGGAATGGCAAAAAGCACTTTCGCCGCCGTCTCGGACCTCGCCGGCGTCATGTCGCCGGTGGGGTTTGACTTGTCCGACCTGGGGTTTGACCCCCCAGGGTCACTGACGCGTGGGCCCTGTCGGCCAGGTGGTCAGATTAGCGCTAACTACTGTTAGTCAACCCCCCCTAACACTGACAGTGGGCCCCAGCGCCACTAATCCCTAATTAGGATTAATTTAAACCTGTTTAACCCCCCCTGTCACAGACGTGTGGCCCCCACACGTCAGGTTTGACTTCAGCCAGCCGCAGTTGACCACTGACGTCATGCTGACGTCATGCTGGCGCAATAATTATATTTCTGGATTTAAATTAAATCAGGAAATTCCAGAATATTATTTAAACTTCAAAAATTCATAACTTTTATTCTGTAACTCCAAATTGGACAAATTATATATGAAAAATGATCAGAAAAATCCAATCTATCCATCTGTACTATTTTCATGCATAATCAAACAAGTTAAATTGATGTTTTAAGCAGAACAAGGAAAAGCACTTAAAAAGCCATGTTTGAGTTTGAAATTTGAATCTTTGATTCAAATTTGTTCAAACCCCTCTGGTTTTAGCTGCATTAGCCCAACACACTCATATTGCCATGTTTCATGCATGCATCATATTGTTGCACATTGTTTGGTGATGCTTGTGTATCGATGTCCTTTGCAACAGGTTCTGCCCCGAGGAATACCGTGATTACCCTAACGAAGAACCATATCAGTGCATCGAACCATCAGGCAAGCAACCAACCATTTGATCATATCGATACAATCCCATGTTCTCGCTCCTGCTCTCTTTTACTGCATTAAGACAACGCGATTCAAACTGCTGTGTGCTACGGTAGTTGAACCCATTTCCTCTGCATGACCTGTCATTGCCACAGTAACTAGATGAAACCCACTAGCATGTGTAGGAGTTGATTGAGCCATATGTATGTGTTGTTCCTACCTTGCTATGCCTGCTATGCTTAGAGTCGTGTCAGGTCTGGTTCATCTGGGAGATGGGCTAGAGTGAAATGATTATGTCGGTAATGGGAGTGGTGTGGTGAACACGATTTGGTAAAGGTATCGATGAGAGGCCATGTAGGAGTACATGGTGGGTTGTTTCATTGAAGCCGACCTTAAGCACTGAGATCTGTATGTGTGATTTAAGAATCAGCTACTACCATGCATTGGGCCCGAAACCAATGGACCCTCTCGGCTTCTTATTCACCCTAGTTCTCCGTCCAGGAGTTGCAAGTAGTTTCTGGTGTTTGTAGCCTACTGGAGGCCGTGGACAGCGCTGACCGTAGGGGTGGGCTGTGATGCGGTAGGTACGTGGCCGGGTGTACCGAATACCCGTTAGGTATCTCGGGAACCCTGTTCACATCGTTCGGGGCCGTATGGGAAACCTCGGCCGGACTCCCTGCGGATGGAACCTGAATAGGCGATAAACCTGGACTGGAGGCTTAGGTGATTAGGTAGGTCGTGGCCGACACCCACGTTGGGCTTCCGCTTGAAGGTTGCCGAGTACATGTCGTGTAAACGACGGTAAGTGGTGAGAGCGTGTATGAAGAAGTACACCCCTGCAGGGTTAACATGATCTATTCGAATAGCCGCGTCCGCGGTAAAGGACTACTTGGTTGCCTATACAGTTCATAGACAAGTAAATGGAAACTACTAAAAGCCTCAAGATAAGTGTGAGTGCCGAGGATGGCTCTTCCGTAGGAAGACGGGGGTGGATCCTCGGTAGTGTATTGAAGTGGTGAGTAGTGGACTCGTGTGCGCAAAACATTTCAAGTTGGAGTATCGTAGGATAGCCTAGCCAAGAGTCAAAGCTGGCTTGCTGCAATAACTCCACCAACCCTTCTTGATACTAAGCATGTATGTAGGATCTGATGTAAGTCTTGCTGAGTACCTTTGTACTCATGTTGCTATAATCTACATTTTTACAGAAGACGCTGCAACCCCTTCTGATGGGTTCTATGTAGACGTTGACATCAACGAGTAGGCTAAAGACCAGGCGGTGACCCTGAGCTTGTGATGGACCACGTAGTATAGCTAGGCTTTCCAAGCCTCTTTTATTTTACTAGTTGTCTGTACCCAGACAATGTACTTCCGCTGCTGGTTTGTATGACTGTATGACTTGTATGTTGGGTCGTGAGACCCGTACCTTTGTGTATGTTATGTATGGCTCCCTGAGCCTTAAATAAAGTACTTGTGTCATAGAGTCATGTTGTGATGCTTCGTTGTATTTGCACATATCGAGCATATTGTGTGAATGATTGAAATGCTTGGTATGTGTGGGATCTGGCTATCTAGTTGTTTATCTTTAGTAGCCTCTCTTACCGGGAAATGTCTCCTAGTGTTACCGCTGAGCCATGGTAGCTTGCTACTGCTCTGGAACACTTAGGCTGGCCGGCATGTGTCCTTCTTCGTTCCCGTGTCTGTCCCTTCGGGGAAATGTCACGCTTTGAGTACCGGAGTCCTGTTAGCCCGCTACAGCCCGGTTTACCGGAGTCCTGCTAGCCCAGTGCTACAGCCCGGACCCATTTGCTGATGACCGACACGTTCGGAGCTGGGTCATGGATGCCTGTCCCTGTAAGTGTGTGCCACTTTGGGTTTACGACTAGTCATGTCAGCCCGGGCTCTTTATCATATGGATGCTAGCGACATTATCATATACGTGAGCCAAAAGGCGCAAACGGTCCCGGGCAAAGGTAAGGCGACACCCGTGGGAATACCGTGCGTGAGGCCGCAAAGTGATATGAGGTGTTACCAGCTAGATCGATGTGACATCGAGTCGGGGTCCTGACAGGCTTCGCGTTGAAGTCCTTGAGCCATAGGCTGAAGTGTGGGGGGATGCGGAGAAGCACCTCGCACACGACGATAAACGCCAAGATATGGAGGAAGGAATTTGGGGCTAGATCATGGAAATCTAGCCCGTAATAGAACTTGAGGCCGCGGACGAATGGGTGGAGAGGAAACACTATACCGCGGAAGAAGTGGGGGATAAAGACAACCCTTTCGCCGGGCTCCAAAGTGGGCATGACATGTTTCTTGGTAGGGAGCCTTTGTGTGACATCCGCAGTCAGGTATCCCACCTCCTAGAGCTCCTTGATGTCGGTCTTTGTGACGGAGGAGGCCACCCACTTGCCCTGTGAACCGGATCCGGACATGTCAGGAGAGGTTGGTGGCGGTGGGAAAGACTGAGACTTGGGCACTGGAGCTTGAGGATAACCGGAGAAGGAAGAAATCATGGGGTGAAATGTGGGATCTTTATCCACTTACATAGGCAGCGAATATCAAGAACCCCCTTTTTTAACCTTAAAATTTGCCTGTTCTCAAAGGGTCATGCGAATGGCATGGTTGGATTACCCAAACCCGTATTGACGAGGATCCCGCAATAAGGAGACACGATCTCTACTTCGAGAAGCCATGTCAATAGAGGTTGCGCCTCGAAACACAAAGTGGGAGGCCAAAACGCGGTTCGAAATGATAAAGAGGCCAAACATGGCGTTTTGCCGAAAAAAGTTGTCAGTTGAAAAACCTTATTTTGATTAAGTATTTTGCCTTCGTGGTTCAGGGTTGTGACTGTTATACAGAGCCGGATACAGTTCTTTTATTCAGAAGATTGTTTTGAAGTATGCAGAGGAGGAACCCGCCTTGCAATACTGAAGACAATTTGCGCGCCGAACACATCGTCATTGAAGACTAGTTAAGGGGATACTGAGGGAATCCGGGATTAAGGGGTCCTCGGGTATCCGACCCATGTGTTATGGGCCGAACTGATGGGCCATGAAGATAAAAAGTAGAAGGCCTTCCCCCGTGTTTGAATGGGACTCTCCTTTGCGTAGATGGCAAGACCGGCGTCCGGATGTATAGTTTCCTTCTTCTGTAAACCGACTCTGTACAACCCTAGGCCCCTCCGGTGTCTATATAAACCATAGGGTTTAGTCCGTAGAGGCAATCAGAATTCATATTGGCTAGACATCTAGGGTTTAGCCATTACGATCTTGAGGGAGATCAACTCTTGTAATCCCTATACTCATCAAAGTCAATGAAGTAGGAAGTAGGGTTTTACCTCCATTAAGAGGGCCCGAACCTAGGTAAACAACGTGTCCCCTTTGTTTCCTGTTACCTTTGATCCTTAGACACATAGTTCGGGACCCCCTACCCGAGATCATCCGGTTTAGACACCGACAATGACCCCTTGACCTATAAAAGGAGGGCCGTAGCAACCTTAGAAAGGATTCAGACCCTTGTACACTCATACGCGTGAGCTGCTCTCATCCCGAGGTGACCATGCCGGCCTAGAGTGCCGGGTCTCTGCCGGGGAACACAAACATGGGTGTGTATTTTCCCCTGACTCGTGCACGGACGGTGAAGCTTACAGGCACAAGAACAAGACCACAACTCCAAGATCAGATTGGAGCGCAAGGGACCAGCCCTTTGAAGGATCTGACATGCGGACCGAGAAGACCAAGAAGATCCAGAGAACCAAGACATTGCCAAGGGAAAAACCGCCCTGCTAGGCAGGCGAGCCCAGCAAGGACGAGGTTTCCCCTGGAAGCAACCCTTCGAGGCTACCTGGCAGGCCTGCCGGAGCTTACAGAGGCAGAACCGCCGCACCGCACCACCTCATCACGACCCAAGTCATCGATCAGTGCGGTGTTAAGCTCCAAGGTGACTAAGTGACTGCTATCCACCACATGGCAGCCACATCCTACAGAAAACGCTTACGAGTGACACCTGTCCTGCGACGTGTCAAGCAAGCAGGCGCGAAGCTGGCAAAACAACCCGGTAGGCCCTGCTGGGCAAGCTACAATGTGACTTTGAGCGGCGCATTTAAGCACTCTGTCAGCCTGCAGAGTTAGGTGTATGATAGCACTTTTTGCTATCTAATCAGTTCATGATGACTAATTTGCCAATGTGGTCACTACAAAAAAAGACACATCCGTGGCATTTTGGGCCGAACGAATTTTTTTCTATGATACTTATGACACTTCTATGACAATAATTATGACAAAACACGGTATCATCATAGATGTGGTGGGTTCCTACTTCTGTGATAGAAAATCATGACAGAAAATGGGCTTTTCGTCCTGGGCGGGCCAGAGACGCAGCTGCATGACATTCTTTGGGCCATCCATGACGGAAAAAACCATGGTAGAAGCAAGGGCAAGGAAAATATCAGGGTGTTCCCGGTTACAGTGGGTGGTCAGGGCCGAGCGATGTGTGTTTCTCTCGTACACGCACGCGCGTGGGTGTGAGGTGTTGGGCTCTAACTGAACCCGAGTGAGGTGTTGGGCTCTAACTGAACCCAAGCGATTGCACTGCAAGCTACGCGTTACTAAACCAGAGCGATCGATCGGTGGTTGTTAACTGAACCCGATTGAGCGATTCCTTCGCTACTGCTGCTAACTGAAGCCGATCGATGCTGCCTCTGGATGAACAGTGAGCGTTCCTGGGGGCGTTTGGATGAACAGTTCCTGATGGGGGTGGATGAACAGGACCCCATCATGTTGCCTCTGGATGAACTAGACCCCGATCGATCGAGCCGGTTGGGGCTGGATGAACAGGACCCCGTGGAGGGCAGGATGAACAGGACCACCCCGTTGAGGGTTGGATGAACAGTAGCCCGTGGAGGGGTGGTTAAACAGGAGCCCATGGAGAGGGTTGGTTGAACAGTAGCTGGTGGAGTAGCACGTGCTGGAGGCTGGATGAACATGAGCCCGTGGATGAACAGTCACAGGTGGAGGCTGGAGGAGGTCGACGATGGATGAGCAGTAGCCCGTGGAGGCTGGAGGGGGTCGACGGTGGAGATGAACAGTATCCCGTGGAGTCCCATTTCACAGTATGCCACACCCTCCTGATGAACAGGACCCCCGTTTCGACCATAGCGCTCCAACACAAGTCCGTTTCCTCTGTTTTGCGATAAGCCACACCCCTCCTGATCAACAGGACCCCCGTTTCGACCGTAGGAGGTCCGTTTCCTCCGTTTGGCGGTATGCCAGACCCCTCCCGATGAACAGGATCCCGTTTCGACCGTGGCCGGTCGAACACAAGGCCGTTTCCTCCGTTCTGCGGTAGGCCAGGCCTCGTTTCCATCGGCTATTCTGTACAAGCCCTCCTGATGAACACGACGACGCATTCTGTTCTGACCCAGCCGGTTGGCTCCCCATGAACACGACGACGACGCAGTTTCTCCGTTCCGACCCAGCCATGTACACGAGCCCTAGCCGTACGTATGCGTGAGTAGACGTTCGAGACCCTGCCCGTATGTACGTATATGACCGTATTTTGTTTCTTGCACATTGGCCGTTGTACGTTCGTGTACATGCTATATGCGTGCCCCTACATCGACCAGTATGTACGTACACATTCGTGACCAGAATCACAACGCTACGTACACTTCGACCAGGTGGGTCCCGACTGTCAGGCACTTCCTTGTGTGCGAAGATGTAGCTGGTGGGTCCCAGCACTCAGGGGGGCAAATCGTTTTTTGCCCGGACACACTTCCTTGCGTGTGAAAATGTAGCTGGTAGGTCCCAGCAGTCAGGGGAAATGTTTTTTCATGAAATACAGTTGCCCGTCCGATGGGTCCCTGCTGTCAGGTGGAGGAATAATTATTTTACACGTAATAAGGAGGCACTTCCTTGCTGCAGCCGTGGACCCAGCTATCAGCCTCTCCATGTACAATCCATGTCCGATGGAAGCCGTTTCTTGACCACGTTGATCACACCGCACCGAGTGCACCAGGGCGATGGACGACGGCGAGGCCTAGGAAGGGGACGACGCGGAGCCGGGGAAGACGCGACAGTTGAAGCCCGCGTGGAGAGGAGTACGAGGGTTCATTGGTTCAGCTGTGGTGTGACGCTGCCATTGCGGCACGGCCTGGCCAACGGTGGGAATAGTAGGGGGCGGTGAGGCCTCCGCGGCAGCACAGCCGGCCATGGGAGGCAGGAGCATGCGGCACGACCGACGCAAATTTGGGCGGCTAGAGCAAGAAGACCAGAGGTTGAAGAAGCACTATAGCCGTTGGATGGACATCGTATGGTCACTGGAGCTAGAATCGTTCATATTGACTAAGTTGACAAAGCACTCCGTTCCAGTCAACTTAGTAGGCCCACAAGTCAGCCACCCACCAAGGTGGGTCCCAACTAGCAGGGGGAGTATTCATTTTTTTGTGCATAATAAGGAGGCACTTCTGGTGGGTCCGAGCTGACGGGGGGAACGTTTTTTCATGAAATATGGTGGCCCATCCAGTGGGTCCCAGTAGTCAGGGGGGAAATGTTTTTGTCACCAAATATGATGGCCCGTCCGGTGGGTCCCTGTTGTTAGGTGGAGGAATATTTATTTTCCACGTAATAAGGAGGCACTTCCTTGCAGCTACCGTGGACCCAGCTGTCAGCCTCTCCATGTACAGTACTCTTCCAATGGAAGTCGTTCCTTGACGACATTGACCATGCTGCACCGCGCATGTTAAAAAAGAAAGCCTAGACGGGGCAGCCCAAAACCCAGCTGATACTTGCTGCCCCAGTGATAATAAATGATACCTGCCAGCTCCCCGGCTTCGTTGTGAATTTATCTCCTATAGTAACTACGTTTAAGCACCTAAAAATGTAACTATATTGACAAACCCGTGGGCCCCAATGTCAGTATAGCATTAGGAGGAAGTATTTTTCGATGAGGCACCTGCTTGCGTACGGCCATAGACCTGGTGGGTCCTGACTGTCCGCCTCTCCATGTACAGTCCTCTCCAGATTCCTCTCATTTGTTCAGTATGTTCACAACGGCAAACAGCGGCGTCGTGGCAAGCGCACAAAGGCGCAGGAGATGATCCGACCACCTGAGGAAGTGCCTTATTAGTAATGAAACAACTGAACTAGCCTAGTGGCCGTGTGACACTACCCGACAACTGTTCCGCCCGGGTTTGATTCCACCTGTGCAGAGAAAATATCTCCAAATTTTTTGCATCTGCCTTCATTGACATGTGGGTCCCAATTGTCCTCTACGCACACCAGGTCCAACACTTGCCAAAACTTTGTTCCTCGTTTTCCCTGTTTTTCGCACACTCGACATTGTGTGGGCATCTTGAAAATAGCATATCTTTTTGACTATGTGTCATATGAAGATGTGCTATACATGAATGTTGATCAGGATGATGTTAACTGGCTGGTAGTTCCAGTTTCGACCATGAATAAAACTTCCAGCATGATGTTAATACTATTTGAAAAGGCCGTGTTAATATAAATGATGTGCCTCTGAAAGTTGCAGTTTCTTATCTGAAACTGAACTTGGAGTTTCTTATCTGAAACTGAAACTTGCAGTTTCTTCTCTGAGAATCACATGTCAGCGACAGAAAGGCAGGGGAACCTCTCCTCTCCATCTTCTCCATTCCAAAACCACTCTCTCGCCTCCCCCTCTTCTCTATTGCAAGACCACCGTCTCTCCTCCCATCATCCAAAGCTAGCATCGAACCACTCAGAAGGACATTTATGGAGGGGATGCAGCAGCGAATCAGGCAGATCGCCGCCGGCCACCAGGAAAAGTTAGCCAAGTTGAAGGAGATCCTTACTTGGTTTGACAATGAGTGGGAGATTTTGAGGACGGCGAGGGCCAGGTGGCAAGATATGCGAAAGAGCGAGATGACGGCGATGAGGGCGGTGATGTACTCCTCGGCGGCAGTCATGCCGCAGTCCTTCAAGTTCATCGAGTATCTCCTCTGGGCGATGGAGCAGACAGATTCACCCGAGGCGAAAGTCAGGCGGAGGTGGTGGGCGTACAGGTCGAAGGTCGAGCACCCAGAGGATAACTAATCGATCGAGTACGGTGTGCCGTTCGTGAGGGTGCAGAGCCAGCCGGAGCCACAGGAGTATTCGTTCTCCCACCGCAAGAGGAGGCCAGATGGCGCGACGTCGCTTCCCCGCCGTTCTCCACTGTTCCCTCTACACGCGCCTCGTTTCAACGGCGTCGGTAGGGTTTAAGGTAAGCTTCGCACTAACCTAATCTTCCATCTGCTCATGCTTACAATCAGTGTGACAACTAATAAAAATCATGCTTACAATCAGTCTCCGAGTACTACGCCAATCACCCTAAAATAGCTCTGGACCTTTGGGTCAAAGTTGTGACACCGTGTACAAATAAAGAAAAATAGATTGGTGTTTATTTCAGAAAAGAGTACACCCCTAGAAAACTGGCAATATAAGCTACTAGTATTATTTTTAAGTCTAAGCTACTAGTATTTGGTTAGAGGATTTGCTGCCAAGAAAGATCCATCCACAGTGAGCGCCACACATCCTACTGATGGTGGTGGATGCCAATGCTTAGATGGAGCAGGGTTGGTGTTGGTAATTTTTACTTGGCACCTCGCACTCTGCATATATGATGGTTCTATCCGTACATTTGTGCAGTTCCACCAAAATGCAGCTGAATAACCCTATTTGCACAGATAATGAAAAGGTGTGATTACATTATAGTGGCACTAGTTGATGAAACATACACTAATAAATAGAAGAAAATATTACATCATATTGGAAATCAACCCTAGTCTCCCCGATACACCTTCTGCCAGTGATGAACATTAGTGTACAACGGTAGTACAAGGAGGGGCCTTGAGACATTCAAATCTCTATTTTTGTGCAGATCAACTAAAATTAAGCACCCCAGTTTGTAGAAAGTCTTAAACATTAACAATGGGACTAGTTGATGAAACATACATTAAGAAAGAGAAGCACTTTCTTTATCTACATTGGAAATGAAATGATAGAGAGGACACTCACTCTATTTTAACTGTATTATTACTTCATTTTATCAGTGACGCTAGGGTTGAGCTGGTGGCAAACGAGGTGTGCGAGCGCTTTGACCTCCATCTGCCGTCCACCTCTCTCCCAAGGTCTCCATTAATGGTGCCCGAGCCTTTGTTTAATGGCATGGCAATGTCTCTCTCAACTGAGATTTAAGAGAGAAAAAAGAAAATCTGAAAAGAAAATTGTGCACGGATCTTGATGTAAGATACGACGGACCTATATAGCATCTACTACGACTTATAGCAAGACTGATGAATATATACAAGGACGACGAGAGTGGATAATAATTATCTTACATAATTAGGAAGAGAATTAATAAAGCCACATGTGGCTACGCCCGAAATACACAAGGGCAAAAGAAGAAGGAAGACACATACAATGATCTGGCTCGCTGATCTCTACTTTCTTTATGCGCGGCAGGTCGCGGAGACTAGTTCTCGCGGCGAGCGATGATCTCTTTCATCAGTTTCATGTCCTTAATACGTTGCTTGGCAGCATCCATGGATTCCTCCACCAGCCTGTTGCGCTCGATGCGGAGCATGGCATTCTCGTCCATAAGTTTCTTGATGATGACGCCCGTCCTCTGCAACAAGGCAGCGGTCTCCTCATCCTTCTTCGCCCTTCCGGCGATCTTCACCCTTAGCAGGTCGCGCTCGCCCTAGAGCTTCGCATTTCCCTCCGCTAGTTGCCAGATGACGCCGGTAGCCTCGTCCTGCATCCTCGCCCAGCCAGAGATCTGATCCATCTGGCTATGGACTATCGCATGCATGCGCCTGTAAGAGTCCTCTCCTGCCTGCGAGAATTTTTCCCAGGCCGCCACGGCGCGGCGGGACCTCCCTGCTGCTTTCGCGGTGCGGTGGGACATCTCTGCTGCTTCTGCGGTGTGGTCGGACCAGTCTGCTACATCGACGGTGCGGCGGGACCTCCATGCTGCTTCGGCGGCGCGACGGGACCTCTGTGCTGCTACTACTGCGTGGTTGGAGATGTCGTCTGCTTTCGCGGCGAGGTGGGACATCTCTCATGCTTCCTCTTCCATGCTCACCTCTCCCTGGTGGAAATCTCTCGACCCAGAACTCACGCTGGCTATGGCTTGATTAATTTGATTGTTTTTTGTGGATGAGGAGTTGAGGAGGAATGTGCAGTCATCATAGCATAGTAGTATTTATAACTGAGTACTAGCGATACGCTCCTAAGTGGGAAACTGTTTAGGTTGTGATCGGTGTGAACATGTTTGCAATTAAATATAGCATGGTTGTAGTAGTAATTTGGAATGTGACAAGACGCGCTCAAAATTTATTGACGGTTCTAGTTTCGAAGTGCAGCACTATTCCCGGATGGCGTAACGTCGGCACGTTTTCTCGGCCGTGGTGTAGCATATGCCATGGTACTAGTTCTTTTTCTACTGCTTTGTACGTGCAAAAACTGGCACCATCGGATACATATCTTGCGCTTGGCGTTCGACAGGAATAGACTCGTGGCGAGCTATAGACTAGTCTTTTTTTCAAACGCATTACACCTATCTCTCGGGACTTCTCGCATGTACCATCACTACTACCTAGGTCGATGGCACCCACATACAGTTGTACTGTGAGAAGAGGTGCACGCACACACTCATCCTCTCTCACACACGCATCTATAGCTACGAATTGTAGTGTTCTCAACCATCCGACTGGCTCTATCATAGGTTTCACATTGCTCCTTGGCCTTGAGATTGAGAAGTTCAAAACACGGAGGCCAAGATGGAGGCGAGAGGTTTTGGTTAATGTGCAGGCCGCACACGACACCAACACGACACGAGCTTCGTCTGCCTGGTGCACATGCAGTCGGTTGAGTTGTCCAAGTATAGACACAACCAGGCCCTCGTTGGTATCCGTGCCTCAACTTTGGCTGATCATAGTGGAGAGTAGCATAGACTAGTTACTAGTCTATCTTACTAGTACCTTCATAGTGCGTAGTGTCATATAGTATATGCGTAATTTGGTGATGAGAGCTCTCTATATGTACCACTTTTTTTCTTTAATTACATGTTGTTAGTTTTGCTCCATGGCGCAATCCATCAATACTACTACTATACAAATGTATACATTTTTTAAAAGGCTAAAGGACGGGGCAGTCTAGCTTGGTCCTTTTCACGAGAGGCGAGGGCCTTTGTGATTTGACGGCTCATTACTGCTGGAAGGCAGGGCCTTGTTATTTGACTGCTAGTATAAATGTGCCGATGAACTGAGGAGGAGCAAAGAACCATGCGGTATACTCAAGTTTTCCATTGGAGTACAACGGAGGAGCATGAAACACGGCAGCCCAATGCCATATCCTCTACTCTCTACTCTTATTATATATTACTAGCAAGAGGCATTGTTCTATTGATGATAAAGAATGATCTAATTTGCTAGTCATCTCATTTTTAGCATTGTTCTATTCATGCCTCGCAGAGAAGGTGACACGTGCGGCCAAACACCTGAAGCAAAATAAGAAACACATGAGCAAAAGAAAAAGGAGGATTATCACCCCCAAAAAAGAAGGAAGACGCACACACAAGTCTGGGGAGCTTCTCTCAGTACATGAAGGGTTGCTGTCCGCAGAGTCATAACTGCTTCTTCATCGCCTCCACGACCTACATCTCCTTGTGCGTCTCCTCCGCCATCTTCATCATTGTGTCCATGACACATGATTTCTCCACGCGAGCCTTCATCATCTGTACCACGGCCGCATTACATACCTTGACAGCAGCCGGGTGCTTGATGCGGAGCTTCGCCAACTCCTCCTTTTTATCCATGACGAGGGCCTACAACATCTTCATCGAGGAACTACTATTATCATGCAGCTTCTTCCAGCCGTCATTCTCCTCCTTCAGCAGGTCGAGCTCGTGGCAGAGCTTCGCCTTGTCCTCCAAAAGTTGCAGGATTTCACCGGTCGCCTTCTTCTCTGAGGCAAAGCTCTTCTTCAGCGGCATCACCAAGCCGGCGAACAACTCCCCCTGCTCATTGAGCTCAGCGGGCATGTGGTCGAGGCTCTCCTTCAGCAGCTCCACCAAGCCGTGGATAAACTCCTTCTACTTATTGAGGTGCTTATTGAGCTGATCGGGCATGCCGTCAAGGGATAACGACTCCAGCCCCGCATGTTCGCCTCCACGTCTAGAGCGCTCCTGGGAGCCATCGCTTGCCCGTGATAGATCTTTCGAGGACTCTGTGTGGCGCCGAGCCCTCTTTTTTTTCCGCAGCCTTGGTTGCCGCTCCCTTGTTACGAGTAGTTCTCGACCTAGAGCTCTGCACACCGGCCATGGCAAGGATAGACGAAGAAGGACTTATGAGGAGGAAGGAAGAGTAATTTTCGGTTAGGTAGTTCCCCGTTTTATAACCTAAGTACTAACACTAGTACTGAAACCTGCATAGTGGGAACACATTCAGGTTTGGTACATACTGGTAGGTGTGAGCAGGCTTGCACTTAATTGTAGCACTAGTACTTTCGAATGTGATGGGAACAAGGTAAAGATTAATTGATGGTTTTTGGTTTCGAGGCCCTAAACGGCTCCCGATGAGTTTAGTGGAACATAAATTTCAAGTAGACTACACTGCTCAGATGCGTAAATATTATGTTACTGTCGAAAATTGGCAGAAAATACGAAGGAGACCAATGGAAGTACTACTGGCAACCCATGATTTAACTACTCGCATGCGCGCAGTGGAGTAGTAATGTATTTCTTCCGCCCTCACGTCCACTCAATTTGCATGCGCTGTATTAATTGACCATTAATGAAGTGAAGGACTTTACACGCATCAAATTATCACATGGGGTGTATCTTGGAACAAAATTGTGTCCGCCCGTGTACCCGCGTGTGCATGCGAGGGAATGAGTGCGTGTGTGGCATCTTCGCTTCGTGCATGTACCGCCAGTGCGGCTCAGGAGGACGAGTACATTCTTCTCGAACTATCACTCACGTCACTGTGATCAATCCACACAAGGATGTCACGACAACGCCTCCACATGTGCCACGTGGCTTCATGAACTGTAAAACAGACACTGTGTAGCGTGCCATTGTGTTTTGCACATACTCGAAGTACTAGTAAGGTACACGTGCATTGCACACGTCAGATTTTGCAACCAAATTAAGAATAAATACCACACTATAGCATGTAAGCTCTAAGTCATATATGCCTGATGTAGACCTTCGTTTAATTCTTATAGTTCATCTCATTCAAAATCAATTAGTTTTTATAAAAAACCTAGGGCCTCTTTGATTCGTAGGATTTCCAAAACGCGGGAATAGGAAGAACATGGGATTAGAGTGGAATGTCGTCTTGAATCCTACAGGATGGTACGAGTGTTTGATTGTGCATAGCAAAAACACAGAATTCTTTCAAAGAGGTTTGAGTGGATGGGAAGTTTCCTATGAAATCTAGTGCAAATGAACCATATGAAAAAATTCCTACGGTTTACAATCCTACGAATCAAACAACCAAGATAGGAAAAATTCCTAAGGATTAGAATCCTCCAAAGTTCCTTCAAGAATCCTTTGAATCAAAAAAGACCTTAATCTATTTTATGATTCATGGAATTGTGCGTTGTAAACCACTGTTGTTTTGAGATTTGTGCATTATGCTTAAGTTCAACCATGGAGTCTGCTACATTGTACATGTGGCAAAATCCGGTGGGGGCTAGAAGATGGTGCGAGGGGCCGAGTGGAGGGAGACTATGAAGGAGTGCACAACTGCAAGATCGATATTTAGAGAGGGGGCAAGAACATGCATTGTTGTGCGCAGTGGCGGAGCCATGAAAAATGTCCCATGAGCTAGGGGGCCAAGCATTGCTAATCCTTTACTAGGAGGGCCAATCAATCAACTTAAACTATATTTACCAGCAATTGTCTAATGATCACATTCATATTAGCCTCGATATATAGTGATGTTAGGGGGGGAGTGGTATAGGGTGGAACCCTAAGTGGAGATCTTTCACGAATTGGAGGGGGAATCCCTAAGAACAAGATGAACACAAGAGGGAAAAACAAGAGGAACACTCAACAACAAGTCCAATCACACATCAACTAGACAATCAAACACACAAGATCCACAAGGTACATGAACAATCAAAGGGAAATAAGATACATGGTAGAGTTCATCCCAAATCCTATGAAGGAGATGAGGGCTTGATGATCTAGATAGATCCTTCCCTCAAGAGGGCTTCATCCACTAGGGATCTTCTCCAATGGAGGCCTTGAACTCCAATGGAGTGTTTCTCTCTCAAGAGGAATCCCACAAGGGGAGATACATGAGCTAAGTTCTAGTGTTTAGATCTATTCTTAGCTAAGTCTAAATGGAGGAGATGAAGGAGTATATATAGTCCTAGGCAAAGAGAGGGATAAGTGGGGTGCGAAATGGTAAAACAAGGGCAAAGCCCGCAGCATCACACAGGGGGGCCCGTGGGCACAGGGTAAGTGGAGCCCATGCGCACGGGGTATCCAGAGACCTGACGCAAGGGCCCGTGCGCACGGGGTCCGTGAGGCCCGTGGGCACGGTACACTCCCGTGCGCACGGGGTCTTCAGGGCCGCCAGCCTGGGAGGCCCGTGGGCACAGGGTCGGAGGGGCCCGTGCGCACGGGGTCGCCTGGGAGCTGCTGCCTTCTTCTTGGCGCTTCCTTCTCCGCTTCCAGGCTTCCCTCTTGGATGGTGTAGATGTTCTCTTCTTCTTCGACTCCTCCTTGATGAATGTGTAGCTCCGCTCACACCTATGTATGCACACGAGAGAGGGGTCAAGTAGTATACCATCCTCGAAAGGTACAAGTGGACACGTGTAAAGGAGATGATTCACCTTTGTATGCATGAAGTAGATGGGGCACGTGTCACTTGCCAAATGGACTCTTGACATGGTGATGTCCATAGGGCCCTTGCTGCCCCCTCTCTTCTCCATTGTGCGCGCGTTTGAGAGATGAAGCGGAAGGCATGGATGATGAGGGGGGGGGCATTGGATATATAATTAATGTGGGTGTATTAGCTATATATGTAATCCTATATAGAGAGGTACAGATTGATTGATGTGGATGTGGGAAAGAGGGAGAGACCTCACTAGATATATAGATTGATCGGTTTATGTGGAAAACTACGAACGACCTAGCTATATACACACACACATAGATGAACATCGATCATTGTGCATGCACGTGAGAGATAAAGAATGCCCGATATGATGGAGAGGGGGATGTGTGTGTGTGCCTTCATGGGTGACCGACCTAAAGAAAAAGATTGCCTCTGTGCGATGGATAATGCCGACTGGTAGTGTGTGTGCATGCATGCACGAGAGAAAGTTAGTGGTACAATTATAAAGAGAAGACCAATGTGTGGGTGTAAAAGACTAGGTGAGGTCATAATCAATGTAAAGTTGAATTCAAATATTTGAATAAGAGATCATGATGTTTGAAACCCATGCATGCATGAATATAACGGAGATCTGCACAGTGTGGTTTGGAAATGAGCATGTTGTAATGTATACACATTGAAGAAGGTCAGACTGGTTTGAATTTGAGATACCGATGGCAAACATCGTTTGGCCACATTGCATCCGTGCATGGACACACTATTCTAATTGGAGATGATGGGTGGCTTTCACATCACATATCTATATCTATACCTCTATATACATTACATTTTATATTTTTTATATAGTGTGCGGATAACTTTAACTTTGAAACATGGTCGTTGGATGAGGCCAATCTGATGGTGTAGAGCTGGCAAATTTGAGCACTACTGGCCGTTGGATATCATCTAGATTCCACCAGATTTTGCCACATGTACAATCTAGAAGACTCTATGGTTGACCTTAAGCATAATGAACAAACCTCAAAACACAAGCACTTCTTCTTTGTTCTAGAATCTTCCATATCAGAATTGCCCAAATGTTTTTCTACATGATTTCTTTTTACTTTATGCCTTACAACGCACAATTCCATGAATCTTAAAATAGATTTGCTTTCTTATAAAAACTAGATGATTTTGAATGGAATGAACTATAAGAATTAAACGAACATCTACATCATGCATATATGACTCAAAGCTTACATGCTATAATGTGCTATTTATTCATAATTTGGTTGCCAAATCTCATGCATGCAATGCACGTGTACCTTACTAGTCTAAATGGTGTCTGTGTATGTTGTGCGTGTTAAACACATTGTACGTAGTATATCATACTAGTCTAAATTGTCTTTTTTTCTTTTGGGTACACGTTAAGCTTGTTCTCCCGCCTCTTCAACCCGCGCCTTGTTACCCCGAAATATTTAAGATAAATCGTTGTCTCGTTGTGCTCCGAAAAATCCCGCGATCTCAACCCGCGCCTTGCTATTCCAAAATTACAACACGCGCGAAAACTCCCACCTCCTGTGAAATCCCGACACGGGAAATGCCCGTGATACCCCTGAACCAAAAGAACCGCCTCAAATCGATGGGGGTACTTTCGTAACTTACCCCAGATTTCAAACAAGACCATCCCTAAGCCATGGTTCCCAACTCCCATCCCATCTGCCCACCCCATTCGTACACCGAGGCCGGTAAAACCCGCGAAGCCCCACACCCTCCTCCATCCGCCACCCAGCCGAAGTCTCTTCCCTGACGATGCCGTCCATAGCAACACCTCGACGTCCCTCATCCACCGTACCGAATGAGGATCCGTCGTCGATCTGGTCGTCCTGCCGGTTCAGCCACCTAATCTTCCACCTCGAAGGAGCTGCCCCGATGTTCCCCTCATCTTTCGCGCCACCTCAAATCCCACACTGCCATCTTCACCTGCACCACTGGAAGAGCATCATCATTTCCTCAGATGAAGCTGCGGCCTAATCAGCGCCACCAAAGAGGTTGTACACTAATCGCCGCATTTTCTTCTTGATTCAATCTCACGGTGCTGCCGGCACTCGGTCCCGAGCCGATATGACACGACTCCATCCATGGCAGCGTTGCCGACCACTTCCTCCACGCCGTCACTCCCTCGGCGGTGACGTCCACATCAGTAGGAGCTGGTGCTGCTTTAGCTCTCGCTCGCGCTGCTGCTCTGCTCTTGCTCTCGGTCCCCTCCCTGGTCTACTCTTGCTTGCGCTGCTGCTCTCAATCTTGCTCTTGCTTGTGATGTTTCTCCGATTTAGCTACACTTCAGTCGACTGAATCGACTTTTGGGTCAGTCAATTTTAAGGGGGTGGGGGGGCTCACCGGAGTTAAGGAAGAAGCAGCCGCAATGGGGTGGGGGCTCACCGGGAGGTACCCCACTATCTATCTTAGGATTCAGGGTGGGGGCGGTGGTCGCCGGTGGTGGTGGGGCGGTGGCATGGGGATCGCCGAAGAAAAAGCTTGGCACGGGGGGGGGGGGCTACAGGGATGGCCGGGGCGGTGGCAGACCGGTGGTGGGGAGTGTTTTCGGGGCGGGCAGGGCGGCGCACCACCGGCCGAGGGCGGCGGTGGGCGACTATTTGGCCGGTGCTGGTTGGCGGCTCAAGGGGGGTGGAGGTTGAAGATGAACTGCAGGCCCTTGATTTCGTATCCAACGGCTGCAAAATCGACTGACCAGAGATGAAAAAGTCAGTCGACTGATGTGTAGCTTCACCTCTAGTGCGTTCCGTTTCGATAGTAAAATTTAGTTTCGACAGCAAAATTCTGTTTTGACAGTTAAGTTCAGTTTCGATAGTTAAATTCAGTTTCGACAGTTAAGTTCAGAGATGAGCAGCTGATGTATACATCTAGCACTTTGTGGTTATGTATTTTACGTCGT
This sequence comes from Triticum aestivum, assembly GCF_018294505.1. Lineage (NCBI taxonomy): Eukaryota > Viridiplantae > Streptophyta > Magnoliopsida > Poales > Poaceae > Triticum > Triticum aestivum. Next base: position 185,114,754 of record NC_057794.1, read on the forward strand.
CTATTGGAGATGCTATTAGATTTCCACTCAGGTTAACGTTGTCTCTCTTGTCCTACTTCAGCCTCGGCGTCGTACAACTCACTGGAGCTGCTCCAACGATGAAACTCTCCTTCACAGCGGAGCAGTACCTCGGGCTCCATCTCTAGACGCCTAAGATCTTCTTTCCCTCCTCCGACAGCCAAGTCAGCCGGAGCATCCTCACCGATCAACCCAATCACGCTGAGATCGACATGGCTTCGCCAAAGAGGTTGTACACTTCTTGTGATTTGACTTAATCTCACCATGCTTCTTTGCATCCTGTAATCTTCCAATTCTTGTGAACCAAACACCCAGATTGGCAGAAATCATGTGTTTTTAAATTCTCTATTTTGCACGTGCATTCCTATCTTATTCCTGTCTATTTCCTATCCCTGCATTGTTAGAATCCTCAAATTCAAACAAGCCCTTACACAATTACTTCTGTTACAGATATCTGTCAAAGAAAACCTTGTGTGGTTTATCCCGCTCCCGCGGTGCTGTGTTCCACCTCAGCTCAGTTGCTCCAACGACGGAAGGGTTCACCACAGTAGGGATCCGCTCTCTAGACTGTCTTTGGCCACCTCAGATCTTCTTCCCCGCCCCCGGCAGCCACAACAACTGCATTACCATCATCAACTGAGCAGATGACCTTGAGGACTACACGGGTCTGCAAGAGAGGTCGCACTCTTCCATGTCTGCTTACATTATGCATTGCTTAATATGATGACATGCTACTTTATCATCGTGTTCACCTATTAGACTCCGACTCAGGTCCAAACTTATGCTGAAACTTGAGTTTTTAAATGGTTGTGGGGTACATATTGGGGCAGCAATCAGTACTATCTGTCTACTATCTGGTTAATCTCATGTGTCTACTATGAGTTTCATGTTGGGTGCAAACAAACATTAAAGGAGCTATTATCTATATTTTTTAACTAAAGCTATTATCTGCCTACTATCATTTGTTTTGGGTCTATCCACAGTTTGCTACCATCACTCTGGATTCGTGCATGCACTCCTTACATAATCTCACTATGTTTTATTCCTATGCATGTCAGTTATAGTACACAATGGAACTGAACATGTAGAGCAAAAGAGACGATCCTTGCATGGCAATAAAATTTCATCCAAACGTCACTCCATGGTGGGTGCAAAGGCATCCCCTCCACCCATTTCGGATCGTAATCAAGAGGTAGATAACTGTTCTGAGGGGGATTCAGAAGTAGAAGACCACTCCTATTTACCCCATGAGGTCTTCGCTCTAACTTGGCATGCTGATGTTGGTAAAATCATGCATATGGTGCCTTGCATTGCTTACTGTATACATCAAAGATGCCATCTGCTTAGTTTACACATGATTTTGTGTCAATGCCATATGTTTAGTTTTTTATCGTATATGTGAATAATGCAATGCCATCTTGTTTAGCCAGGCATCATATATGTGAATTTTGCAATGCCAGCCTGGTTAGCCAGTCATCTCATATGTGAATTATATCATGACATCATTTTTTACTACGTGTTAAATTTGTCAACAATTTTAGTACATTCAATTACTCTTCCTGTGCATCAGCCATTCAGCACAACCATGGAAAAATCTGGAGTGGAAAGAAGGTCTTCAAAGGAGACAATGCTATATGATGAAGCGCATATCTTGCTGGTTACAGATAGCTCCTCAGAGGAGGATTCAAAGACAGATGACCAGTCCTATCCCCCCCCCCGAGGTGGATGCTCTAACTTGGTAGGGTTATGTTGCTCATATTGTGCGTATGGTATCTTGCGTTGCTATCTCATTTGCTTAGTTTAGACATGCTTTGTGTGAATGCCCCCTGTTTAGTGTCTAATTACCATATCTGTGAATTATGCAATGCCATCTTGTTGCAAGACATTATATATGTGAATTATGCAATGCTATCTTGTTGCAAGGCATTATATATGTGAATTATGCAATGCCATGCTGTTTAGCCAAGCATCATATATGTGAATTATATCATGCCGTCCTTTTTTTGTATTTCTCATTGCTTTTGTCGACAATGTTTGTATATTCAACTGCTCTTGCTGTGCATCAGCCATTTGAGTTGGTGATGGAGAAATCTGGAGTTAAAACAAGGTCTTTAGAGCAGACAATGCTACCTAGTGAAGCAGATATCTTGCTGGTTACAGATAGCTCTTCATAGGAGGATTCAGAGGCAGATGACCAGTCCTATTATCCCCCTGATGTGTATGCTCAAACTTGGCAGGGTTATATTGATCATATCATGCATATGTTGTATTGCAGTGCTTAGTTTTTACATCATATACACGATATTGAATGCCATCTCCTTAGTTCACACATCATATATGCGATTGCCCTCTGCTCAGTTCCTTAGTATATAAATCATATATTCGAATTATATCATGCCATGATGTTGACATAGACAACATGTATATGAATTATGGCATGCCAAACCATTTTCTAAAGACATAATATAGTTATATCATCTCATCCTGTTCACACATCACATAGTCATCATATTTTGAATTATGTCATTCTATCCGTGAATTATATCATGCCATCATGTTTCCATCGACGACATGTTTGTGATGTATGGCATGCCAACCACTTTAATAGACACATCGTATAGTTATATCATGTCATCCTGTTTGCATAGTCATCATATTTTGAAGTATGTCATTCTATCCTGTTTAGTTAGCCATCATACATGTGAAATTGTGTCATGCTATCCTATTTAATTAGCCATCATATATGTGAAATTTTGCCCTGCTATTATGTTTGGTTAAACAACATAAATGTGAATTATTTCATGCCCTATTTTCTTCCCTACTATCCATTGCACCTGTCTATCTTACAATGTCTGTACATTCTATTACTTTTCTTGTTTATGAGCCATTTCAATTGGAGGGGGTGATGGCAGTATCTGTGGGAGTAAAAACACGGTCTTCAGAAAATATCACGCTACCTGTCGATGGAGATACAACCACGGTTGTACTTGCCCAAGAACCATCCCCACCACACATAAACCAGACTCACGCAGATTGTACCCCTACCCAGTTGGACAAAGAACCAGCTACACCCCTTCTAACCCCAACCCCAGCAGATAGTAACCCAGTTCCCATTGACACAACACCGTCTCCACCATAGAGCACCCAAACACGAGCAGTTTGTAAGGAAACTGCAGTGCCCAAAGCACGAGGACCACCACTCCGAACCCCAAGTCAACGTTTAAAGCAGAAGAAGAATTGTTCTCAGGTCAGGTTCCGTAGCTATGGTTCATACTACTTTGCTCTTGCATCACTGTATTTACTCATACCAACTAATTTCAAATTTGAAGGATGCAATTGGAACTCCAATGGTGCAACAGGTATGTTTTAAACCTGTTTCTTTAACGTGTTTGCTATTGTAACTTGCTCTATGTTGATTTCAGTTTCAATTGAATAAACAGTTATATTCTCATGCCATGCACCTTACAAGTGTTGTTATTGCTGTGTAGTTTCCCACACTTATATTCTGTCTAAGCTGCTTTGTCTTAAATAGATATGATTCGAATGGTATCTATCTTGATTTGGCAACATAAACTAGAATGATATAGACCATACAGTGACCATACTACATAGATATATGTTTGTTTCATGCTGCTATCATGTCCACCTTACTACTGAACTGGTTTACCAAAATGAGTTTCATATACTACATTATAAACCTGTGATGTGTTTGTTTGTTTCCCTTTTAGAATGCGAATAAAATATTGGAGAAGAGTACCCCGTTATGAATGGTACAGGAAGTAATGCAGACAAGGTTCAAGATAGTGAGACATCCCTGTTGGTCTCCAAGAAAGCTGATGAAAACTATATTGAAGACACCGAGACAACCCCAAAGTCCTGTCTTGATGTAGTGTTCGAGTTACTGGCTACTTGTGACATCCCTAGCCTTGCTATGCACTTGGACTAGCTTGGTTGTTGCATCATGTCTAAATTTCTTTTAAACTTGAAATGGGGATTGTTCAAACCCTAGCACTAAATCAATCCATCTAGGCTTGATTAAAATCTTTTTCAATAAACCCAAAATGTCCCTAAGAAAAGTTCATGATTTCTGGTTAAGGTTAAAACCTCCCCCAAAAATGATGAATATATTTTTAGGTCATCTTTGGACTTTTGAATTAACACAAAGAATTTGAATTGGAGCCGTTTAAATGCTATATATATATTTTTTTTAAATGGACCAAATATTTTGAAGTTATTTGTGGAGCCCTGAAATAATTCAGTTAACCTCCAAAATAATTTTCAGAATTATCTAAAATGATTTAGTTTCTAAACTAAATCAGAACAAAGAAAACAAAATAGTAAAAGAAAAACAGGAAAAGGAAAAGGCTTACCTGGCATTACCTGGCAGCCCATCTGGCCTGGCACTGTTGGCCCAGCCCACCAGGGGCAAGGTTGTCTTCAACCTTGTGCCCACTGGCAGCCAACACACGCACCCGACCGCGCCACCTCCTGCTTCGCCGTGTCGCGCATCCCGTCAACCCAATCCCTCGACTGGAGATGCCTCGAAGCCCCTCTCTCCTCTCCCTCACTCGCTGCACTCTCTCCCTCTCCTCTGCCCCTTCCCCGGGCAGCCACCCGAGAGCCACCGAGCTCGCCGCTGCCACCTGCGTGGCCACCAGCCGCCCTTCGCCCTAAAAGCCAGCCTAGAAGCTCCGTCTCGATGTGCTGATTCGCGCCACCGACTGAAGGGAGCCTGGGAGGCCGACAACATCACCACGATCGCCGTCTTTGCTGCCTGCTGCCGCACCTCGCCGTCGTCGATTCACAAGCTCCAGTGCGGCCCCGACCTCATCGACTACGCCATCGAGTTCACTGTGAGCTCCTTCCCGTTTCCCCTCCTTTTGCTTCGCTCGTTCCCGTGCCATAGCACCCCCGCCCGCGTTCCTGAGCACCACCGTCCGCCATGGCCGCCCAGCTCCCTTGCCTTGAGCCCCTCCACCGAACCCGTGGCACCAAAGTGCTTCCGGTGGCCCGTGGGTGCCATCTAGTCCACCAGCTCCTTCCCTACCGCCCTGCAGCCCCGCGCCCGCACCCGACCGAGCTCCGGCCGCCATCGTGGTCGACGCCGCGGTCGTGTCTGGTCGCCCCAGCACATGCCACTTCCACCATCCAAAGCGTCATAGTAGGAGCTCCCCAATGTGCCTAGCCGCGCAAGCAGCCGTGGCCGGAAACAGCCGGCCGGCGATCGCCGCCGTGCACTGCTTAGCACCGGCGATTAGTCGCCGGCTAAACCGTCATTAGCTGCCTAACCATCTTGTTAACCACCCCTGACCCACAGACAGCCGGGCCCCACCTATTTAATTAACCGGCTAAAGAAATTAGTTAGAATTAATCTAATTTCAGTGGACCCACGCGTCAGCATTGACCATGCTGACGTGTTCTTTGATCGGGCCCACCTACCTGTGACACAAGCCATCACTTTGACACTGACCAGTGGGACCCACTGGTCTGGTTTGACCTGGACCAGCCCCTGTTGACTTGCCGACGTCGTCATGACATAGTGCTGACGCAGTAAATCATTTTTTGGATTAAAAATAATCCAGGAAATTCCAGAAAATAGCCAAAACTTCAAAAATTAATAGTAATTCAACCGTAAATCCAAATGAAATAATTTATATATGAAAAATGATCAGAAAAATTCAATCTATTCATCCGTACCATTTTCATGCATGTTTGAACAACTTAACCTCACTGTTTAGTCCAAAATATGATAATGCACTATTTGAATTCATAGTTTGAATTTGAATTTGAACCTTGAGTTCAAATCAACCCAAACCCTTATGTTACTAGTTGCATTAGCTCAAATCACAACATATTGTCATGTGATGATCATGCATCATATTGTGCATTGCATTGATTGTGCTCTTCCTTGTTTGCCGGTAATTGTCCCCTCTCGGTAGACGCTGCTCCGACGCTGTGATCGTTGACACTGATGAAGACTCAATGTTATCTTCAGAAGTGCCAGGCAAGCAAAACCCCCTTGTTCATTCCGATACAATCCCACTCTCTCGCTCCTGCTCTCTTTTACTGCATTAGGACAACACCGATTCAACTGTTACATGCTGCGGTAGTTGAACCCCTTTCCTCTACATGACCTGTCATTGCCACAGTAAATAGATGAAACCCACTAGCTTGAGTAGGAGTTGTTTGAGCCCTGATGTGCGTACTCATTCATGCTTGTTGTCATGCCTGCTATTGCTTAGAGTTGAGTCAGGTCTGATTCATCGGGAATGAATTGGAACATGGTGAACATGTCCTACCATTGAGAGCTAAGTGTGTGAACACGATTTGGTAAAGGTAGCAGTGAGAGGCCATGTAGGAGTACATGGTGGGTTGTCTCATTGCAGCCATTCTCAGGAACTGAGTTCTGTGTTTGTGATCCATGAACAGTTGCTACCACACATTGGGTTCTGGTAACTCGACCCCTCTCGGCTTATTAATCAACTCGATCTCTGTCCAGGAGTTGCAACTAGTTTCTGGTGTTTGTAGGTAGTGTTAGTAGTCTACCAAGTGGCACTCGGTATAGGTGGGCTTGGGACAGACTAGGCACAGTGGCACGGTGTACCAAGTGGCACGCGGATGGTGGGCTTGGGAACCCTGCTCACATCGTTTGGGGCCGTGAGCGACACCCCGACCGGATCTCCTTGTGGATGGATCCGAATAGGCGATAAACCTGGACTAGAGATTTGTTGGTTAGTCAGATCATGGCCGACACCCTCGCCCGGCTTCCGCTTGAAGGTTGCCGAGGTACATGATGTGTACAGGGCGATAATTGGCGAGAGCGTGTGTGAAGAAGTACACCCCTGCAGGGTTATCATTATCTATTCGAATAGCCGGATTCCTCGGATATGGAAACTTGGACCCCTTGTACAATTCATAGACAAGTGAAAGTGGATACTCTAAAACTCGCAAGATAAGCGTGAGTGCTATGGATGGCATTCTCGCAGGGAGACGGGAGCGGATCCATAGTGGAGTATTGATATGGTGAATTTGTGGACTCGTGTGTGCCACCTCAAAAGAGATACTTGCAGTCATAGTTCAGGTTAGCCACTGAGTCAAAGTTGGCTTGCTGCAGTTAAACTCCACCACCCACTTTGTTGATACCAATGCATATGTAGTTAGTTCTAATGTAAGTCTTGCTGGGTACATTTGTACTCACGTTTGCTTATTTTATGTTTTGCAGAGAGACTTCAGTCTCGCTAGTAGTTCCAAGTGGACTTCGACGTTTAGCTTGTTACCTCAGCTACAATCTTGTACCCTTGGGAGGGTCTTGTAGATAGTCAGGCTTCTGAGCCTTCTTCATTTGTAGTTGTCTGTACTCAGACAAGTTAAGCTTCCGCATGTGCTTTGACTTGTATGCTCTGAATGTTGGGTCATGATACCCATGTTTGTAATATCTCGCTCCTCGGAGCCTAATGAATAAATACTTGAGTCGTAGAGTTATGTTGTGATGCCATGTTGTATTTACACATATCGAGCATATTGTGTGTATGATTGAAATGCTTGGTATGTGTGGGATCCGACACCCTAGTTGTTTATCCTTGGTAGCCTCTCTTATGGGGAAATGTAGTCTTGTTCTTCCATGAGCCATAGTAGTCCGCTACAGCCCGGTTCACCGGAGTCCTGCTAGCCCAGCACTACTGCTCCGGAGCATTTGACTGGCCGGCATGTGATTCACTTCGTTCCTGTGTCTATCCCTTTGGGGAAATGTCACACAGTGACATCCGGAGTCCTGCCTAGCCTGCTATAGCCCGGGTTCCCGGAGTCCTGTTAGCCCAGTGCTACAGCCCGGGTTCGCACGCTGCTGACTGACATGCTTGATGTTGATTCATGTATGCCTGTTCCCGTAAGTTAGTGCCACTTTGGGTTCACGACTAGTCATGTCGGCCCAGGTTCTCTGTCATATGGATGCTAGCGACACTATCATATACGTGAGCCAAAAGGCGCAAACGGTCCCTGGACATGGTAAGGCGACACCCATGGGAATACCGTGTGTGAGGCCGCAAAGTGATATGAGGTGTTACCGGCTAGATTGACGTGACTTCGAATCAGGGTCCTGACAGCTTTGGTATCAGAGCCTGACTGCCTGTAGGATTACCAAGCCAAGCTAGTCGAAGTCGTGTTTAGAAATTCTTTAGTTATATAAGGGAATTGATTGTGGATGGGAACGTAAGGCTCTTTTTACTCCTTATCCTCATGACCTTCTGATCTGAGTCATCTTATCTTTTCTACGGGGTTAAGAACTAGGCTTCTCTTCTATCTCTCAGGATGACGTGTTACTAAACCGTAGTTGCCTAGGATTGTTGAGTTCAAGCCTCAGTTCAGTTCTTACTACTTCCATATGTTCATAGCTGGCCTCAGAACCTTGAGTTTGTGATGTTGAGTGGTTATGCCACCATTTTTGCAGGATGTCTCAAATCTTTTTGAGCATTTACAGCCGTTATGTTGTCTGAGTCATCCCAGGTTTCTCACTAGTCTGATGCATTTGCAAATTCCTTCCTTCCATTTTCGATGTTCCTTTGGGCCAGATTAAACACACTGATCGTCGAGTTGAGGTACTCCGTTGCCTCGGCGTATATGTTGGAGCTATTATTATGACCCTAGGTGTCTTAGAGGACCACCTAATAATCTGGCCATGTTTTGTGTTCCCAGTGTGATGATTCTGGCCATCATTCTTGAAAGCATACCGTGATGTTATTAGTTAGTAGGCATTCTATTCCTGGGTTCTTGAACCCGAGATTCACCCTACTTACCTCATGTTGTTAGTATTTGCTAGTTCCCTTAAGATATTAGTAACATTTGTGCTAGTCCTCGAGGTCTGTGGTATCTCATTCTTCTAATACCATGAACCATCATGGCAGAAGTTCTTTGGAAACCAAAGATCACAACCAGGGTGCTCTTGAGGAGTAATCCATTCATAATGTGAATATGCCAGTCCCTTTTCTTCTGCATGGGTTATCCGGAAGAAATATGCTGAACTTGTTCGACATACTAAGCTATGCATCCACAACTCAGAAAGATATATGTTCCTTTGAGTTGTCTCTCTTTAGTTGATTTCCAACCTTCGTCTATTAATTGATAGTCAAGAGTATGCGTGCATTCGTTCGTCGATGCCCATTATTCTTGGGGTCCGTCAAGCCATTCTATTCTAGAATGACTAGGAGAAACAAGCTCCAGTACCTCATCCATTTCCAGGATTGGGTCAAAACAGTTGTATTCTGCAGATGAAATGCAATCAAGCTTTTTGGTCTGTTCTACCCTGAAGTATTACCCACTTTATGTCAGGAACGTCATGAGAATTGCACCTTCTCTTATGAATTCTTGACGTAGTGATACTTCTCGCCATCATTATTCATTCTTCGGTGTCGTGTTGTCGCAACCGGAATGCCGACAAGTGAACCGTCATGTGTGAAATCAATACTCCTAGCAACCGTGTTGCTTGGTAGTTAATGGACAATAATATCATTCTTAGCGTGTGGGATTTTGGACCACTATTCTAAGATTGATTGTGCTATCTAGTACATTTTCTTGGTGCACCCTTCGATCAATGAGTTAGGATTGTATCAATCCCTCGCTCTTTTGATCAAATCGTTTTGCCTTGAAAAGAAAGATTGTTCTCGAGCCTACTAACATATCGGTGGTTCGTGATTTTCTGAATATCTTCTCGGAAGTGATACCAGGTTGTCACCTGACCGCTATGTTGAGTTCGTGATCAAGTTGGTTTCTTGTAAACCACTCCTTCTCCAAGAATCTGTGTTGGATACCCCTGAGCTAGTTGGTTAAGATAAACAATAACTTGGAGAGTTGGAAGATGAAAGCTTGTACGACTTAGTTCATCACTAAGGTATATCCTTGTGTGTGTGGGCGTTGAAGAAAGATGATATGTTCCTCGATTGATCCTCGTGATCAGTTGTCGGTGCTATTATCTTATCCAATCCTTGATTTGAGTGTGGGCTATCATCAAATCAAATCAGAACCAATGATATTCATAATGTTGTCTACTCGTGGTTGACTCCTCGAGCATACACCATTTCATCTTTTGGTCTGACCAATACTATCACATTGTTCAATGGTGGAAGTCCAGTGATATGGAAATTCCGATGAGTTACTGTTGAGCCCATCAGCAGCATCTTGTCTCCCCCATGATTCGTGTTAAACATTAAGCTAGTGTTGGAAACTTTGTAAGCATTTCCTTCGTGTTCCGCTCATGAGGTATATGTTTGGTGAAAGAAGTGACCTTCTCCAAGTTCATGTGCATTAGGTGTAAGTTGCCGCCGTGAATTCAAGAAAGTTTGTTTTTGCTTCCTCTGGAATCATCCCAAGTCAGTCATGCATGTGCGAAGTATTTTGTGGTCTGTTAGACTGATCATCTTCATTCCATATGTATTCCCTAGCAGACCAAGCCAATGATTGATCTGTTCAAGGATAACAAGTTCATCGATAAGTATACAAGGACTTCGATATCCTCAATGATGGTTCCCCATCTGAACCCGGTAGTTTTTTATTGTAATACTACTATGGGATCATGCTTGTCTTGGACAGCGTGTTCATAGGTTTGTAGCACAACCAGCTCATGGTTTGGAGCTTACTATCGTAGTTCTTTTCCTGAGAATCTCGCAACATCGTCTTGTCGATTTGTGTTGCAAACTTTCATTTTCTTCTAGTCTCGGTGATTCTGGAATATCCTATTACCAACCAGATCTGAATCTCGGGCAAATATGATGGTTGGAACGTTTTCCAAGAGCTACAATATTGGTCCCAATGTAACCCGGTAAAGTGGATGTTGTGGCTGACACACCCAGCCGGAAGACCTATTATTGTAGTATCTTGATTGAAGAAGTTGGCCACCTCCCCATAAGGATTTCGTAGGGATTACTCCAATAGTTGTTCCTTATGGATTTTTGTGCTCCCGAAGTCCGACCTTTTACTTGATGTCCTAGGTACCAAACCATTTTAATAAATGGGTTGCGCTAGCACATCAAGGAGAACATTAGAAGCGGAGTGCTAAATGTCTCTCAGTCGATTATCCAATTTTTGTCCCCTTGGCCTCGCTAAGGTGAAATCTGAGAAAGTATTATCTTCCTTTGCATCTGCATCATCCATCACCATTCATCATGGTGGTATGTTGTGTTGCCAGGATCCTTGACACGGATATTGGTAAAACCTTGATGAATATGGAGATGCTCATGTTCTTGAGAGCACGCGCAAGCACTAGGTTTTATCGTTGGCGTTAACTGGGATTTGCTTCCTGTTTCCTTTGTTATGTTATAACCTTTTCAAAAAGTGGACTCACTCTCGACTGTTGAGTTCTTCCCCAGTTACCAGAATCATTCCCAACATTTGCTTTTTTGTTCCCAGCTTGCACCTCAGTAGTTGTTGTTCAGGATCATCTTCAAAAGTGGACTTACCATGGGTCCCATACATTTCCGATGATAAGCAAAATCATCCATTGCGTTGTCTTCAACAAGGAAGTCCACATCATCCATTCTAGTCCGAGTATGTCATTCTTTTGAACTCCTTCAAATGATCGATTGTGATTGCCTTAGGCTGGTATAAAGAGTTTCAATGATCGTTGCATCAAAAGTAATTATTTTTGCCACTTAAGGGAATAATTCTACAAGTCATCTCTTCTAAGGTGCCCCGTTATGGAATCATTGTAATTATTTCCTCGCCACCTTGACACCATCCACGATCTCTCTAAGCATGGGATTGTTGCCCACCAAATCAAACCTCGTCGTTTGTTCTTCCATCCCTCTCGATGTGTTTTGTGTCTCAACTCGAGATGTTTCAACATCTCATTCCGTGAGTTGATCATGATTTGCTTGATCTTCATGAAGATTGAATCCTGTAGAGCTTCCCTCTCTTTTCCTTGTCGTGTTGGGTGAAGATATCGAAAGCAAATATGTCAAGATCAATATGAGCAATGAATCAACATCTCCGAGAAGGGCAATTGGATCATGAAGATCGTGTCGGCCTTGTGCCCCCTCTGTCTTCTTACCTCACGTCTTGAATCTCGTGACGAGATTCTTGTTTAGTAGGGGAGAGTTGTAACATCCCTAGCCTTGCTATGCACTTGGACTAGCTTGGTTGTGGCATCATGTCTAAATTTCTTTTAAACATGAAATGGGAATTGTTCAAACCCTAGCACTAAATCAATCCATCTAGGCTTGATTAAAGTCTTTTTCAATAAACCCAAAATGTCCCTAACAAAAGTTCATGATTTCTGGCTAAGGTGAAAACCTCTCCCAAAAATGATGAATATATTTTTAGGTCATCTTTGGATTTTTGAATTAACACAAAAGTATTTGAATTGGAGCCATTTAAATGCTATATATATATATATATATATATATATATATTTAAATGGTCCAAATATTCTAAAGTTATTTGTGGAGCCCTGAAATAATTCAGTTAACCTCCAAAATAATTTTCAAATGATCTAAAATGATTTAGTTTCTAAACTAAATCAGAACAAAGAAAACAAAATAGTAAAAGAAAAATAGGAAAAGGAAAATACTTACCTGGCCTTACCTGGCAGCCCAGCTGGCTTGGCACTGTTGGGCCAGCCCACCAGGGGCAAGGTTGTCTTCAACCTTGTGCCCACTGGCAGCCAGCGCACGCACCCGACCGCGCCACCTCCTGCTTCGCCGTGTCGCGCTCCCCGTCAACCCAATCCCGCGCCTGGAGACGCCTCGAAGCCCCTCTTTCCTCTCCCTCACTCGCTGAACTCTCTCCCTCTCCTCTACCCCTTCCCCGGGCAGCTACCGGAGAGCCACCGAGGTCACCGCTGCCGCCCGCATGGCGACCGGCCACCCTTCGCCCTAAAAGCCAGCCCAGAAGCTCCGTCTCGCCGCGCTGATTCGCGCCACCCACTAAAGGGAGCCTGGGAGGTCGACATCATCGCCACGATCACCGTCTTCGCTGCCCACTGCCGAATGTCGCCATCGTCAATTCACAGGCTCCAGTGCGTCCCCGACCTCATCGACTACGCCATCGAGTTCACTGTGAGCTCCTTCCCGTTTCCCCTCCTTTTGCATCGCTCGTTCCTGTGCCATAGCACCCCCGCCCGCGTGCCCGAGCACCAGCGTCTACCATGGCCCCCTAGCTCCCTTGTCCTGAGCCCCTCCGCCCGAACCCGTGGCACCAGAGTGCTTCTGGTGGCCCGTGGGTGCCATCTAGGCCACCAGCTCCTTCCCTACCGCCCTGCAGCCCCGCGCCCGCACCCGACCGAGCTCCGACCGCCGTCGTGGTCGACGCCACGGTCGTCTCCAGCCGCCCCAAGACATGCCACTTCCACCATCCGAAGCGCCGGAGCAGCAGCTCCCCAATGCGCCCAGCCGCGCAAGCAGCCGTGGCCGGAAACAGTCGGCCGGCGATCGCCGCCATGCACTGCTTAGCGTGGGCGATTAGTCGCCGGCTAACCCGTCATTAGCTACCTAACCATCTTGTTAACCACCCCTGACCCACAGACAGCTGGGCCCCACCTCTTTAATTAACCGGCTAAAGAAATTAGTTAGAATTAATCTAATTCGAGTGGACCCACACGTCAGCATTCACCATGCTGACGTGGTCTTTGACCGGGCCCACCTGTCTGTGACACAAGCCAGCACTTTGACACTGACCAGTGGGACCCACTGATCAGATTTGACCTGGACCAGCCCCTGTTGACTTGCTGACATCGTCATGACGTAGTGCTGACGCAGTAAATCATTTTCTGGATTAAAAATAATCCATGAAATTCCAGAAAATAGCCAAAACTTCAAAAATTCATAGTAATTCAACCGTAACTCCAAATGAAATAATTTATATATGAAAAATGATCAGAAAAATTCAATCTATCCATCTATATAATTTTCTTGCATGTTTGAACAACTTAACCTCACTATTTAGTCCAAAACATGATAATGCACTATTTGAATTCATAGTTCGAATTTGAATTTGAACCTTGAGTTCAAATCAACCCAAAACCTTATGTTACTAGTTGCATTAGCTCAAATCACAACATATTGTCATGTCATGATCATGCATCATATTATGCATTGCCTTGATTGTGCTCTTCCTTGTTTGCCGGTAATTGTCCCCTCTCGGTAGACGCTGCTCCGACGCTGTGATCGTTGACACTGATGAAGACTCAATGTTATCTTCAGAAGTGCCAGGCAAGCAAAACCCCGTTGTTCATTCCGATACAATCCCACTCTCTCACTCCTGCTCTCTTTTACTTCATTAGGACAACACCGATTCAACTGTTACATGCTGCGGTAGTTGAACCCCTTTCCTCTGCATGACTTGTCATTGCCACAGTAAATAGATGAAACCCACTAGCATGAGTAGGAGTTGTTTGAGCCCTGATGTGCCTACTCATTCATGCTTGTTGTCATGCCTGCTACTGCTTAGAGTTGAGTCAGGTCTGATTCATCGGGAATGAATTGGAACGTGGTGAACATGTCCTATCGTTGAGAGCTAAGTGTGTGAACACGATTTGGTAAAGGTAGCGGTGAGAGGCCATGTATGAGTACATGGTGGGTTGTCTCATTGCAGCCGTTCTCAGGAACCGAGTTCTGTGTTTGTGATCGATGAACCGTTACTACCACACATTGCGTTCCGGTAACTCGGCCCCTCTCGGCTTATTAATCAACTCGATCTTTGTCCAGGAGTTGCAACTAGTTTCTGGTGTTTGTAGGTAGTGTTAGTAGTCTACCAAGTGGCACCCGGTACAGGTGGGCTTGGGACAGACTAGGCACAGTGGCCCGATGTACCAAGTGGCACCCAGATGGTGGGCTTGGGAACCCTGCTCACAACGTTTGGGCCCGTGAGCGACACCCCGGCCGGATCTCCTTGCGGATGGAACCTGAATAGGCGATAAACCTGGACTAGAGACTTGTTGGTTAGTCAGGTCGTGGCCGACACCCTCGCCCGGCTTCCGCTTGAAGGTTGCCGAGGTACATGACGTGTATAGGGCGATAAGTGGCGAGAGCGTGTGTGAAGAAGTACACCCCTGCAGGGTTATCATTATCTATTCGAATAGTCGGATTCCTCGGATATGGAAACTTGGACCCCTTGTACAGTTCATAGACAAGTGAAAGTCGATACTCTAAAACTCGCAAGATAAGCGTGAGTGCTATGGATGGTGTTCTCGCAGGGAGACAGGAGCGGATCCATAGTGGAGTATTGATATGGTGAATTTGTGGACTCGTGTGCGCCACCTCAAAAGAGTTACTTGCAGTCGTAGTTCAGGTTACCCACTGAGTCAAAGCTGGCTTGCTGCAGTTAAATTCCACCACCCCCTTTGTTGATACCGATGCATATGTAGTTAGTTCTGATGAAAGTCTTGCTGGGTACATTTGTACTCATGTTTGCTTATTTTATGTTTTGCAGAGAGACTTCAGTCTTGCTAGTAGTTCCAAGTGGACTTCGATGTTTAGCTTGTTACCTCAGCTACGATCTTGTACCCTTGGGAGGGTCTTGTAGATAGTCAGGCTTCTGAGCCTTCTTCATTTGTAGTTGTCTGTAGTCAGACAAGTTAAGCTTCCGCATGTGCTTTGACTTGTATGCTTTGAATGTTGGGTCATGAGACCCATGTTTGTAATATCTCGCTCCTCGGAGCCTAATGAATAAATACTTGAGTCCTAGAGTTATGTTGTGATGCCATGTTGTATTTACACATATCGAGCATATTGTGTGTATGATTGAAATGCTTGGTATGTGTGGGATCCGACACCCTAGTTGTTTATCCTTGGTAGCCTCTCTTATGGGAAAATGTAGTCTTGTGCTTCCATGAGCCATAGTAGTCCGCTACAGCCCGGTTCACCGGAGTCCTGCTAGCCCAGCACTACTGCTCCGGAGCACTTGACTGGCCGGCATATGATTCACTTCGTTCCTGTGTCTGTCCCTTCCGGGAAATGTCACGCCGTGACATCGGGAGTCCTGCCTAGCCTCCTACAGCCCGGGTTCCTGGAGTCCTGTTAGCCCAGTGCTACAGCCCGGATTCGCACGCTGCTGACCGACATGCTTGATGTTGATTCAGGTATGCCTGTTCCTGTAAGTTAGTGCCACTTTGGGTTCATGACTAGTCATGTCGGCCTGGGTTCTCTGTCATATGGATGCTAGCGACACTATCATATACGTGAGCCAAAAGGCGCAAACGGTCCCGGGCCATGGTAAGGCGATACCCGTGGGAATACCGTGCGTGAGGCCGCAAAGTGATATGAGGTGTTACCGGCTAGATCGATGTAACTTGGAATCGGGGTCCTGACACTACTACTGCTGGCACCAGCTCTTCGAACTCGCTGCCTGAATCAGTTCGGCTTCTTGAGTCTAAACTTCAAGTTGAAAGACATCGATCAGATGTTATGCGACAGGATTCAGATGCATACTTTCTGGTGCAAAAGCAAGTGCTGGAGGATTTAAGTGCCAAACAAGATAAAGTTAATAAGCTTGCTAAGCATCTTTCCAACATTATGGGTACCCAAGATATTGCTTCTTGAGCTCTTCTGAAGTGGTTTCAGTTCTGGACTTGTTTTGCTGCGGTGTTTATATGCTGCTTTGTTCCCTATATTTGCACTGGTGGCGAACTTTGATGCCCAGTGGATGTAATATGTGTAATAGCCGTGACAGCCTAGCGTAAGTTTCTTGCCTGTTTATTTCCTTATTGTCTCGTTTATTTGTTTTCTTGTAGTTAGTGTAGTTCTTTTTCCGCGGTTTACTAGTGGCCGCAATAACTTATTTTTAAAACTAGGCCACATCAACCATGGGCTACATATTTACTGTAGTTAACATGGGCCTCGTACGGGCCATAGAAACAATGGGCCTTCTAAGGGCTGTGGAAACAATGGGCCTTCTATGGGGCGTAGAAACCATGGGCCCTATACGGGCCATTGACACAATGGGCCTTCTACAGGCCGTATCAACAGTGGGCCTTCTACGGGTCGTATGATCGGTTGGCCAAACATGGGCCAATAACAGACCACATTATGGCTGTAAATGGGATAGAGTTGAAATCGTCCATTCATGGGCCGACCATAATGGGCCATCGTTAATCGGCCGTATTTTGATGACGCTATGAAAATGGCCTAACGTATTAACGGGCCACAAACGGGCCGACTGTAACCATGGGCTGAATTTGGCCCACACGCAGAAAATGACAATAACGAACCGAAAGTAAACGAATGCTGGAAATGAGCCCAAGAATAAATGGGCCCTGAGAAGGACGAAAGATAACATGGGCTGGAAACGGCCCAACGGAATAATGGGCCGTTAATGTGTATAAAGTGATACACTATTCATTATGGGTCAGTTTTACCACGGGCCGTTAATGGGCCGTGGGTTACTAAGGGCCTTATATGGGCCGAAAGACGTCATGGGCCATACATGGGCCGGAAGTTAAAGCTGGCTGGAATTATATTAGACGGCCCAGATGACACTACTGGGCCTAATTCGGATAGGCCGTAAACGGGCCCTGGTTTAGCGGGCTGTAAATGGGCTATATGCGAACATGTCATTAACAGGCTTGCCATGGGCCAGCCCGCCACCTTTTGACCAAGTCAAACAGGTCGGCCTTTCACAGGAATGGGCCTCTGTTGGGCTGTGCCACGTGTCGACGTATCATAGGCGCTTTGGGTCCAATGAGTGGATGACATCTGTCCCAACGGCGAGCCGACACATGTTCCCTCCAGCCAATGATGATTTTACACGTGGAAAATCCCCATTGGTCGGGGCTACTAACGGGTTATCGGATCCAAGAGCGGACCCGATAGCTTAACGGTGTTCCGTTACAGTGGATCCCACGTGTCGGTCACCCTTGACGAAAGCACTTCTGTGACGCGTGATTTTTCGTCAAGGAAGTGGACACTTCCGTGATGACAATTTTGGTAATGTCATGGAACACTTCTACAACATCACAGGTATGACTATCTTGATTCTATCATAAAATTGTCATGGATGTACATGCATGACAGAAAACATGACCTACTGTGACAAACACATATCATCATGGATGTGTATTTTTTGTAGTGGGTGACCCCTTCTGTCTACAAAAGGAGGCCCAAGGCAACCGTAGAAGGGGTTGGATGATTCAGACCTCCACACACTCATACGCGTGTAGTCACTCTCGCCCTAAGGCAACCCTGCTGGGAAAGTGGGCGATGTTCACCACCATTTTTCCACCATCAATCCACCAAAGCAGGAATAGGGTTTTACGCCTCACGGGAGCCCAAACCTGGGTAGAGATTGACCGCGTGATCTCTGTCGTGCTATTTCACATTCTTCCGCTCTTTGTGCAACGTGCCATCCGCCCATAGAACCAGAAAGGGTCTCTTGGTCCCATAGGTGGCCATGGTTTCCCGTGACATCTTTGGCATGCCAGGTAGGGGGATCACTTGCGCGAAACAGAAGGCGTCAGGAGCGCGTCATATCCATTACAGCCCAGCAAGGCTTTTCGCGTCTGTGACATCCGTGGGGATGTGAAGATAGAGAGGGGGAGCGGGGCTGTCCCCGCGCCTACTTTTTTTGACATTCCACCACACCGTGGTCGTAGCCGCAGTGAAGATCAGCATCAATAGCAACATGCTCTTTCCCAGGTCGCTTGGGTGACGTGACCGCCGCTCGGACGCCGGTCGGAGAGAAGGGGCAAGGTGCGCACTGATGAGGTTCCTCTTTTATCTCTCCCTCTTCGGCAATCGAGATGCTCTGCACATGGCATCGTCAATGCCGATAAGTACCATGCGATACTCGGTTCAGCATTTACCCTTCTTAGGGAAATCCTGGGGGAAGCACCGATATGAATCCAATGGTTGATGCACTAGCAAGTATGCTCCGGCAAGGATGTCCGCACTCGCGTGCCTCTTGTGCTAGGCGTTGTCGGATTTTTCAAAAAGACTGGAGGGGAGGAAGAGGGATCGGGAAAGCCCGGCATCGTACTCCACCACCCGCCGGACACGCATGACGTCAATTGGTACGTGCTGGGAACCAGAGAGTTATTTGCCTGACCTCCACCTTTCCAGGCATCGCAAGCACGCCAAAGCATGTACGACCGGAAGGGACAAAGAGGAACAAGGACAAAAGCTAAGTTCATAGAATCATTTCCTCTTGATAAATCCTAAATTTTTGTACTCACTTATCCCTTGGCTTCAGTAATTGTTCGTACTATGAAATCCTTCGGGTCACAGTACCTTGGCTAGTTCTTTATCTGCACCCTCGTTCTGTCTAGACGCTCTCTCATAGAATGAGCGGCTGCATCGAGAGCTACTAAGGAAAAACTTGTCGGCACACATCCACGCCAAGATGAGTGTTCAGGGCTGTACCCTTACAACAATAACGGAAATATGATACCGCAAGCAACCAGAACTGGCGGATTCGGGGTTCTGGCAAACCCTTGAGGTTTGAACTCTCGGGTGCACACGAAGATCTCTCTCTCCCTCGCTTGCTCTCGCAGCGATCTCAAGGCCTAGCTTGCCAAACCCAAGGAACAAGAGACACGAGGGTTTATACTAGTTCGGGCTACCGTTGTGGTGTAATACCCTACTCCAGTGTGGTGTGGTGGATTGCCTCATGGGCTGAGGATGAATCAGTATAGTGGATGAACAGCCTCCTGAGGAGAGGTGTTCTTGAGCTCGATGAGCTGGTGTGACTCAGGATGGTCTGAATCGTGTCCTCCTATGGTGGTGGCTAGCCCTATTTATAGAGGCACTGGTCCTCTTCCCAAATGTTAGGCGGGAAGGGATCCCACAATGGCCAATTTTGAAGGGTGACAACTAGTACAAGTTATCCTGACAAAAGGTGGTCTTCGCCTGCCAAAGGGTTTGGTGGTGATGCAGCTGTGGGCTCCGCGGTGACCTTCGCCCTGCCGTCCTGCTGGTCTTGGTCTTGTTGCACCGATATGGAAACCCTTTGCCTGACGCCTCGGGACTCGTCTCCTGCGCCCGCCTCTTTATAACCGAAGAGGAAACTGGCACTCTGCGCCCGACGGCACCCGCCTGGCCTCGGTCGTCATGGCTTATTTCTGCTCCTTGGGACCAGCCTAGTGAGGCTGCCCCTGAGGAGGTCCTGTGTCCTCTGCCTTGAGAGGCTTGGCCCCTCGCAAGGGTCTTGAATGGTTGTTGATGAAGATGGGCCGTACCGAGCCGCCGGTAGAGCCATGCCATGGGCCGCAGGTAGGCAAGTCTGGGTGAGGGAGTCCTGGATTAGGGGGTATCCGGACAGCCGGACTATATCCTTTGGCCGGACTATTGGACTATGCAGATACAAGATTGAAGACTTCGTCCCGTGTCCGGATGGGACTCTCCTTAGCGTGGAAGGCAAGCTTGGCAATACGGATATGTAGATCTCCTTCCTTGTAACCGACTCTGTGTAACCCTAGCCCCCTCCGGTGTCTATATAAACCGGAAGGTTTTTAGTCCGTAGGACAACATACAATCATACCATAGGCTAGCTTCTAGGGTTTAGCCTCTCTGATCTCGTGGTAGATCAACTCTTGTGCTACTCATATTATCATGAACAATTAAGCAGGACGTAGGGTTTTACCTCCATCAAGAGGGCCCGAACCTGGGTAAACGTCATGTCCCCTTCCTCCTGTTACCATCCGCCTAGACGCATAGTTCGGGACCCCCTACCCGAGATCCGCCAGTTTTGACACCGACACTGGGTACCCCCGTTCCCACGATGCCGACAGTAGCCCCCGGGTCCAAGGTGTGCTCGGACTTGGCCTCGTGGCGAAGCCGAAGGGCAGGTGCGGAGCGCCGCGTGCCCTAACTGCTTGAGGCCTTGATTGACGCTGACAGTAGGCCCCGGGTCCAACCCGTCAGTAGACTCATAAAGGCTTCATGCAACCCGCTTTTGGCGGACGAAATCCTTTCAATCACCATACCCATCAACGTGCGGTGCTCTTCTGAGATAGCCGCTTGTTCTAGCAGATCCCTCAATACGTCCGACCGTACACTAGACGGTGCCGGACTCTTTCGATCACTCTCTTCAAGAGCCGGATACTGAGGACTTCGGGTGGCCATAGGATTGCCTTCAGGCCTTGCCGGATCAGGAGAAACGCTCCGCGATGACACCTCGGGGTCGCCCGCCTCATGAGGCGGTATGGCAGGGGGAGGCGTTTCGCTCTCCATCATCTCTGGAAGAAGATCCCCTGAAGACGAGCTCTGCTGAGAAGGGCTAAGATCCGAACTACAAGATTAATGCTTCGGTTATTTTCCTTGGAGGTAAAGAGAGGTATTTTTATTATTAATTGCCATTTTACTTCCAGCTTGGTGGAGGGTTGATCCCCTTGAGGGCGTAGTGCGGCCGGGGTAGCCCCCGGGGCAGGACCCTCCGGCGAAGATTTCTTCCCCCGTTTGGAGACCATTGTCTCCAGGTCCTCGGAGGCGGTCCTCTTCCTTCTCTGTGGAGAGGAAGTTTTAGTCCCTCCTCCCCGGCTAACGTCCTTCGCGGAGGCTCTAGACTCCTTGTTCCCCCCTTTATCTTCTCTTGAGGGCACTTGATAAGGCGTGATCTCCAGCATCCTGGTTAGCACGGGATTTGGTGAGGTCTCAGTGAGGGGGGCCGGAAACCAGATCAACTTTTCCTTCGCTATCCAATCCTGGTCAAAAAGTGGCTTTTTTAGGGAGACGTTGCGATAAATAAATGGATAGTGTATTTGGATGCGGGGCTACTTACTTGGGTATCCGGGCGATTGCAGCTCAGACCTGCATCCTCAGTGATGTCCGGACACATTATTTGTGGTCCGAAGAACAATTTGTACATCTCTTCGTGCGTCATGTCGAGGAAAGGTTGAATAGCTCGCGGTCCTTCCGGCTTAAATTCCCACATGCGAAGTGGCCGGCGTTTGCAAGGCTGGACTTGACGAACTAGCATAACTTGCACTACCATAACCAGACTGAAATCTCTCTCAAAGAGATCTCAGATACGGCTTTGCAGTATTGGCATGTCCTTGGCTGGACCCTAGCTCAGCCCCCTGCTGATCCATGACATCAGTTGCGGTGGGGGGCCAGAGCGAAAGGTGGGGGCAGCTACCCACTTGGCACTTCGGGGAGCTGTGATGTAGAACCACTCCCGCTGCCACAATCCGGACACCTATGGGAAGCAACCCTCAGGCCATGGAGCATCAGCGATTTTGCTTATTGAAGCGCCTCCGCACGCTGCGTGCTGCCCCTCGATCATCTTCGGCTTCACATCGATGGTCTTGAGCCACATGCCGAAGTGAGGGGTAATGCGGAGGAAGGCCTCACACACGACAATAAATGTCAAGATGTGAAGAAGGGAATCCGGGGCCAGATCGTAAAAATCTAGCCCGTAATAGAACATAAGACCCCTAACAAAGGGATCCAGAGCGAGGCCTAGTCCTCGAAGGAAGTGGGAGACGAACATGACACTCTCGTTGGGTTCGGGAGTAGGGACGGCCTGCCCTCGGGCGGGCACCCGATGCGAAATTTTGGCGGTCAGATATCTGGCCTCTCTCAACTTCTTGATGTCCTCCTCCGTGACGGAGGAAGGCATCCACCGACCTTGAAGGTTGGATCCGGACATAGTTGAAGGTCCGAAGCACCTGACCTGCGTTTTGGGTGTTAGAACTCGATGCGGGGGAAGGATTTGATTGAGCACGAGAGGGAAAAAAGAAAAAGCCTGGTCCCCTTTATAAAGAGGGTGAATATCAAGCGTCTTCCTCGTAGACGTTTGGGACTTGCCTAAGATCTAGGAGTCCTACCAATAGGCACGGTTGGGTTACCCACATCCGTATTGATGAGAATCCCATAATAAAGGCAACACGATCTCTACTTCGACAAGACGTGCCAAGGAAACCGCCTCGCGAAACTCGCTGAGATTGGTTATGAAAAACGATCCGAATAAAGACCTGGCTGTGGTGTGATGTCACACTGTGGGGTACGTCAGCAGATTAGATTTGTGGAAATATTATTCTCTCTACGATGGTATGTGGAACTTGTTTTGCAGAGCTGGACACGATCCTCGTGTTGAAAATCTTCTATGAAGTATTCGGAGCAGGAACCCGCCTTGCAATGCCGAAGACGATCTGCGCGCTGGACTCATCGTCATTAAAGCCTGGTTCAGGGGCTACTGAGGGAGTCCTGGATTAGGGGTATCCGGACAGCCGGACTATATCCTTTGGCCGGACTGTTGGACTATGAAGATACAAGATTGAAGACTTCATCCCGTGTCCGGATGGGACTCTCCTTGGCGTGGAAGGCAAGCTTGGCGATACGGATATTTAGATCTCCTTCCTTGTAACCGACTCTGTGTAATGTTAGCCCCCTCCGGTGTCTATATAAACCGGAAGGGTTTTAGTCCGTAGGACAACATACAATCATACCATAGGCTAGCTTCTTGGGTTTAGCCTCTCTGATCTCGTGGTAGATCAACTCTTGTAGTACTCATATTATCAAGAACAATCAAGCAGGACATAGGGTTTTACCTCTATCAAGAGGGCCCAAACCTGGGTAAACATCGTGTCCCCTGCCTCCTCTTACCATCCACCTAGACGCACAGTTCGGGAACCCCTACCCGAGATCCGCCAGTTTTGACACCGACATTGGTGCGATCATTGAGGGTTCCTCTGTGTCGTCATCGTTAGGCTTGATGGATCCTTTAATCATCGATAGCGATGCAATTTAGGGTGAGACTTTTCTCCCCGGATAGATCTTTGTATTCTGCGGCTCCGCACTGCGGACCAACTCGCTTGGCTATCTGGAGCAGATCGAGAGTTACGCCCCTGGCCACCAGGTCAGGTGTGGAAGCATAAACCACACGCCCGACATCCACGGTGACTTGATCTTCGGCGGATTTGAGCCCTCGCCGAGTGCGCCGCACGGTCACGATGAGCATGATTTAGGTCTATCAATGGACAGTGTTCGAGAGATCGCACCGGCGACCGCTCCGACCCTCAATTAGGAGCCAGTTGCGCCATCCAAGGATGGGTGGATAGACCCCGCCACGGAGGCCGCATCTTCAGCGGCGATCAAGCCAAATACCGACCTTACCCTTCACGGGAGCCGTGATGCTGAACTGTCGGATTCTTCCCCGGCCACGGACTCCAAACCGCCTGTGCCCACGCCTATCGAATCCGACTGGGCACCGATCATGGAGTTCACCTCTGCGGATATCTTTCAGCACTCGCCCTTCAGCGACATACTGAATTCATTAAAGTCTCTCTCCTTGTCAGGGGAGTCCTGGCCGAACTATGTCCGGCAGGATTGGGATGCGGATGACAAAGAAATTCGCCGCCCACCCACCACCCACTTAGTAGCCACTATCGACGATTTGACCGACATGCTCGATTTCGACTCCGAAGACATCGACGGTATGGATGATGATGCAGGAGACAAACAGGAGCCACTGCCCATAGGGCACTGGACGCCCACTTCATCCTATGATGTATACATGGTGGACACACCCAAAGAAAACGACGACGAGGAATGGAAGGACGCAGCGAAGGATCGTTCCCTCGAGAAGCAGTCAAAGCGGCGGCGTAAGCGTCGCTCCAAATCCCGCCTTGGCAGAAACAACAATCACATAGACCCAGCGATAGAGCAGGGTGAGCCGGCGGACGACAAACACGGCATTGAACCAGCGTCCGACCATGGTGACACGGAGAATCAAACCGAACAACCCGACTCCGTCGAAGATAACAGTCCGGATGACATCACACCAGACAGGCACTTGGAGCAACAGAATACCCATCAAAGGCTTGTTGCCACTGCGAGGAGTCTGAAAAAGCAGAAGCAAAGGCTCAGGGCTGCACAAGACACACTTAGAATTTGATGCAGTGAAGTACTCAACACTGCAGCAAAGTACGGCGGTAGTCGCCACACAAAGAGCTACCCGAAGCGAAAGCTACTACCTGAATTCGATGAGGAGGCCTTAGATCCCCCGCAATCAAAAAACAAATCAGCCATCCTGTCGGATAGGTGACCTCGTGGCCAACATAGAGCGTCAAACGACGCCGCACACAAGCCAGTACGCGATCCACGTGAGGGCTCGCATGAAAAGTACAGCGAAACCAGATCCATCTACGGGCCAAGCAAGCGCGCTCTAGCACGCAATGCAACACAACAAAAATCCGAACTCCACGGTACACCCAAATACAGGGGTGCCGCACACCCCCTATGTTTCACCGATGAGGTGCTGGACCATGAATTTCCAGAGGGATTCAAACCCGTAAACATAGAGGCATACGACGGAACGACAGACCCTGGGGTCTGGATTGAGGACTACATCCTCCATATCCACATGGCTCGAGGAGACGATCTCCATGCCATCAAGTACTTACCCCTCAAGCTCAAAGGGCCAGCTCGGCACTGGCTTAAAAGCCTCCCCGAAAACTCCATTGGAAGCTGGGAAGAGCTCGAAGACACTTTTCGGGCAAATTTTCAAGGGACCTATGTCCGACCACCGGATGCAGACAATTTAAGTCATATAACTCAATAGCCCGGAGAGTCAGCCCAAAAGGTTTGGAACAGGTTTCTCACTAAAAAGAACCAAATAATCGACTGTCCGGACGCCGAGCCCTTAGCAGCTTTCAAGCACAGTGTTCGAGACGAATGGCTTGCCAGACACCTCGGCCAAGGAAAGCCGAGAACAATGGCAGCATTAACAAGCCTCATGACTCGCTTTTGCGTGCACGAGGAAAGCTGGTTAGCCCGATGCAGCACCAGCGACCCAAGTACATCCGAAGTCAGGGACGGAAACGGGAAGCCACTATGCAGCAAAAACAAGCGCCAGAATAAAGAAGACAGCCCGAAGAGCACGACAGTTAACGCCGGATTCAGAAGCTCTCGGATTGGTCAGCAAAAGCTGCCCTCCAAAGGCAACAGAGACGAACTGTCCAGCCTAAACAAGATTCTGGACAAAATATGTCAGATCCACAGCACCCCTGATAAACCCGCAAATCATACCCATAGAGAATGTTGGGTCTTCAAGCAGTCCGGCAAGCTCAACGCTGGACACAAGGGGCAGGATACACCAAGCGAAGACGAGGATGAGCCTCACAAGCAAAGCACTGGGGAACAGAAGAAATTCCCACCAGAAGTCTAAACAGTAAACGTGTTACACATGATGAAGGGGAGAAACAAAGAGGCACTCCTAGAGACACATGCCCCAGGGCCTATCACCACGGAGTTCTGCCACTAGTCGTCCAAACCGATCACCTTTGATCATCAGGATTACTCAGCAAGTATCCGGCATGTAGGATGGGCTGCCTTGGTGTTAGACCCGATAATTAACGGATACCACTTCGCACGAGTCCTAATGGACGGCGGCAGTAGTTTCAACCTGATATATCAGGACACAGTCCGCAAAATGGGGATAGACCCAACAAAAATCAGCCATAGCCATACAACCTTTAAAGGAGTAACGCCAGGCCCAGAAGGCCATTGTACGGGCTCCCTGCCACTAGAGGTTATATTCGGCTTTCCCGATAACTTCCGCAACGAAAAGTTAACCTTCCACATCGCTCCGTTCCAAAGTGGCTATCATGCACTACTTGGACGCGAAGCTTTCGCTGGCTTTAACGCAATACCACATTACGCTTCTCTCATGCTTAAGATGCCCGGTCCACGTGGCATCATCATAGTAAATGGAAATATTGAGCGCTCCTTGCGCGCGGAAGACCATGCGGCTGCCTTGGTAGCCGCACACTAGACGGACTCACCAACTAGAGCATCTGACAGGTCATCAAGACTACGGACACGGTTAGACGAGTCCGGTGTAGCTATATATAATTGACACAGGTTTGATGGCTATACCCCTATAACAATACAAGGGGATCAATGCGTGTAAACAAGAGACAATTAGGATCAACTTTAGTCAGCTTGAATTGTACATGGTTTATTTAGTATGACCTACCTTTTGCACGACAACTTTTCTACTAAGTTCTTCTCTTTTCCAGATGACCATCGTGCTACACCCGTCCAGGATATGTCACAACGGAGACACATGTGCAGACGTGCAGCAGGGACCCGTTCAAAGGATTCTTTTTAGATTAAGACCCTACGTAAACCTTTTTTACTGTCTCTTGTTGATACACATCCCCCGGATTCTCAGTACAACTGAGAAGGATGCTGACGTATTGGCATGTGGCCACGTCAGAATATTGCATGTACCTGGACACCAGGGGCTTATTACAAAGGGCACTGTTTAGCCCGGTTTACATCATAAAGACCGAATACCTTAGGGAGTGTTCGGCGTCGTGTGTTTGTTCTTATATGCATCAGCTCCGAATCATGTCTTTGGTCAAATGTTGTGTTTGCCCGGCTCCTGTGTTTTGCTGCCTTACATTCCGCTCTATCAGCTAGGGCGGCACTAGGAGAACTACTGCGATTGTGCCCTGGTTCATCCGGACAAGAACCTCAGTAGAGAAAGCCGAAAACTGATTGTCATGATATAGTGTGAGACTGGTCAACCACTCGATGACCTAGCAGAATCTTCGGGATTCCTCCGCCTTAACGAAGGGCCGTTTCCCAGCCAGGCATGTATGCGCCCCGATTCAGATGAGTGCGGAGCCACCAAGGGCTATATAGTAGCCCCACTGTCAAACTCCTCTAGCTAAGTGAAAGTGTTAAAGCATTATAGTCTGATTGCCTAGTTCGCTGCGCTATCACCTCCTTAATGGACCAAGACGTTGGATCAAGTGTGAACATGCGTCTTCTGTGAGCACCCCGCATTATATGCGTGGGGGCTGAAGCCAGCGACTGCCATGTTTCTGGTTATATACATAAACGGCCGCACAGGAGGCATCATAGTACTTTCGGGCAAAAGTATAAATACTGCCTTGATAAACTCAATAAAACATTGTTTTTACAATGGGAATACATATCACTTAAACATAATATTCTTCGAGCACTGAGCCTCTATCGAACGAGCGCCTTCAAGAACTTCTTCAAAGTAGTGCTCGGCAGCCACTCGGCCTATGGCCGAACCGTATGCCGCAACAATGGTGGCATCCATCTCCGCCTAGTATGTTTTGACATGGGCAAGGGCCATCCGCGAGCCTTCTACGCACGCTGACCTCTTTACAGCATCGATGTGTGGCACATCACCAAGGAATTGTTGCACTAAGCTAAAGTAGCTATTCGGCCTTGGCCCTCTCGGCCACAGATGATCCACAACGAACCTCATGGCAAGTCCGGATAATCTATGGAGCTCGGCCCACTCGGCCATTTTCTCATTCAACAGCAGCGCACGGGCTGGAGCATGAGACTGTGACCAAAACAGTTTTTCCACTTCGTGATCTTTCCGATCCTTGAAGTACTCGGCCGCATCAGCAGCACTTGCAGCCAAATCCATATAGGCGTTCGCAGAACTCCATAGCCAGTCCAGAGGTGCATACTTCGGATCCCCGAACTTAGTCCGCAACAAGAAGGGCTTCACAGATACAATATCTGCAACTTGATGCAGCACCTCCTTCGTCGCTCTAATTTTGGAGCGGGCTTCCTTGGCAGCCACCCGAGCCTTCTCCAGGTCCATCGCCTTCGCCTGGTTTTCTTCTTCAAGAAGCTGGTAACGGTCAGCAGCATCTTTTAACTCTACAGCCATCTTGGCTATTTTTTCTTTGCTCTCACAATTCACGGCTTGTTCGGCCCTTAACTCTTCGGCCGCCTTTAAAGCGGCCGCATTGCTACTCCTGGCTTGCTCCTTGGCTCGGGCAAGCTCCGCCTGAAGGGTCTCCACGATGGTAGCTCCATCTGCAGTCACAACATATTAAAGATACTGGCATCATGCTGCTGTTATTATGTGACAATCACCAGAAAAATCACTTACCCTGTGCCTCGTCAAGCCGCTTGTTAACAAGCACGATGTCGACATCTGTCACATCCAGCTGCCTCCATAGTTCGGCAACCCATCAGTACGGCTAGCCACCGGAGCTTCAACTACCTACACATAAAGGCGGTCTGGTTATTACCTGGGACTATGATCCTCTGTTTGCCGCCGTTTTTGACGACAACCAGAGTCTAAGGGGCTACTATCTACACAGGGTACATCTAAAAATGTGCGGTACTATCAAAAATGTACATCATTTCACGTCCTCAAAACTCGTCGGTAGACACATAAAGGCTTCATGCAACCCGCTTTCGGCGGACGAAATCCTTTGAATCACCGTACCCATTAATATGCGGTGCTCTTCTAAGATAGCCGCTTGCTCTAGCAGATCCCTCAATACGTCCGACCGCACACCAGACGGTGCCGGATTCTTTTGATCGCTCTCTTCAAGAGCCGGATAATGAGGACTTCGGGTGGCCATAGGATTGCCTTCAGGCCTTGCCGGATCAGGAGAAACCCTCCGTGACGACACCTCAGGGTCGCCCGCCTCATGTGGCGGTATGGCAGGGGGAGTCATTTCGCTCTCCATCATCTCCGGAAGAAGATCCCCTGAAGACGAGCTCTACTGAGAAGGTCTAAGATCCGAACTGCAAGATAAATGCTTCGGTTATTTTCCTCGGAGGTAAAGCGAGGTATTTTTTATTATTAAGTGCCCTTTTACTTACAGCTCGGTGGAGGGCTGATCCCCTTGAGGGCGTACCGCGGCCGGGGTAGCACCCGGGGCAGGACCCTTCGGCGAAGATTTCTTCCCCCGTTTGGAGACCATTGTCTCTGGGTCCTCGGAGGTGGTCCTCTTCATTCTCTAGGGCGAGGAAGTTTCAGTCCCTCCTCCCCGGCTAACCTCCTTCGTGGAGGCGCTAGCCTCCTTGTTCCCCCCTTTATCTTCTCCTGAGGGCGCTTGATAAGGCGCGATCTCCAGCATCCTGGTTAGCACGGGATTTGGTGAGGTCTCAGGGAGGGGGGCCGGACACCTGATCAACTTTGCCTTCGCTATCCAATCCTGGTCAAAAAGCTGCTTTTTTAGGGCGACATTGCGATAAATAAACGGACAGTTTGTTCGGATGCGGGGCTACTTACTTGGGTATCCGCGCGATTGCAGCTCAGACCTGCATCCTCAGTGATGTCTGGACACATTATTTGTGGTCTGAAGAACAATTTGTACATCTCTTCATGCGTCATGCCGAGGAAATGTTGAATAGCTAGCGGTCCTTCCGGGTTAAATTCCCACATGCGAAGGCGTCGGCGTTCGCAAGGCTGGACTTGACGAACTAGCATAACTTGCACTACCATAAGCAGACTGAAATATCTCTCAAAGAGATCTCGGATACGGCTTTGCAGTACTGGCACGTCCTTGGCTGGACCCCAGCTCAGCCCCCTGCTCATCCATGACATCAGTTGCGGTGGTGGGCCAGAGCGAAAGGTGGGGGCAGCTACCCATTTGGCACTTCGGGGAGCTGTGATGTAGAACCACTCCCACTGCCACAATCCGGACACCTATGGTGAGCAACCCTCAGGCCATGGAGCGTCAGTGACTTTGCTTATTGAAGCGCCTCCGCACGCTGCGTGCTGCCCCTCGATCATCTTCGGCTTCACATCGAAGGTCTTGAGCCACAGGCCGAAGTGAGGGGTAATGCGGAGGAAGGCCTCACATACGACAATAAATGTCGAGATGTGAAGAAGGGAATCCGGGGCCAGATCATGGAAATCTAGCCCATAATAGAACATAAGACCCCTAACAAAGGGATCCAGAGCGAGGCCAAGTCCTCGAAGGAAGTGGGAGACGAACACGACGCTCTCGTTGGGTTCGGGAGTAGGGACGGCCTGCCCTCGGGCGGGCAGCCGATGCGAAATTTTGGCGGTTAGATATCTGGCCTCTCTCAACTTCTTGATGTCCTCCTCCGTGACGGAGGAAGGCATCCACCAACCTTGAAGGTTGGATCCGGACATAGTTGAAGGTCCGAAGCACCTGACCTGCGTTTTGGGTGTTAGAACTCGATGCGGGGGAAGGATTTGATTGAGCACGAGAGGGAAAAAAGAAAAAGCCTTGTCCCCTTTATAAAGAGGGTGAATATCAAGCGTCCTCCTCGTAACCGTTTGGGACTTGCCTAAGATCTAGGAGTCCTACCAATAGGCACGGTTGGGTTACCCACGTCCGTATTGATGAGAATCCTATAATAAAGGGGACACGATCTCTGCTTGGACAAGACGTGCCAAGGAAACCGCCTCGCGAAACACGCTGAGATAGGTTATGATAAATGATTCGAATAAAGACCTGGTTGTGGTCTGATGTCACGCTGCGGGGTACGTCAGCAGATTAGATTTGTGGAAATATTATTCTCTCTACAATGGTATGTGGAACTTGTTTTGCAGAGCCGGACATGATCCTCGTGTTCAAAATCTTCTATGAAGTATTCGGAGGAGGAACCCACCTTGCAATGCCGAAGACGATCTGCGCGCCAGACTCATCGTCATTGAAGCCTGGTTCAGGGGCTACTGAGGGAGTCCTGGATTAGGGGGTATCCAGACAGCCGGACTATATCCTTTGGCGGACTGTTGGACTATGAAGATACAAGATTGAAGACTTTGTCCCGTGTCCGGATGGGACTCTCCTTAGCGTGGAAGGCAAGCTTGGCAATACGGATATGTAGATCTCCTTCCTTGTAACCGACTCTGTGTAACCCTAGCCCCCTCCGATGTCTATATAAGCCAGAAGGGTTAGTCCGTAGGACAACATACAATCATACCATAGGCTAGCTTCTAGGGTTTAGCCTCTCTGATCTCGTGGTAGATCAACTCTTGTACTACTCATATTATCAAGAACAATCAAGAAGGACGTAGGGTTTTACCTCCATCAAGAGGGCCCGAACCTGGGTAAACATCGTGTCCCCTGCCTCTTGTTACCATTCGCCTAGACGCACAGTTCGGGACCCCCTACCCGAGATCCGCCAGTTTTGACACCAACACTGGGTACCGCCGTTCCCAAGACGCCAACAGTAGCCCCCGGGTCCAGGGCGCGCTCGGACTTGGCTTCGAGGCGAAGCAGAAGGGCAGGTGTGGACCACCGTGGTACCTAACTGCCCGAGGCCTTGATTGACGCATGGTGATTGATAGGATGTGGGCGTCTCCACTTCCCCACGCTGCCTTGGCAATCTTCCCGACTTGACGAGACCCTGCTGCATGCAGAAGAAAACCATCATTACCTTAGATCATGGAGGCCGGCAGTTGGCCTCCCTCTGGCTATAAATGAGAAGAGGGGCGGCACCCCCGTCGCTCATCTCCTTCACCACTTCGTCCGCTTCCTCCTCCTTGCTATGACACCCATGGTGCCGATACAGAGGTTCTCCGCCGCTGAGAAGGAAAAGCCCCTCGAAGAGCTTGGGCCACTCCCACCGAAGAAGAGGCTGGCCCGCCCTCATGAAATCCTCTTGAGGCCGGAGGTGACAAGGCCTTGGTACGAGCGGCCTCCCCCCAGGCTAACTGCTGCCCTTGCATGCCTAGGCACAAGGCTCCGGAGGGGGAGGAGGCAGCAGCTTGCACCGCCCGTGTCATGGCCGTGGTGGCACGCACCGCTGGCCCGCGAACTCATGCTCAAGGCTCCTCGCGCGAGCCTGTGGTGTGGGCGGCAATGCCACCGAGCACCTGGAAAAGGTTCCCGCTGTTCTTCACTGAAGAGATGCCGCCAAGGGGGCCTCTCAAGCTATGGCTGCAGCACGCCGAGTGCGGCACCCTGGTGACGGGAGTAGAGGTCAAGGCCGTCTCCCCGGGCAAGATCTTCATGACCCGTGGATGGGGCGAGATTGCCCGTGTCTGTCGCGTGGTGGGGGGCCTCGCCATCCATTTTGAGTATGTTGGTGCCTCCACAATGTTCTTCAAAGACTTTGACGAGGAAGGCCGCCGCCTGGAGTGCTGCTCTGAAGTGGGTCACCAAGACAACGCAGGTGCTACCCTGAAGTGCTTCCCTGAATTGCTGCGAGATTGCCCTTGGTCTTGCCGATGACTCCTCCAGCAGCAGCGACGATGCCTGGCAGTCCAGTGACTCTCCCGAGCCTGACGAGACTTTGGAGACGAGCGACAACAGCTACGTGACCCCGAGCTCTTGCCGCGCTCAGAGCGCAGCAGCAGCGCATGCTCGTCGTCGCCACTAATCTGGATGGGGTTGCCGCTGGCCCCTTGTGGCCCACTGTTCATGATTGCGCTGGCAGCGATACTTGTAGATAGGACTCCTAGAAACTTCCTTCTTTTGGTCCCTGCGAGGAATCGAGATGAACCCCATGGTGGTGTCTAAGGAATCTGTAACACTTTTGCATCAATATCATTCTTATCGCGAAATTCTTGATTACACGTCTTGCTCTGGCATTGTCCCCCATTTTCGTCCTCGCGGTAGCTTAGTGATCTACGCCGACAGGTCCCAGTCCTTAGGCAGGCGTCAGCCATCACTGGTATACCAGGTCGTGATGTCGTGGTCAAGGCCAGGAGGTGAGCGGCCCAAGGTCTGGTAAGAGCTCGTGAGTCGCAATGCTCATGAGGTCCCCCTTGGCGTGCAAGCCGTTCACTAAAGGTAAAAAAGGAACACGGGACTGCTAGAGCAAGGCTGCAAGAGCTAGAAATCCTAGGTCACAACGTTGGGCTGGCTTGAGTGCGTGACTTATCCTAGCGATTCGGGTCGATTCCTTGCGTGGTGCCCGATTTACGCGACGCTAATGGTGATACCGTCGAGTTGTCTTCACATCAGCTCCCCCCTTCCACACTCTCCTGAGTGCTCTGCATCCTCGGGTCCCGACCCTCGAGCGAGCTCAGCCACCGCTGGTATGCTAGGTTGCGATGCCGTTGTCAAGGCCAGGGAGTGAGGGCTGGAGAGTCAGTAAGAGCTCCTAAGGCGTGATGCTCAGGAGCCCTCCTTTTAACGCCCAAGAGAAAAGCATGAAATGGAGCAGTTGGCGGGGCTACCTATAGTTAGGCTCCGGATATTTCCGTGGGTTAGTGCGGGAGAGAGAGAGAGTAGCCCATAGCTGTGCTTGCCATGCGGCCATTGCTCCTTTCACGAGAAGATGAATGCACTGCAGATCTAGCGAGGTGGCGTACACGGAGCGTGCCGCGAGCCAGAGCTCGGTCGCACAGGTTTATCAGTGTTGCGGGGACGAAATTAAGGAGAAGCACCATGCTAGCATGTGAGTCTCCCATTGCAGGGTGCGCAAGTGACCGATCAGCGGTGCAGGGGGGCGCGATGAGCAAGCACCAGGTGAGAAATGATTATAGAGAAATTCATGTGAGGAGGCAAGCCAGTTCAGATAGATGCAAGAACGGTACACGCCACTGGGACGGACCCGAGCAACCTGGGGATGATGCAGCCCATGAGGCGCTCCCAACAGAGTAAGCTAAAGATGCAAAAGGATACACATCGCAGGGACAAGCCCATGCGACCTGGGGATGATGCAGCCTGAGGGGTAGCCCCAACTGAATGAACCGAAAAGAGTCACCTGGTACTATTGCTGAAGGGGTGTTGCAGCAGCTGAAGATGTGTGCCGGGGAGGTCGCTTCTCATGAGCCGCAAGGGCCCTGAGCCTCAGGAGGCTCTGGGGGCTCGGATGGTTCTTGAAGGACCGTCGCCATCTCCGCCAGTACTGCATGGTGCCTGGCCTACTGAGCGGCTAAAATGCTCCGCAGGTGATGCTGGAAGGTGACAGCCGCGTTCGGCAGGCCGAAAGGCATGCGAACGTTGCTGTGAGGGGGACCCTCTCGCACCGTCCAATGCTTGATGGCCAGAAATGCCCCTGAGATGCGGCCCTGTTGAGCCCTGCAATGTCGACGCAGGCGCGCAACCCGCTGTGCTCGCCAGGATGGGGAGCTACGCCTGGTGGTGGGCAGCGGTCGCCGCGCATGGCTCTTGCTTCCTGAAGCTCCTCAGTAGCCTTGGGAATGAACTGCTGAGCACCAGGCGCTTCGCGCCTTGTGCCCTCTTAGGGGAAACGTGCGGCGAAGTACGCCTCCACGTGGTGCCCGAGCACCTCCCTCGTGACGTTGGCTAGGTCTGAGGCCCTCCATAAGAGAGCCCCCGAGCACAACCTAAGGAGGGTGCCGGGTGCGCCTTCCTATGCGAGGGAAGGAGGCGCCCCAGCTACGGGCAAAGATCCTGAGGTGGCGCCGCTAGAAACGTCGCTTTCCTGAGGCCCTCGATGGAGTAGCTGCTTCTTCTTCTTGGGGTTGGCCTCAGGAGGGTAAAGGGTGCCTTCGTTGTCGTGGTCTTCGGCCGCTGCAGCTTGGTAAGCGCGCTCGAGGGAGCACACCGCACTATTTCCTCACAGGCGACCGTGATGACGCTACCACTCTTGGCATCTTGAGGATGTTGTAGCCGTGATGGGTCACCGCCATAAACTTGGCCAGGGCTGGATACCCAAGGATGGCATTGTACAGCAGACGGATATGGCCGACATCGAAGTCGATGAGCTCGGTGCGGTAATTTTTGCACTGGCCTAATGTGACGGGGAGGCGGACCTGCCATATCGGGGTGGTGGAGCCATCGTCACTCCTGAGAAGGGCTTGGTAGGCTGTAGCTGATCGTATGGCACTTAGAGGCAATCGAACGTCTTGATGGACAGGACATTGAGCCCTGCGCCGCCGTCGATGAGAGTCTTGGTGACTTGGACGTTGTTGATGATGGGCCAGCAGAGCATCGGGAGGGCGCTAGCGGTTGCCGCGCACTTGAGCTGGTCGGACGAGCTGAAGGTAATGGCGCACTTGGACCACCTGATCGGGCGCGTGGCCTCGAGCCTGGGGAGAGCCACGTTCACCTCATGGGTGATCTGCTTCAAGATGCACTGGGAGGCTGGGGCCTGAGCAGCACCCAAGATGCAGGCAATGGCACGGGGCTCCTGAAAGCCCCAGCCCCTCGTCCTGATGGTGGTCATCGTTTCTCCTTGATGGTGGCGGTAGTAGAGGGAGGCCGGCGTTGCCCTGACGACGGTCCTCATGAGGTTGTTCCTTCCAATGGCCCTCGCGAGGCTGGCCCTGCCAACGATCCTAGCGAGGTTGGTCGCGCCACTCCTGGTCCGTATCACCGGTTGCTGTGCTCAAGGCGTCGATCGAAGCGCCCGTCGTGGATGGCCCTGAGCTGTTGACAGTCATTGGTGTTGTGGTTGTGCACTTTTTTGAAGGCCCAGAACGGGCAGCTGATCTTGGATGACTCGGGGTGGTCTTAGTCGCGCTTCGTCTCCCGATCAGCCACGAGCATGGCCACCCCGGCACTTAAGCTTAACATCTTTAGCCTTGGCCTTCTTGTCTTCTGGGTCAGCGGCTAGAAGCTTAACTAGGGAGATGCGCCCTTCTTCAGCTCTTGCACACTGGTTCGCCATGTTGAACATCTCCAGGGCCGTGCATAGCTCCTTTTGGATAGCGAGCTCCTCCTTCATCTTGACATCGGGGATGCCGTCAGAGAACGCGGAGATGATGGCCTCGTCCGTCACCTTGGGGATCTTGAGGCAACCGTTGTTGAAGCGTTGGATGTACTTTTGCAGGGTCTCCCCTGGCTGCTTCTTGATGCGCTGCAAGTCACCCGCGGCTGGCGGGCGGTTGCGAGTGCCCTGGAAGTTGGTGATGAAACGCTCACGCATCTCGCCGCAGGAAGAGATCGATCCCTCGGGAAGATTCAGGAGCCACGAGCGCGCGCCATCTTTGAGGGCCATGGGGAACCAGTTCGCCATGACCTTCTCGTCACTGTTGGTTGCCTCGATGCTCAACTCGTAGAGCTGCAAGAACTCCGCGGGGTCGGGGGTGCTGTCGTAGCGCTGAGGCAGGTCTGTCTTGAACTTGCCTAGCAAAACAATGCTGCACAGCTCGGGAGTAAAGGGGCGGCAGCCTGCTATGGTCATCGGAGCCCATCGTGGAGGTGGAGCCCGGTACTTGTATCCACGTTCCGCAGTTGTAGGCAGCACATGGTCTTGACACGGTGGTGCTGGGAGCGCAGGAGCGTTTTCTTGTGGCCTCGAGACTTCCAGGAAGCTTCCTTCTTCGCGCATGGGCACCCGGTCTGGCGGGTCACACCGCGGGACCGTGCATCTTGGCGCGAGGGGGCCGTCTTGATGTGAAGATTGTGGAGGTGCTCCGTGAGCCACGTCGCCCTCAGCTGGAGGTGGGTGAGGCAGCAAGAGGGACGGTGCGGGAGAGCCCCCAGCGGCGCTGATGAGCTCAGTGACGCGGTCCATCCAATCCTCGTAGAGGTCGTCGACCGGGCGGTAACGCAGTAGCTCACGTGCCACGAGCAGCGCGGCCTGCGGGTCCTTGGTCATGACGAGCGTGGGAGAACAAGCCGGCCAGAGTCAGTGACGGTGT
Organism: Triticum aestivum; assembly: GCF_018294505.1. Taxonomy (NCBI): domain Eukaryota; kingdom Viridiplantae; phylum Streptophyta; class Magnoliopsida; order Poales; family Poaceae; genus Triticum; species Triticum aestivum. The sequence continues at coordinate 185,151,963 of NC_057794.1, forward strand.
GGCGGTGCATTTGTCCCGCCGCACGGAGGGGTGCAGCGATGAAGCTTGCTGCTCGTTCGCTGTCGGGCCGGTGACTGCATTGGCAGTGGGTGATGGAGAACGACGGGGAGGTCCGCCAACGGGCGCCGTCTGAGTGATGCGGGCAATGAGGGTGGCCCGGCGCTCAGCATGGGCTCGGTGAGCGTCAACCATCGATGTGTGGATCGATGGAAGAAAGGGTTCAGTGCACCCCTACCAGGCGTGCCAAATGTCGGATTCGGGGTTCCGACAAACCCTTCAGGTTTGAACTCTGGGGTGCGCGCGAAGATCTCTCTCTCTCTCTCTCTCTCTCTCCCTGGCTTGCTCTCGCAGCAATCTCAAGGCCTAGCTCGCCGAACCCAAGGAACAAGAGACACGAGGGTTTATACTGGTTCGGGCCAACCTTGTGGTGTAATACCCTACTCCAGTGTGGTGTGGTGGATTGGCTCGTGGGTTGAGGATGAATCATTACAATGGATGAACAGCCTCCTGAGGAGAAGTGTTCTTGAGCTCGATGAGCTGGTGTGACTCAGGATGGTCCGAATCCTCTCCTGCTATGGTGGTGGCTAACCCTATTTATAGAGGCCCTGGTCCTCTTCCCAAGTTTTAGGCGGGAAGGTATCCCACAACAGAAAATTTTGAAGGGAGACAACTAGTACAAGTTATCCTGACAAAAGGTGGTCTTCGCATGCTGTTGCCGTTCTAGGAACGGGGGTCCCCAGACTTGCCTGCCTGCGGCCTGCGGCGTGGCTGAGCCAGCAGGCCGTACGGCCCATCTTCATCAACAAGGCATCCAAGACCCTCGCGAGGATCCAAGCCTCACGAGGTGGACGACGCTAGGCCTCCTCTGGAGCGGCCTAGCTAGGCAGGTTCACGAGGAGCAGAGATATCAAGGAAGGGCAAACCTCACGAGGCCCTCATGACATGAGCCATGACGCACGACACCAGGCGGGCGCCAGCATGCACACCATCCTTATTTCCTCTTTGGTGCTAAGGAGGCCAGCACAGACGAAGAGTACCGAGGCGTTAGGCAAAGGTTGCTATATTGGTGCAACGAGACCAAGTCCAGGAGGACGGCAAGACGGAGGTCATCGTGGAGCCCAAGACGGCGTCACTGCCAGAGCTTTTCGCAGGCGAAGACCACTTTTGTCAGGATAGCTTGTACTAGCTGTCCCCCTTCGAATTTGCCTGTCGTTGTTGGCTGCCTTCCCGCTCGATATTTGGGAAGAGGCCCAGAGCCTATATAAGTAGAGCTAGCCACCATAGTAGAGGCATCTCATCTTAGCTTGATCCAACTCGATCGAGAGCCTACTCACAAGAACACCTCAACCTCAGGAGGCTATTCTTCCCTTATACTGTTCATCATCTGCCCTAGAGGCAATCCACCACCACCACACTGGATTAGGGTATTACATCACAACGGTGGCCCGAACCAGTATAAACCTCGTGTATTTCCATGTTGCGAGTTCACCGAGTTCGTCCGCAAGATCTTAGCGAGCTGGGGCGTAGATTGGTGAGAAGGAAAGACTTCGTGCGCACCCCAGTGTTCGAACCTGATGGGTTTGCCGGAACCCCACATCCGACATGTGGCGCGCCAGGTAGGGGTGTGCGGTAGCTTCCCTTCCATCAGTTCGTTGCTCCGTCACTCCGTCGTCTCCATGGCGGACGCTCGCCGTGCTTGAGCTAAGCGTCGGGCTCCTCTCACCGCCCGCGTCGCTTAGACGGCTCCCATCGGCGGGCCACATCGCCGTTCTCCATCTCCCGCCGCCAACGCTGCCACCGGCCCAGCAGGGAACGACCCACAGGCGTCCTCGCTCCATCCTTCGGTGCGGCAGGATGGCCGTACCGTCACTCCATCGCTGACTCCTGCCGGTTCTTCGTCTCACGCGCACCGTGCTCCTATGGAGGCACGGGCCGCCCTCCTCGCGGTGAACGAGCTCCTGCGCTACCGCCCCATCGACCACCTCTACGAGGAGTGGCTCGACCGCGTCGTCGAGCTCGTCTGCGCCGCAGGGTGCTCTCCGGCGCCATGCCACTCTCTGCCTCCCCCTCAACCAGCTACGGGCGACGGGGCTCATGGCGTGCCTCCACCACCTCATCCCTAAGACGGCGCCTTGGCACCAAGGCGCGCGGCTCCGAGGCGTGATCCACCGCGCCCGGCACCCGCGCGCGAAGAGAGAAGCTGCCAAGAAATTCCGTGGCCGCGAGAAGGTGCACCTGCGCTCCCCACGCCACCTCGTCAACACCGCGCACCGCCCGCAGCGGTGCAACGCGGACCTCGTCAAGACCAAGCTCCACCTCTGAAGCGGGCCCCGACAACCACGGCTGGCTGCTGCGCCTTCACCCCCGAGCTCCGTAGCGTCGCCTGGCCGGGCAAGTTCAAGCCCGATCTACCTCCTCGCTACGATGGTACCGCCGACCCTGTGAAGTTCTTGAAGCTCTATGAGCTGAGCATCGAAGCGGCCAATGGTGACGAAAAGGTCATGGCGAACTGGTTTCACATGGCTCTCAAGGATGGACCTCGCTCCTGGCTCCTGAACCTGTAGCATGGCTCGATCTCCCCCTGGGACGAGATGCGCGACCGCTTCGTCGCCAACTTCCAGGGCACTCGTGACCGCCCACCGGCCGCGGGTGATCTACGCCACATCAGGCAACAACCAGGAGAGACCCTCCAGAAGTATATCCAGGGCTTCAACAACACCCGCCTCAAGATCCCCAAGGTCACGGACGAGGCCATCATCTCCGTGTTTTCTGACGGCGTTCGTGACATCAAGATGAAGGAAGAGCTCGCCATCCACGAGGAGCTCTGCACATCTCAGGAGCTGTTCAACCTGGCGACTAAGTGCGCAAGGGCTGAGGAGGGGTGCCTCTCTCTCCTTGAGCTGCCAGCCGTGGGCACGGAGGACAAGAAGGCCAAGGCCAAGGACGTGAAGCGCAAGGAGGCAGCAATGCTCGCAGCAGAGCCCGACATCAAGCGGGGCAGAGATCAGCCCGAGTCATCCAAGAATGGCTGACCATTCTGCGCCTTCCACAACCTGAACAGCCACAACACCAGCGACTGTCAAGAACTCAGAGCCATACGGGAAGTACGCTACGGTCGACGCCCCGAGCGCAACAACCGGGGCTATAGCCGCGGAGGAGGATGTGGAGGCGGACACTGGGACGACCGTGGCCCGCGCCAGGAGTGGCGCGACCGGCCTTGTGAGGACTGCTGGCAGGACCAACCTTGCGAGGGCGCCTGGAGGGACCCGCTGCATGAAGATCGCCCCCAGGGCAACACCGGTCTTCCCCCGCTGCGGCCACCAAGAAGGAATGAGGACCACCACCAGGACGAGGGGGCTGGGGGCTTCTAGGAGCAGCGTGCGATCGCCTACATCTTGGGCAACGCCCAGGCCCCAGCCTGTCAGCGCATCTTCAAATAGTTCGCTCGCGAGCTGAACACGGCGCTCCCCAAACTCGAGGCCATGCGGCCACTCAGTTGTCCCAATGCGCCATCACTTTCAACTCGGCGGATCAGCTCAAGTGCCCAGCCGCCGCTCGCTCCCTCCATATGATGTGTTCCCCAGTCATCAGCAATGTGCAGGTCACCAAGACATCATCGACGGCGGCGCAGGGCTCAACGTCCTGTCTATCGACACGTTCGACAACCTCCAAGTGCCATATGAACAGCTCCTGCCCACCAAGCCTTTGTCAGGAGTGACCGACGGCTCCACCACACCGATAGGGCAGGTCCGCCTGCCTGTCACCTTTGGAGAGCGCAAGAACTACCGCACCGAGCTCATCGACTTCGACGTCGTGCACATCCACCTACCGTACAATGCCATCCTCGGGTATCTAGCCCTGGCCAAGTTCATGGCAGTCACTCATCATGGCTACAATGTTCTCAAGATGCCAGGAAGCGGAGGAATCATCACAGTCCTGTGTGAAGAGAGGGATGCGGTGTGCTCCCTCGAGCGTGCCTTTCAAGCCACAGTAATCGATGACCCCGACAGCAGAAATGAAGGCCCTTTGGAGGCCATCCCCAAGAAGAAGAAGCAGCGCCGTGCAGGACCTTAGGAGGATGGCATCGCGGCAGGAGCCTCGTCAGGACCAGCGCCCGCTCTAGGGGCGCCTCCCTCCATAGAATAGGAAGGCGCGCCAGGCGCCCTCCTCAGGCAGGGCCCGGGGGCTATCTTCTGGAGGGCCTCAGACCTTGCCAACCTCACGAGGGAGGCGCTTGGGCACCACTTGGAGGCGTGCTTCGTGGCACGTGACCCTCAGGAGAGCACAGGGCAAGGAGTGCCCACCACTCAGGAGTTCATCACCAAGACCATCCTAGAACTGCAAGAAGCAAGAGCCATGCAAGGAGACAGCCGCCCACGAGGCGCAGCTCCGCATCCTGGCGAGGATGCTGGGCTGCGTGTTTGCATCAATGTCCCAGGGCTCAACAAGGCCACATCTCAGGAGCGTTTCTGGCATTCGCGTGTGGGCCGCTGCGAGGGCCCGCCGCACAGCTATGTTCGTATGCCCTTTGGCTTGCCGAATGTGGCGTCGGCCTATTAGTGCAACATGTGACATGTCCTAGCGGCTCAGGAAGCCAGGTACCACGCCATTCTGGAGGAGATGGAGACGGTCTTCAGGGAACCTCCCGAGCCCCCAGAGCCTCCCGAGGCTCAGGGTTCTGGCGGCTCATGAGGAGTCATTTCTTCAACACACGCCTTCAGCTGCACCCACTCTACTTTGTCTACAGAACCAGGTGACATCTTCCAAGCTCGTTTAGCTGGGAGCGCCCCTCGGGCTGCATTATTCCCAGGCCACGTGGGTCCGTCCCTGCGGCATGTATCCCTTTTGCTTATGTCTTTAGCTTACCTTGTTGGGGGCACCCCTCGGGCTGCATCATCCGCAAGCCGCTCGGGCCGGACCCGGTGGCATGTATCTTCCTACATTTGTCCAAATTGATCTGCTCTCCATGCTTAACCTGCCAACTGCTATCACCTGCTTGATCCTTGCCTCCCCTGGGGGTTCCACATAGGCACGACGCAGGTGCATGGGTCCGTCCCTGCCACGCCGACAAATCTGAGCGGTCGAGCTCTGGCTCACGGCACGCCCCACGCACGTCACCTCACCAGGCCCACAGTGCCTCCACCTCATCCAGAGCAACCAGCGACAGGCTGACAGATGTAATGGAAAACCGTGTTTCTCCTTGTGCCTGTTCACAGGGATCCCGTGGGAAGGATAGCAGGCGGCACCGCGAGTCTCCATTTCTATCGTGCAATTCTCTTGTGCATTAAAAGGGCGTCTCCTGAGCATCGCGACTCAAGAGCTCTTACTTGCTCTCCAGCCCTCACCCCCTGGCCTTGACCATGGCATCACGACCTGGCATACTAGCGGCATAGAGCTCGCTCAAGGGACGGGACCTGAGGACGTAGAGAACTAAGGAGAGCATTGGATGGAAACTCGTATGGGCCGGCCTAGCTGTGCCACACGAGTAGGCACGCAGCCCTAGCACAATGTCAGGAGTCGCCACGAGATCAACAAGATATGTTCCACACTTGGATCGGCTAAATGTTTGGGCCTAATGGTCACTCACGCCTTGCCGCAACCCCGTTGCGGCCATGTCAACTCCCTTTCTTGCCTTACCATGGATGCTTGAGCGCTAAGGGGGACCTCCTGAGCATCGCGGCTGAGGGGCTCTTACTGGACCTCGGGCCGCACACCTCTTGGCCTTGACCACGGCACGCGACCTGGCATACCAGTGACGGCTATAGCCTGCCTGAGGACTGGGACCTGTCAGCGTAGAGCAACAAGCTTTCGAGAGGAAAGAAAGGGGGGACCGAGCCTTAATAGGAGATGCTTTCACCAAATTCTCATAACAGGGAAGATAAGCACAAAAGACATTATGGACCCTTACATGCCCCCACGGGGTAATTCATGATTCTTCGCTGGAAACAAAAGCTTATACTAAGGGGAGTCCTATCTACATCCTTCCGTGGTGGACACCATCTCAACAGTGGGCCACAGGAGGCCGGCACCAACCCCATCCATATCAGCGGCGGCGACGGCTGGATGCCGCAGCTCTGCTCCGAGCGTGGCGAGAGCTTGGGGGCACGTAGCTGTCATTGCTCGTCTCCGGAGTCTCATAGAGCTCAGGGGAGCTGCTAGACTCCCAAGGGCTGCTGCTTCTGGAGTGGCCACGAGCGTGACGCGCGTCAGCCTCACGCGCCTCTCCAGAGCAGCACTCCAGGCGGCGGCACTCAGCATCAAAGATCTTGAAGAATAGCATGGAGACACCGTCGTACTCGAAGTGGATCGTGAGGGTGCCCCTCGCACGGCAGACCCGCGCGATCTTGCCCTAGCCGCAAGTCATGAAGATCTTGCCAGTGGGGACCGCTTCGATCTCCGCTCTGGTCGCCAGAGCACTGCAGTTGGTGTGCTGCAGCCAGAGATCGAGAGGCCCCCTCGGCGGCATCACGTTGGATAAGAACCGTGGGAAGCGGATCCAGGAGCTTGGAGGCATTGGCGCCCATAGCACCAACTCGGGCGAGGAGTCCGTGGCGTGAACCTAGGGGCGACGGCACGCATTGCCGTGGCATGGCGACCCCGGATGTGGCATGGGCGGCGCTGCTCGTCACTTCGTCCTCCCAAGCCCTCGGCTCGGGCGTACAAGGGCAACGGGTACCCCGGAGGAGGCCGCTCGCACCAAGGCCTCAACACCACCTGCATCGCCGCTTCATCACGGTGATGGATCGACCTTTTCTTTGGTGGAAGAGGCCCCAAATCATCATGGAGAGCCTTTCCCTTCTCTTCAGTAGAAAGCTTTCTGATGGGCGCCATTGTTGTCATCAGTAGAGCAAGGAGGAAGAAGCAAGCAAGCGAGGAAGAGATGGGCGACGGGGGCTCTGCCCCCCTCCCCATTTATAGCAAGAGAAGGCCAACCGGCGTCTCCCACTATCATAGGTAATGATGGTTTTCCTTGCATGTCACAGTGACTTTTCAAGTCGTGCAGTTGCCGAGGCAACATGGGGAAGCGGAGACACCCACGTCCAATCAACCGCCACGCATCAACCGAGGCTGCAGGACTTTGGGTCCCGCGGTGCTCTGAACTTGACCCATGGCTTTGCCGCGAAGCCAAGCCCGAGCGCACCTTGGGCCCGTGGGCTACTGTCGGCGTTCTGGGAACAGAGGTCCGCAGACATGCCTGCCTACGGCCTGCGGCGTGGCTAAGCCAGCAGGGCGTACGGCTCATCTTCATCAACAAGGCATCCAAGACCCTCGCGAGGGTCCAAGCCTCGCGAGGCGGACGGCACAAGGCCTCCTCTGGAGCGACCTAGCTAGGCAGGCTCATGAGGAGCAGAGATATCAAGGCAGGGCAAACCTCACGAGGCCCTCTTGACGTGAGCCATGACGCACGACACTAGGCGGGCGTCAGGCGGGCGCCAGCGTGCACATCGTCCTCATTTCCCCTTTGGTGCTAAGGAGGCCAGCACAGATGAAGAGTACCAAGGCGTCAGTCAAAGGTTGCCATATTGGTGCAACGAGACCAAGACCAGCAGGACGGCAAGACGGAGGTCATCGTGGAGCCCAAGAAGGTGTCACCGCCAGAGCTTTTCGCTGGCGAAGACCACTTTTGTCAGGATAGCTTGTACTAGATGTCCCCCTTCAAGTTTTCCCGCCGTTGTTGGCTCCCTTCCTACTCGATATATGGGAAGAGGACCAGGACCTATATAAGTAGAGCTAGCCACCATTGTAGAGGCATCTCAACTTAGCTTGATCCAACCCGATCGAGGGCCTACTCACAAGAACACCACAACCTCAGGAGGCTGTTCTTCCCTTGTACTGTTCATCATCAGCCCTAGAGGCAATCCACCACCACCACACTAGAGTATGGTATAACACCACAACAGTGGCCCGAACTAGTATAAACAACATGTCTTTCTGTGTTGCGAGTTTGTCAAGTTCGTCCGCGAGATCATAGCGAGCTAGGGCGTAGATTTGTGGAAAGGAAAGACTTTGTGTGCACCCCAGTGTTCGAACCTTAAGAGTTTGCCGAAACCCCACATCTGACATTTGGCGTGCCAGTTAGGGGTGCGCCGTAGCTCCCCTTCCATCAGTTCATCGCTCCGTCGCTCCGTCGTCTCCATGGCGGACGCTCGCCGTGCTCGAGCAGAGCGTCGGGCTGCCCTCACCGCTCACGTCGCTCAGACGGCTCCTGTCGGCGGGCCACATTGCCGTTCTCCGTCTCCCACCACCAACGCTACCACCGGCCCGGCGGGGAACGAGCAGCAGGCGTCCTTGATGCATCCTTCGGTGCGGCAGGACGGCCGCATCGCCACTCCATCACTAACCCCTGCCGGTTCTTCGTCTCACATGCACCGCTCTCCCATGGAGGCACGGGTCATGCTCGTCGCGGCGAACGAGCTCCTGCGCTACCTGATCAGCTGACCCCTACCTGGCGTGCCAAATGTCGGATGTGGGGTTCCGGCAAACCCTTAAGGTTCGAACACTGGGGTGCGTGCGAAGTCTTTCCTTCCCACCAATCTACGCCCTAGCTTGCTAAGATCTCGCGGACGAACTCAACGAACTCGCAACACGGAAAGACACGAGGTTTATACTGGTTTGGGCCACCATTGTGGTGTAATACCCTACTCTAGTGTGGTGGTGGTGGATTGCCTCTAGGGCTGATGATGAATAGTACAAGGGAAGAACAGCCTCTTGAGGTTGAGGTGTTCTTGTGAGTAGGCTCTCGATCGGGTTAGATCAAGCTAAGATGAGATGCCTCTACTATGGTGGCTTGCTCTACTTATATAGGCCCTGGTCCTCTTCCCAAATATCGAGTGGGAAGGGAGCCAACAACGGCGGGAAAATTTGAAGGGCATAGCTAGTACAAGCTATCCTAACAAAAGTGGTCTTCGCCTACGAAAAGCTCTGGCGGTGACGCCGTCTTGGGATCCATGATGACCTCCTTCTTGTCGTTCTCCTAGTCTTGGTCTCGTTGCACCAATATAGCAAGCTTTGCCTGATGCCTCGATACTCTTCGTCTGTGCTGGCCTCCTTAGCACCAAAGAGGAAATAAGGACGTTGTGCATGCTGGCGCCCGCCTGGCACCTGCCTGGTGTCGTGCGTCATGGATCACGTCACGAGGGCCTCGTGAGGTTTGCCCTACCTTGATATCTCCGCTCCTCGTGAGCCTGCCTAGCTAGGCCGCTCCAGAGGAGGCCTTGCATTGTCCGCCTCGCGAGGCTTGGACCCTCGCGAGGGTCTTGGATGCCTTGGTGATGAAGATGGGCCATACGGCCTGCTGGCTCAGCCACGCCGCGGGCCGTGGGCAGGCAAGTCTGGGGACCCCGTTCCCAGAATGCCGACACCTGCCAAAGGCTGTGGTGGTGATGCAGCTGTGGGCTCCGTGGTGACCTCTGTCCTGTCGTCCTGCTGGTCTTGGTCTTGTTGCACCGATATGGAAACCTTTGTCTGACGCCTCGGGACTCCTCGCCTGCGCCTGCCTCTTTAGCACCGAAGAGGAAACTGTCACTCTGCACCCGCTGGCGCCCACCTGGCCTCGGTCGTCATGGCTCACGTCACACGGACCTCGAGAGGTGCCCCTCGCCTTAATATCTCTGCTCCTCGGGAGCCAGCCTAGCAAGGCTGCCCCTGAGGAGGTCCTATATCGTTCGCCCCGCGAGGCTTGGCCCCTCGCATGGGTCTTGAGTGATTGCTGATGAAGATGGGTCATACCGGGCCGCCGGTCGACCCACGCCGCGGGCCGCAGGCAGGCAAGTGTGGGTACTCCCATTCCCAGGATGCCGACAAGAACATACATAAGGACCAATCGTAAAAATATAAGCATATAGGCTCATAGGGATAAACGCGCATTTAAGATTAAGCAAAGGACATCAGTTCCACGCATGCATAAAATATTATGGTACTTAAACACAAAGCATACGTCATGTTTAGTTGCAGGATAGCAAGAGAGCAACAACGGTTCATCACTTCATCAGATGACCGCGTGAAGTCGTTGGGACGCGAAGGACCTTGGCGGCCAGGGGGCGGCTTTCTCTTTGGCAGTTGAGACATCGGCACTTGTCGGCGCTTTCCTGAAATCGTCATCAAGGTCGAGATTAGGATGGCGGAAGGCGATGTTACTCAAGACCATGAGGAGGGCCTCATGGGAGAGCTTCTAAGACTCGGTTGCAAAGCGCTTGGCCCTCCCCTCTTCATGCACCTTCAGCTTATCGATCATCTCGCTGAAGAAAACTCCCAGCTTCATGCTGGGGACCTCATCCACGTTGACTAAAAAAGCTGGCCCATCCATGCACATCACAACGGTCTAGGCAGCAAGACGCATGGCGATATCAATTAGGATCCTGATCCAGAGGTTGAGCTACTTTGATTGATTTGCCTGTTGGTCTTCTACCTCCTTTCAGAGGCGCTGGGCATTTTCTAGGTCTCTAGACAGTTGTTGCTGGTCGGTTCCGTTGGACTCTGCCGCGCTTTCCAAGGTGCCGATCCTAGCCTTTAGATCCATGATGGTGATGTTGGCAGTCTCAAGACTTTAGGTCCTGGAAGAAAGCCGCGACTACGCGTCGGTCAGGAGAACCTCCATCTTTCGCGCTTCCTCCTTGAGGACATCCACCTCCTTGGTGCTCCTAGTAAGCTCTTCGTTCAACTTGGTCACCTGTTGGTCGAGATTAGTCTTGGCAGCAGATGCGGCAGCTAGATCATCGGTGAGCTTCTTCAATTGTGAAGCTGAATCAGTTGTGATAGCATCGAGGGCATCTTTGTGCTTGTCTTCCAACTCCTTGGTGCATTGCTGCACGAGGGCCTCTAGATCATCATCTTTGGCATGTAGGGTGGCTCCAATCATCTCCTCCCGGAGGGAATTCTCTTGCTCTCTGGCGTTCAGGTGTGCCTTGCAGTCCGCGAGGTGTGCTTCGCGGGCCATGACGTCTTCCCTCATCATCAAGATCGCCTCGTGCTGCCTCATAAGCACCTTGAACTTCTTACCATGTCATTCGCGCAGCTCCAGGCACTTGTCCTTCAGCTTTCGGTCCACCTTGCTGGCAGACTCGTGCTGCTCCTTGAGCGCCTGCCACTTCTGGTCATGCCGGGTCTGCATTTCCTTGATGCCCGTCGCTATGGTCTCCAGGAAGGATAGGTCAATTGCCACGGCAACCGAATCATCCGCTTCTCCAACCCCTCGGTGCAGCGGTGCCATGATGCGATGAAGCTCTTCGTCGAGATCCGTGCCCGTCACCATTGATGTGCTGGGGCTCTAGTCCTAGGCTATGCCAGCACAAGCGCCAGTTGACTTGAGGGGGATGGCGAGGTCCCCATAGTGGGACCAAAGGAGGAAAGGGGATCCATGGTTTGGAGAGGAATTTTCCCCTCTGCCACCACTTCAACTCTGGGGCGTTCTGTGAAGCATGCTCCGCCACCGCCAAGGAATCCTGAGCACTCTCAATGACGAGGCCCTGTCTCTCCACAGTGGCAATCTTGGCGGCCTCATCTGCAGCAGCTCTCCATATACTGGCTACTTCTTCTAGCAGCTCCGGCTCATCGGCCTGGAGGACTGCAAAAGAAAGGACCGGCGAATGACGAAAAAGCAGAAGCTTCAGATTGCTAGGATATATTGAGGGGAGATATGTACAGGGAGGAGGAAGGAAGAGTGGAAGATAAGTACCTGGAGAAGCCTGCCATACAGGGGCCTCAGTTTTCCCGTGCAGCATTTGTTGTCGGGCCGTGGTCTCCGCCCCCTTTCGCGGCAGTCGCGGCAACACTCCGTGCGGTCTCGCCCAGAGATTGCCTCGGTAGGGGTTCGTCAGGTGGGTCAACCCGAGGGACCTGTCCTTCCAAGGGGGACTCATCCTACGTCGTTCCACCACTTTCTTCCTGCCGAGTGAATGAGAAGCCCATCCCCGTCACCTTCGGCGGAAGGGACAAGCCATCGACCCTTAGGAAGGGGGATGGGCTGGGGGCTCAGCGCAGGATCCTCCGTGTTGCTCCCTGCTAGGCCAGGGTTTCCATGTTCTTCGGCGACTCCGCACGCCAAAGCCTCTTCGACCGGTGGATGAGGGTTTCCTTATCCTCCTCCACCTCTCTGCGAGCGACATCAATACAAGAGGTCAGTCAACGAAGATAATCCAATATACTGAAGTTATTTACAAGAAAGGAAATCTTCCTTGCTCCTCGTCAATGATCACGGAGCTCAAATTGAACTCCATGGGCGGTGAGATGCCCTGCCTCTATTCTTGGGTGGAAGGGCGGAGCTCTCCGGTAGCTCCAACTCCAACTAAGGCATTGGGGGCTCCGATGGAGATGAACTCTGCGAAGAGCTCGAGCCAGAGTGAGAGCTGGAATCTACTTCCATGTTTGCCGATCGCTTGGTAGGGGAAGCCTTGATCCCGGCAAGGCGAGGAGACTGACAGCACGACACATCTGTCTTGGTGATTTTAGTGGTGGTCTTCTTCACCCTCTTGGCGGCAGGTGTTGGGTTTGGGACTGCCGCCCCCCAGTTAGCAGCACCTCTGCCACTGGTTCAAAATTGGCTCAGGGCTTGAGGTCCAGCCACAAGCCACTCCGCCTCGGGCTCCGCCACCTCACCAACCTCCTCCTTCTCTTGGAGCTCTGCTGCCGTAGCATCTAGGGCATCAAGACCGGCTGTCCCGTCCCCAGCAAGATCCTCCTCGGCAACCTCTTCCGTGGCCTGCGCCTCGCTGCCACCATGAGAGGAGCCCTCATTCTAAGCTTTTCCTTTTCCCTTCCCGGCCTTCGCGGCCCTTGCCATCGCAGCAATCCAGGCAGCCTTGTCCTCCTCAATCCTCCTCCTGATAAACGATGCCTCCACGGAGGAGGTGCGTTTGTGCATACCAGTCTCAACCCTGGCGACCCTCTCCACCAGGGCACTGGACCATTCGAGCTCCTCATCAAGAGAGGGCATCCTCCAATCACCTGCCACTCCGTGAGCATTGCAATCCAGCATCCCGGACAGAATTGATGTTCAGAGGGATTACGGTTCCCGGGAGCTTGAACAACTCGAAGCGGCCAAACAGCTGGTCACATAGCTAGGCATGGCCATAAACATACAAGTTATTGGCCAAACCTGGGAGCAATCTCATCCTGTCCCCAGCTTCACCATAGAGCCAGGCGGCCCGGTCCTTTTCTATAGTGGCGAGATGCAGCAGAGGAGAAAATTAGCCCCACATGCTCGATGGTTAGCCCAATAGCTTTCGTTGGTGAGACCGAATGCGCTCCATTCCTTGCTGCGCTCGACACAAGCCTTCCGTACCTCGCAAAACTCTGGGCTGCCTCATCCTGGATCTAGCACCAGTCTCCTCTCTATTCATCCCACCTCTCGCACTACTGACCAGGGATATAATCCTAGGACTTCCTTGCCACCCATGGCATCCAACTGATATTCCTGGAGCGATGAGTTTTGTTCTCCACTCGCGAGACAAAATAATGCCTGAATAGATCCATGTCGGGGCAACTTCGACAAAATTCTCGCACAAATGAGAAAAAATGGCCATGGTCGCCAGTTCATTCAGCGTGAAATCAAGGAGATGGAAACCAAAAATAGTCATCATCACCTCAAAAAACTCGGAAAAGGGGGAGCAGAGGCCATAGATGAAGTACGCACAGAAGAACTTGTAAGAGTTCGGTGGATCTTCCTCTTCCCCCTCTACAACATTGGGAGTGCAATGCCCCTTTGGGATTTCCCTCCCCCATAGGTACTCGTACCTTGCTTGTAGAATCGGGTCGTCCAGATTCGGCGGAAAGAAGACAACATCTCCCCTCCGCTTCCTGTCCAGCTCCGCCGCCCTCTTGCTTCCCTCGGCAACCACCTCCGTCGTCGCGGCCGTCTTCTTCCCTTTAACAAATGTTTTCTTCCCCATTCCTACGAGCACCGGTGCGAATGGGGGAAGGAATCAAGTGGAGGAATGGCGGCGGGCGAGGGAGAGAGGGAGAAGACGGGGCAGTTGTTTGGCTTGCGGAGGAAGATGATGGGAAGGCAGGGCAGGCGACAAGTAAATCGTGCCACTCCACGTTTTCCTATCTTAAGGGTACAACACTTCAGAAAGTTACCGTTTTACATTAACTGCAACAATCCCATGACCCCACGACTCACAGTAATTGCGAGAAGTGGACATTGGAGTGACTGGCTGTCATGACGAACTGTCATGCACATCCCTCTCCCGCCATGTGTCCATGCACTGTTTGGGGCCTAACCCAATGTGCCGCGCGATATGTATGGCTCAGCCCCGGGGCATAGGTCGGGGAACACAACAGGTGTGTGTATTTTCCACTAACTCATGCACAGACGGTGATGCTTACAGGGACGAGAACAAGAACACAACCCCATGTTCAGATTGGAGCGCAAGGGACTAGCCCTTTGAAGGATCCGACATGTGGATCGAGAAGACAAAGAAGAGCCAGAGAAGCAAGACATTGCCTAGGGAAAAACCTCCCCTATAGGGCGTGAAAGCCCGACAAGGATGGGGTTTCCCACAGAAGCTAGCCTTCGAGGTGCCCCGGCAGGCCTGCCGGGGCTTGCGGAGCCAGAAACCACCCCACCGCGCCACCTCATCATGACCCAAGTCGTCGATCAGTGTGGTGTCAAGCTCAAAGGTGACTAAGTGGCTGCTATCGACCACTTGGTAGCCACTTCCTACAGAGAACGCCTACAAGTGACACCCGTCCTGCGACGTGCCAAGCAAGAAAGCACGAAGCTGGCAAAACAGCCTGGCAGGCCCTGCCGGGAAAGCTACAATGTGACATTGAGCGACACATTTAATGCGCCCGGTCAGCCTACAAAGTTAGGTATGATAGCACTGTTTCCTATCTAATCAGTGCATAATGACTAATTTGCCACTGTGGTGACCCCTTCTATCTAATAAAGGAGGCCCAAGGCAACCGTAGAAGGGAATGGATGATTCAGACCTTCACACACTCATACGCACGTAGCTACTCTCACCCTATGGCAACCCTGCTGGATAAGTGGGCGAAGTTCACCACCATTTTTCCACCATCAATCCACCAAAGCAGGAGTAGGGTTTTATGCCTCACAGCTGCCCGGACCTGGGTAAAGATTGCCGGCGTGATCTCTGTCATGCTGTCTCACGTTCTTCCTCTCTTTGTGCAACGTGCCATGCCCCATGTTGGGTTCTATAGTAGGGTGCGTCGACTGCAAATTAAAAAATTTCCTATGCGCAGAACAACCAAGAACATGCTACGGGAGAGGGATCACAGATCATTACCACTAGACGCACAGTGCCGTGTAGAAGAAGAAGAGTTGGGGCAGCGCATCCATGTGGACCGTCTCCTCCTCGTCCGATCTCCCTCGAACAGCTGGTCGTCGGTTCCCACATATAGGTTCACTGGAGTGGCGCAAGTGCACCGCCTCTAATAGTATCCGCGCGTGCAGGAGGTACGCCGTGCGATGGACTGCTAGGTCCGATCACACAGTTGGCTATGAGTGGAGGTGGCTATTCGCAACACATGCAAACCCTAGTGACAGCGCCGAAGCAATCAATCGCATGAGTGTGCCACACCCCCACTTTATATACGCGTCCGTCATGGGCTCAACACTTGGGCCTCGCACGGACCCAAAAGCCCAAAATCTGTTCGGCCTGGATCCGAGTCCGACTAGGATTACTTCTGACTCGTGGAGTCTGACCGGGCCTCACAGGTTCCTTCCATTAAGCGCGCGACCCCTCAGGTTCTTGTTCACTTGGTCGCGAGTAATATCACATTTGTCGGATTGCTTGCTCGGGAAAACCCTTGAGGTTCGAACACTGGGGTGTGCACGAAGATCTCTCTCTCCCTATCTCACTCCCGCAACAATCTCTAGGCCTAGCTCGCCGAACCCAAGGAACAAGTGACACGAGAGTTTATACTGGTTCGGGCCACCATTGTGGTGTAGTACCCTACTCTAGTGTGGTATGGTGGATTTCCTCGTGGGCTGAGAATGAACTAGTACAGTGGACGAACAGCCTCCTGAGGAGAGGTGTTCTTGAGCTCGACGAGCTGGTGTGCTTGAGGATGGTCCGAATGATCCGTCCCAACATGAGCCCATCCTTGACTACGGTGGTGGCTAACCCTATTTATAGAGGCCCTGGTCCTCTTCCCAAATGTTTAGGCGGGAAGGGATCCCACAACGCCCAATTTCGAAGGGAGACAACTAGATCAAGTTATCCTAACAAAAGGTGGTCTTCGCCTGCCAAAGCCTCTGGTGGTGACGCTGCCATGGGCTCCACGGTGACCTCCTTCCTGCCGTCCTGCAGGTCTTGGTCTTGCTGCACCGATATGGAAACCTTTGCCTGATGCCTCGAGACTCCTCGCCTGCGCCTGCTTCCTTAGCACCAAATAGGAAACTGGCACCCTACGCTCGCTGGGGCCTGGCTAGACTTGGTCATGGCTCACATCACGCGGACCTCGCGAGCTGCCCCTTGCATAGATATCTCCGCTCCTCAGGAGCCAGCCTAGCGTAATGGGATGCCCCGAGACCGTTGCGCCAGGTGTCTTCCAGTTGTTCGCTGTTGTTGCCTTGTCTTTCGCTTGCGTGTTGAATCTTACCATGTTATCATGTGCATTGCATCATCATGTTTTCAAAACTTGCATCCGTCCCGGCCTCCCCGTTCCTTTCGTTGTCCGTGCTGAGTCTAGACACACTCA
This sequence comes from Triticum aestivum, assembly GCF_018294505.1. NCBI lineage: Eukaryota > Viridiplantae > Streptophyta > Magnoliopsida > Poales > Poaceae > Triticum > Triticum aestivum. Next base: position 185,168,628 of record NC_057794.1, read on the forward strand.
CACGCGCCCGCGGCATCTCCGGAATAGTATATTTATAACTAGCCAAAAATTGTTCTCGGAATGGGATGAGAGTTGGCGTGCGGTGTTGTTATGTTGTCAGTAGACCGCCTGCCAAGTTTCATCGCATTCGGAGTCCGTTTGACGCCCCGACGGATAACTATAGCGGCAGTATAGCCGGTCTATCGTCGAACGTTTCGGTCTCCAAAACAGTCGCCGGGCCTCTCTCTCTTATCTTCTCATAGCCCACCTACAGTCCTTCTAGTCCCTCTCTATCTGAAGCCGCACGATCGCGATCCGACGGTCCGAAAATAGATGAAAACCCCCTCCTCTAGCCCTCCTTTTCTTATTTAAACACCCCCTAGTCCATTTCTAGGCTAATCCTAGTATAAACCCTACCCCTAGCCTCCCCTAACCCTCAGCCGCCGCCACCTCCCACCTCTGCCTCGTTTTCCGCGCCGGCCAAGTCCTCCGTCGCCACTGGTCGTGCCTCCATTAGCCCCGCCGCCACCTGACCGCGCCCTCCTCCAACCCGGGCGCGCAACGCATCCCGGCCAACCTCCCACCACCGCCAAGCTGCATCGTTCCCGAGCTGCGTCGTTCCCGCAAGGTCCATCCCTGACCTCCCGTTCGTGCTCGTCGCTGCCTCCCCGCCGAACGTTGCCGGAGCGTGGCCGCCGACGAGCAGCTCTGCCAAGACAGCCTCGACCCCAGGCAGATCCGCCGCCGCGGCATCTCTCCTTTCCCTCCTCTCTATCTCTCCCTAACCCCCTCAGTTCCTTCCCGCAGGCCCGCCGCCGCCATGGCACATAACCCTCGTCGGCCCCGCCCGATCTGGTCTCCCCTCGCCAGAAATGGAGCCACCCTGGCTAGATCCGCCCGGATTCGGCAGGGCCCCGCCGTCTTCGCCACCGGACCATCACCGGACGCTCCTCCATCTTCCCGCCGCAAGTCCCAGCGCCGCCACCCTCTGCTTCGCTACGAGAGCGCCCGTGCCTAGTTGCCGTTGACCACCGCGTGGGCCGCAGCCCAACCACTGCCAGATCCAGCCCACATCCAGCCTCCCCACTGAGCCAGGCCCAATGTGAGGAAGCCCATCTCCTATTTTGCTCCTGTGCAGCCCAGTTCGGGCCAGTTTCGGCCCGTAGATGTTTTTTTCAGTTCTATGAATTTAGTAATTTTCCAGAGATAACCAGTTTTACAGGAAGCCCCCTAGACTTCATGCATATTATAACTCATCATCCGTGCATTGGTTTAAAATGATTTATATATGAAAAATGCATAGAATCTTGCCTAGTTTCATAATATCAAACTTTCATGCATGTTTGAGATGTTTAAAATGATGTTTGCATTTAATTTGCATATTGCCATGCTAAAATGATTTATTTCATAACTTAATAACCATAGCTCCAAACTTAACAGACTTTATATGTAAATGGGGTAGAAGAATGCCTAGTTTAACATGGTGTACTTGATTTGCATGTTTAATAACTCTAAAATATGGTTTAGGGCAGAAAAGTACCAAATCTAAAATATGCACATGAGGAGTTTCTGGACATGTTATTTGTTGTTCCGGCCTGATTTAAACTTGCCTAGATAGGTAGATTTCATTTGCTTCACCCCTTGCCATGTTAATCAACATTTAATATTGTTGGGTACATAAACGAGATCGAACTAAATAACTTGTTGTGCTATTTCGCCAATATGCTACTCGTTGCATATTGAGCTCCACTTAACTTGTAGTTTTGCTTGTGCAATTTGCCATGACATGCCTCATTAAACCGGACATGCATCATACTTGGTTGTGCATCGTGCCATGTTTATGTGATGATTATTTACTTTGTTGATTGCTTCTTTCCGGTGTTGCTTCTTCGGGTTGGTTTCGATAACGTCACGTAGATTCGTTCGACTTTGTCCACTTGTATTTTTCATGGACTGTTCTTCTTCCTTGCGGGACCTCTGGCAAGATGACCATACCCTCGAAATCACTTCTATCTTTGCTAGCTAGTTGTTCGCTCTATTGCTATGCCGCACTACCTACCACTTGCTATGTCATGCCTCCCATGTTACCATGCCAAGCCTCTAACCCACCTTTCCTAGCAAACCGTTGTTTGGCTATGTTACCGCTTTTGCTCAGCCCCTCTTATAGCATTGCTAGTTGTAGGTGAAGATGAAGTTTGTTCCATGTTGGAACATGGATATGTTGGGATATCACAATATCTCTTATTTTAATTAATGCATCTATATACTTGGTAAAGGGTGGAAGGCTCGGCCTTATGCCTGGTGTTTTGTTTCACTCTTGCAGCCCTAGTTTCCTTCATAATGGTGTTATGTTCCTTGATTTTGCGTTCCTTACACGGTTGGGTGTTATGGGGACCCCTTGACAGTTCGCTTTGAATAAAACTCCTCCAGCAAGTCCCAACCTTGGTTTTACCATTTGCCTCACCACCACCTACCTTTTCCCTTGGGAGTCGCGCTCTCGAGGGTCATCTTTATTTTTAACCCCCCCGGGCCAGTGGTCTAAGTGTTGGTCCGAACCTGTCAGCCGCCGGTGGCCACCAGGGGCAACTCTGGGCTGGCCTACCGGAAGTTTGGACAATCCGGTGTGCCTTGAGAATGAGATACGTGCAGCTCCTATCGGGATGTCGGCACATCGGGCGGCTTTGCAGGTCTTGTTTTACCATTGTCGAAATGTCTTGTAACAGGGATTCCGAGTCTGATCGGGTCTTCCTGGGAGAAGGAATATCCTCCATTGACCGTGAGAGCTTGTGATGGGCTAAATTGGAACACCCCTGCAAGGTTTGAACTTTCGAAAGTCGTGCCCGCAGTTATGGGTAGATGGGAATTTGATAATATCTCGTTGTAGAGAACTTGACACTTAACTTAATTAAAATGAATCAACCCCGTGTGTAGCCATGATGGTCTCTTTCCGGCGGAGTCCGGGAAGTGAACACACTTCTTGAGTTATGCTTGAATGTAAGTAGTTTCAGGATCACTTCTTGATCACTTATAGTTCACGACCATGTTTTGCTTCACTTCTCGCTCTTATTTGTGTATGTTAGCCACCATATATGCTTAGTGCTTGCTACAGCTCCACCTCATTACCCCTTTCCTACCCATAAGCTTAAATAGTCTTGATCTCGCGGGTGTGACATTGCTGAGTCCTCGTGACTCATAGATACTTCCAAACAGTTGCAGGTGCCAATGATACCTGTGCAAATGACGCAACCGAGCTCAAGTGGGAGCTCGATGAAGATCTTGTTCGTTGTGTTGTTTCGTATCCTATTGATTAGTAGTGGAGCCGAGCTGGGACGATCGGGGATCTAGCATTTGGGGTTGTCTTCTTTTATTTTGGTTCCGTAGTCGGACCTTGATTGTATTCTGGATGATGTATGTTTAACTTGTATTTGTGTGAAGTGGCGATTGTAAGCCAACTCTTTATCCCTTTCTTATTCAGTACATGGGATTGTGTGAAGATTACCCCTCTTGCGACAAACCTACCATGCGGCTATGCCTCTAAGTCTTGCCCCGACATGTGGGAGATATAGCCGCATTGTGGGTGTTACAAGTTGGTATCAGAGCCATCCCCGACTTAGGAGCCCCCTGCTTGATCGAATCGCTGACGTTGTTGACTCTAGAACAAAATGTTTTGAGTCTTAGGATTATATATATCAGAGAGTAGGATTATTTTTACTCCTCAGTCCCTTCATCGCTCTTGTGAGGCCTCCTGACGTAGAGTTTTGACTCTTCTCTCCCCAAATTTCACAAAAAAAATTAGGATCACGCAGGTATCTTGGAATCGTTCCGATGGTTTTGTGACGAAAACATTGCTCTTGGTGCCTCCTGACATTTAGGGGTTGTGGCAGTGTCTCGGGGAGTTGAGCTCCGAGGTGTTGTCATCACAATTTTATCGTTGCAGTTCTGGAATACCCGAGTTCACCGACATCGAAAATCTATTTTATGCAGTTGTTGGTGAGATAACATCGATGCCACCCATTACTGGGGTGGGAGTTCGGGAGTATTGCCATAACTCGTATAACAGATGGTTTTCGAAGGTTGAGGTAAATGATTTCCGAAGGTTTCTTGGTTATGTGTTGAAGGATGGATACAGCTGGATGTAGGATTTGCTAGTTTTTGGTGAGATATTATGCTTCCCCTGTATCCCCAACACCTGATTGCATAACCAGAAAGTTTCAGGAGTTTATAAGTGGGAATTCAAGTAGATCCTAGAATATCTTTCCAACAGACACATGATACGATATGGGGTCTATCATATGTTTGTTTCCGGCTTATTCTAAAAGTCAATCCTTTGTTTTGTTTTGAGTTGCGGTATTCGAGTTGCTTCAATGTCAGGTGTTGAATCCATACCTTTTCCTAAATGGTGTTCTCATATTTCTATGGGAATGCTAATCCTTTCCGATCATCGAGTTGGTCATGCCAATTCCTTTTCAACTGGCGTGCATCTCTTCAAGTGGATCCGATCATTTCAACATTCGCAAGATCACCTCACAGTTTTCCCAACGTTGTTTGTTTCATCCGTCCCCAAGTTTCCCTTATTTTCCCACCCTCCCACCCATTTTCTTCATGGAGCCAGAATCCTTAATAAATTATCCATCTTATGGATGTGAAGCCTCTCCATTCTTTTCCGTCAATGTTCTTATCCGGTGATTCTCAAGAAGATACTAACGCAGCTTCAAGTTCATCATTCTTCATTCTTTGCTTCTCCGGTGGATTCAATTCAAGATTTGTTGATCATACTGCTTTCCTAGTTTCTAATGTTTTATCATGCCGGTGCACTTCTTAATCATCCACCTCATCCTATTCATGTTTATCCGAAGTGCCGAAGATATCTCAGAAGACTTGTGCTCCATTATCAATCCGCTCAAGCTAATTCAGGGTTGTTATCTCATTCTAGCCATTTAAATCAACTGGTGCAATCTTCCTTTTAAATTGTTCAACGGTGTATCTTTTGAGTGGGCCCTAACCCACAGGTCTTTCTCCAGGATCTTACCTGACTCTTTTAATTTTCCCGAAGTTACTCTCAAATTCTTCTCTAAGTTTGACGTAAGAATGAATTATCATCAGACATATGTATTTCTCCAAGATCTTTCAAATTATTTTCATCCTTGGTTCAACCTTTCTATTTTTCATTCCGGAGTGCCTCAAAAATTCATGGAGGTGTTTGTGAAGACCGAAGACGAGTTTCTCTTAAATCTTGCTCCATTCTCTGCCATCCTCTCATAATTATTTAGAATTGTGAGAAGTCTCTTCACCCATTCGGAGCAATTCAGGGGTCTTTTTAGTTTGATTCTCCAGAGCCCATCGTCTCAGAAATATTAATTCCAGCTTTCAGCTCTCGTTCTCCAAATCTTATCGGTGCATCGCTCAAACATCCTCTAATCAGTTCATGATCTCTTCGTTCACTTGTATCTAAATTCTCTCAAGCATCTTCCTTAATTTGCTAATTCATTCCGGTGTTTCTTTATCTTTTCTTTGTTCATTTTCTATTCTTACGGTGGTTCTTCAAAGATTCTTCTTCCTTCATTTATCATATGAATTTATTCGTTGTTTCAATCACACCGGTGGTTCATCGAAGACCGTCTCAAGATTACGCTATATCTCTCCTGAGTCCTTTCCAATGAGAATAAGTAGTATGCCAAATCCGTTGTGTGTCATCAATTTAATTGATGAAGGATAAGCATAATGTAATTCTTATTCTTGTTTAATCCAAGTGATTAATTCCTTATCCTGGAGGCACATCAAATTCTCGGTTTCAATTGTTTCATCTTTCTTTTCTGGACTTCCAAGCTCTCTCAATTATATCGTCGCAAATCTCCATCCAATCATTGCAAGGCTTCACCTTGTGTTTTCAACTTCTCTTTTCTTTCGTTTGATCATTCTTTTGTTACTGGTGTTCTCACGAAGGCTAAACATGGTCGTTCTTCAAAAATTTAATTCATTCTCGAAGGTTTCTTCAAGATTTTCCTTGGAGGAGCTCAAGTATTCTTCATCTTGCATTCCGAAGTGCAATTCTTTCTATCTTATCTTGTGAGGTGGTGTTATGTCATTGTTGATAATTTCCCTTCGCGTTTCATGATTCACATGTTTCAAGAGTGACATATCTAAATCCATCATTTTCACTTTGCTCAAGACATCTTTTCGAACCATCAATCTCTTCGTTGGAGTTATCTTGGGTTATATTTCACCTAAAGATTTCCCTAAGGATTGTTGCTATATATGGTGCTTATAAATGACCCAAGTTCTTCATTTATCCTTCTGGTGAAATAAGTTTCTGGTCTCCTTGTTGATATCAATCAAATCTATTATTTCCGTTTGTAGCAGAATTTCACCTCATAGATTTGAGTTGTTTTCCATAAGCCCACAACAAGCTTACTCTTTTCGTTGTTGGTTTTCCACCAACTCCGTTCAACCTTTTCTCCATAAGCATGCTCTTTCAATTTTATTTGCGAGAGTTGTCATTCGCCTTCTCCGTTCTTTTCTTTCCTACCATCTAGTTTTCCATTCTTTTGTTCCGAAGGCAGTGTGTTGTTGATTTCATCAAGTATCTTCTCATCTTGTCAAGTTAATGCTCAAATTCTTCCATTTACAGTAGGAGTGTTGTCCAAATTATATCATTCTTATTCCTTCTCTATCTTGTTTAACCCGGAGTGTTGTGTCTATCATTCCTCTTCTAACCAGACTCTCATCCAAGTGCTTTCATTTTGCCAAGTTCATATTATTGCCTTCCATTTCTAACCAGAGTGTTGTCGTAATTGATCTTTATTGTTCCTTGTACATCTCGTTTCAACCGAAGTGTTTGCATGTACTTCTTGTCCATTGCAACCTTTTTCTTATATCTTCCAACCTACAAGGTTCTAGTAAGGTTCCTTGTTCCTATTTCCTATCGGAGTGTTTTTAACTTTGTTCATCTTTGTTGCATTTTTTCTTTCAATTTGTTTAACCTGTCAAGCTTCGTTGGTTTCACTTATTCGTCAAAGAAGTAACTTAGTTTTATCTCTTCTCTTCTCTTCCTCTTCCGTTTTCCCTCCGGTGCCATCCGAGATCTCGGGACGAGATTCTCTCGTAGTGGTGGAGTGTTGTGACGCCCCGAGAGCGTTGCGCCAGGTGTCTTCCAGTTATTCGCTGTTGTTGTCTTGTATTTCGCTTGCGCGTTGCATCTTACCATGTCATCATGTGCATTGCATCATCATGTTTTCAAAACTTGCATCCGTCCCGGCCTCCCCGTTCCTTCCGTTGTCCGTGCTGATGTCACACCCTAGCTAGTCATGCATTAGAGTGTTGCATCATGTTTACTCTTTCATCAGAAACTTGAAATGGGGATGACAGAACCCCCAGTTCCCTCTGAAACCAACTAGGGTTACTAAAATAATTTTTCAATGAACCTGAAATGCCCTTCTAAAATGTCCATCATTTTAGCCTTGGTTCAGAACCTCTGACAAAAGTGGTGCACATTTTTCTAGGCCATCATAGGGTCTTTGAATTAAATCATAGATATCTGAATTTGGGCATTTAAAATAATATAAAATATTTAAATGCTCAAATATCTCCAAACTAAAATGTTTCATGTTGGAAATAATCCAACTATGGACCAGGAGTAGTTTGGTGAATTTTGGAGTTGCCTAGGTATTTTAATTAATTCAACAAATTTGCAGAAGTATTAAATAAAACAGAAAACAGAAAATAAATAAAGGGGAAGGACTTACCTGTGCGGCCCAGCCAGCCGACCGGCCCAGCCAGCGACCGACCCAGCCCAGCACTGTAGCTCCCCGTCGTCTTCCTCCCCACGCCCCGAAGCTGCTGCGTGCTCGCGCGCGCGCGGCCGCGCGGCCACCTCCTGCTTGCCGACGCCCTCCTGGCCGCGTGGACGACGCCCGCAGCCCGTCCCGATCCCCCCTGCTCTCGCTCACTCTCCCCCGTTTCTCCCTCGCTCTCTCTCGCTCTCGGCCGAAGCACACCGTCGCCGCCGTTCGCCTTAGCCACTGTCTCCGGCCACCCCTCGCTCCCCCGAGTAGCTCAGAAGCTCCGCCACAACTCCCTCTTCCTCCCCACCGCTCCACGAGTCCCCGGAAGCCCTGCATCGCCGCCACGTCGCCGTTCCCCTCTTCGGGCTCCGACCACCGTCGCCGACGAATTCGCCGTCTCCAGCGCGTCCCCGAGCCCGCTTCGACGCCCACTGCAACCGCGGTGAGCTACGCCACCGTTTCCCCCTCTTCTCCCCCTCGATCCCTCACCGTAGCTTCATCTCCACCACGGCCGAACCTCCGCCGTCGCCGAGCTCGCCGTCGACGCAGCTCCGGTGACCATTTGGTCACCCCGGCGAGTCCAACACGTTCACAGAACCCAGTAGAGCATCCCTAGCGCCTCATTTTGCTCGACTTCGAGCTCCAGCACCACTCCCGTGCACGACCGAACCCCGGCGGCCGCAGCCGAGCTCACCGCCGTCGACTCCGGCCACCCCGACCCCAACGGACTCCGCCAAGAGCCGCGGGACGTCCTCAGCTTCACTCCGGTGATCTCCGCGGTCCATTTGGTGGCCGAAACGACCAAAACCACTATCGCCGCCGCACTGTTGGTCGCCGCCGGCCAGAACTCCGGCGAGCTGACGTGGCCCAGCTAATTAGCCACTAAACCACCACCTACAGACGCTGACAAGTGGGCCCAGGGCTTAGTCAAAGCTAACCAGCCCGGGGTCAACGCGGGACTAGCCCCTGTGACACTGACGTGTGGACCCCACACGTCAGGTTTGACCCGAGCCAGCTCTGTTGACCTGCTGATGTCACTGTGATGTCAGGCTGACGCAGTAAATGATATTTCTGGATTTAAATTAAATCAGGAATTCCAGAATATTATTTAAACTTCAAAAATTCATAACTTTTATTCTGTAACTCCAAATTGGACAAATTATATATGAAAAATGATCAGAAAAATCCAATCTATCCATCTGTACTATTTTCATGCATGACCAAACAAGTTAAATTTATGTTTTAATCAGAACAAGGAAAGGCACTTTAAAAGGCCATATTTGAATTTGAAATTTGAATCTTTGATTCAAATTTGCTCAAACACTTCTGGCTTTAGTTGCATTAGCCCAACACACTCATATTGCCATGTTTCATGCATGCATCATATTGTTGCACATTGTTTGGTGATGCCTGTGAATCGTTATCCTTTGCGACAGGATCTGTCCCCGAGGAGTACCGTGATTACCCTAACGAAGAATCGTATCCGTGCAACGAACCATCAGGCAAGCAACCAACCATTTGATCATATCGATACAATCCCATGTTCTCGCTCCTGCTCTCTTTTACTGCATTAAGACAACGCGATTCAAACTGCTGTGTGCTGCGGTAGTTGAACCCATTTCCTCTGCATGACCTGTCATTGCCACAGTAACTAGATGAAACCCACTAGCATGTGTAGGAGTTGATTGAGCCATATGTATGTGTTGTTCCTACCTTGCTATGCCTGCTATGCTTAGAGTTGTGTCAGGTCTGGTTCGTCAGGGTGATGGGCTAGAGTGAAATGATTATGTCGGTAATAAGAGTGGTGTGGTGAACACGATTTGGTAAAGGTATCGATGAGAGGCCATGTAGGAGTACATGGTGGGTTGTTTCATTGAAGCCGACCTTAAGCACTGAGATCTGTATGTGTGATTTAAGATACAGCTACTACCATGCATTGGGCCCTGAAATATGACCCCGCTCGACTTCTTAATCACCCTAGCTCTCTGTCCAGGAGTTGCAAGTAGTTTCTGGTGTTTGTAGCCTACTGGAGGCCGTGGACAGCGCTGACCGTAGGGGTGGGCTGTGATGCGGTAGGTACGTGGCCGGGTGTACCGAATACCCGTTAGGTATCTCGGGAACCCTGTTCACATCGTTCGGGGCCGTATGGGAAACCTCGGCCGGACTCCCTGCGGATGGAACCTGAATAGGCGATAAACCTGGACTAGAGGCTTAAGTGTTTAGGTAGGTCGTGGTCTACACCCACGTCGGCTTTCGCTTGAAGTCTGCCGAGCACATGTCGTGTGCAGACGCTAAGTGGTGGAAACATGTATGAAGAAGTACACCCCTGCAGGGTTAACATGATCTATTCGAATAGCCGCGTCCGCGGTAAAGGACTACTTGGTTGCCTATACAGTTCGTAGACAAGTAAATGGAAACTGTTAAAAGCCTCAAGATAAGTGTGAGTGCCGAGGATGGCTCTTCCGTAGGAAGACGGAGATGGATCCTCGGTAGTGTATTGAAGTGGTGAATAGTGGACTCGTGTGCGCAAAACTATTTCAAATGGAGTATCGTAGGATAGTCTAGCCAAGAGTCAAAGCTGGCTTGCTGCAATAACTCCACCAACCCTTTTGATACTATGCATGTATGTAGGATCTGTTGTAAGCCTTGCTGAGTACCTTTGTACTCATGTTGCTATAATCTACATTTTACAGAAGACGCTGCAACCCCTTCTGATGGGTTCTATGTAGACGTTGACATCAACGAGTAGGCTAAAGACCCAGGTGGTGACCCTGAGCTTGTGAAGGACCACATAGTATAGCCAGGCTTTCCAAGCCTCTTTTATTTTACTAGCTGTCTGTACTCAGACAAGTTACTTCCGCTGTTGGCTTGTATGATTGTATAACTTGTATGTTGGGTCGTGAGACCCGTAACTTTGTGTGTATATTATGTATGGCTCCCTGAGCCTTAAATAAAGTACTTGTGTCATAGAGTCATGTTGTGATGCTTCGTTGTATTTACACATATCGAGCATATTGTGTGTATGATTGAAATGCTTGGTATGTGTGGGATCTGACTATCTAGTTGTTTATCTTTAGTAGCCTCTCTTACCGGGAAATGTCTCCTAGTGTTACCGCTGAGCCATGGTAGCTTGCTACTGCTCTGGAACACTTAGGCTGGCCGGCATGTGTCCTTCTTCGTTCCTGTGTCTGTCCCTTCGGGGAAATGTCACGCTTTGAGTACCGGAGTCCTGTTAGCCCGCTACAGCCCGGTTTACCGGAGTCCTGCTAGCCCAGTGCTACAGCCCGGACCCACTTGCTGATGACCGACACGTTCGAAGCTGGGTCATGGATGCCTGTCCCTGTAAGTCTGTGCCACTTTGGGTTTACGACTAGTCATGTCAGCCCGGGCTCTTTATCATATGGATGCTAGCGACACTATCATATACGTGAGCCAAAAGGCGCAAACGGTCCCGGGAAAAGGGTAAGACGACACCCGTGGGGATACCGTGCGTGAGGCCGCAAAGTGATATGAGGTGTTACCAGCTAGATCGATGTGACATCGAGTCGGGGTCCTGACAGCGTTGGCATCAGAGCCGGACTGCCTGTAGGTTCTCCAAGCCAAACTGGTCGATGTTGAGTCTAGAAATTCTTTAGTTATATGTAGGGGAATTGTTTGTGGGATGGAACGTAAGGCTCTTTTTACTCCTTATACCTTATGACATTCTGATCTGAGTTAGTCCATTCTTCCACCGGGGGTTAAGGAATTAGGATCTGTTCTCTCTATCAGGATCACGTGTTACTAATCAGTAGTACCTTATAAGTTTGATGGTTATCAGCCTAGTTCAGTTCTTCTACCATATTATGTTGTAGGAATGGTTTCAAGACTTGATATGATGATGTTGAGTGTGTACGAAATCCTTTGTCAAATGTCTCAATATCCTTTTTGAGCATTTACAGCTGTTATGCTGCCGAAATTTTGCTAGAAATTCTAATGCCTTTGCATTATGATTATGCTTTCAGATGGCCACTCGCGACCTCAATCAAGTGGTTCGCCTGACTCGATGCCTAGATGTACCCGGCCATACTGCTAAGTTGGTCAGGGTAATGACTGAGGCTGGATACCGCTGGTATCCTGAGTACACGGTCGAAGAGCAATTCCGAGACTTTAATCAAAGCCAGTATCTCTGCACTGTCAGGATATTTCCATCTTATCCTGGATCCACTGAGCCTCTTCACTGTTCCTATGGACTCGGGGTTACTATTGAGATGGCTGTGCAGGATGCCGCCTACTCCATGATGACCATTATGCGAGTCAGATCTGGTTTATTTCGGGACTCTGATTTCCGGTATATGCCAGGATCACTTCCGGGAGCACAAGGGTATCTCCAGGCTATCTATGCTGACTCCACTCAGGAGGATTCACGGACTCGCACCACTGCTGAGATGCTCGAGGATAAGGACCGTGAAAATCGGGCCTTAAGGTTAGAGCTCTTCAATACCCGTGCTGACCACTGGGCCACCTTGACTCGGTTCGCACCGGCGGTGCAAGCTGGATATTCAGATATGCGCGATCTCTATCCTGTGAGATCTGCTCTGCCGGACGTGATGGTTTGGCGTGATGTAGGAGGCATCACCCCACCTCGCGGTCCCCGCAGGCCACCGTTTGTTGGTCCAAGACCTCATCCTAGCCCCTATGGTCCACAAGCTCCGCGAGACCGTCTGTTTCCGGATGATCATGTTGAACTTCCAGGCTATGGAGGTGACTTCTACGAGGACTACTACGGATCGGTCTGAGTTAGTAGTAGTATCACTAGTTCGCACTAGCTGTGTCGTCTATTGTCCTGCGTGTCTCGTGGGATATGACCTAGTTTGTACTCTTCCGGAGATGTAGAAAAATAATGTATAGGAGCTTGGAATGCCTCCGATGAGATGTAATCCTCTTTTCACCGTATTAGTACTTTGCTTGGCTTGTACTAAACCTTGTATGGTGTGTATGACGATGGAATAAAGAAGCAGTTTCTGTATCTACCATGTCATACGGATGATCATCTTGCATTCCGAGTTATTTCTTACATTATGTATCCCATGTCGGAATTTCATCATTCTGACTAAATCATTGTCTTGTTTACCTAGGATGGTCAACACACGCGCTAATCCTGCTTCCCAAGAGCAGGCCGAAGGCAGTGAAGCCAGGAATGAAAATCTGCCTCATCCTCCTTCACTAGCCGAAGTGATGATGGAAGCTGAGAGAAACAAGCGGGAGACAAACCGGTTGTTGGAGCGTATTGAACAGAACACAGCACACCATCAGAGGGCTAACGTGGTGTCACTCAGTGATTTTATCAAATTGCATCCACCCACGTTCCACCACTCCGTCGAGCCTCTCGACGCTGATGACTGGCTTCGCAGTATCTCTCACAAACTGCGTTCGGCGCTGGTAGCTGAGGCTGACAAGGTCACCTTTGCTGCATATCATCTTGAAGGCCCCGCCAGTCTATGGTGGGAGAATTATGGAGCTATGCGCCCAGCGGGCCATGTCACAACTTGGGCTGAATTCAGCGACGCTTTCCGTGAACATCACATTCCGGAGGGTCTCATGGACCGTAAGCGTGAAGAATTTTGCAATTTCACACAAGGCCGACTTTCTGTGGATGTCTATAGCAGGGAGTTTGGTAATCTCGCCCGATATGCAACTGAGGAAGTTTCTACTGACGCCAAGAAGCAAGCAAGGTTCCGCAAGGGCCTTAGTCCTGAGCTTCGCCGCGACCTTCGTCTGCATGAGTGCACATCCTTCTCGAAACTTGTCAACAAAGCCATCAGTGCTGAAACTGGTCAGACTGACTATGACGCAACACGCAAGCATGGACGTGACACGGGTTCCTCATCCGGTGCTGGTCCTCAGAAGCGCCGCGTGTGGGTACCCAACACCGCCTTGCCACCCAGGTTCACACCGAGGCCATCTTTCCAGGCGCCTCGCCCCGCTCAACAGTCTGCTCCAGCTAAGCCCTATGGGGGTCCAACCAATAATGCTCCTCCACGTACCAGTTCCGTGACTTGTTTCAAGTGTGGGGAATCTGGTCACTATATGCGTGAGTGTCCCCAGACCAACCCCAATCAATCTGCTAAAGCTGCTGGCCGTGGCAAGCCGACAGGGAAAGTATTCCACGCTAAACCGGTCACCGCTTCACGTGGCCAGGTCAATTGTATCTCTGCCGAAGAAGCTCAAGAAGATCCCAACGTCGTTCTCGGTACGCTTCTTGTTAATTGCCACCCGGCATCTGTTCTTTTCGATACAGGAGCCTCTCATTCTTTTATATCTGAAAATTATGCTCGTTTGCATAACGTTGCATTCTGTGACTTGCCATCCACTATGGAAATCTCTACCCCTGGGTCTAGATGGCAGACCTCTAGGGTAAGTTATGGAAATGAGATCCAAGTCGACAGACTTGTTTTCCTTGCATCTCTGATAGCCCTTAAATCTTCGGATATTAATATCATTTTGGGTATGGACTGGATGTCAGCTCATCAAGCCAAAATTGATTGCTTCTCTAGGACTGTTCAACTCACCCATCCTTCGGGGAAGATAGTCAATGTCTTGACCCGAATAGCCAAGCGACAGTTATATTCTCTTAACGCCAGCCCTTTGCCAAATCTTGAGGACGTTCCGGTAGTCCGTGACTTCCCGGATGTCTTTCCAGAGGAATTGCCAGGTGTTCCACCTGACAGGGATGTTGAGTTTGTAATAGACCTCATCCCCGGAACCGTTCCGATTGCTAGAAGGCCTTATAAGATGGCACCCCTAGAACTAGCCGAGCTTAAGAAACAACTCGATGAGTCCTTGAAAAAGGGTTTCATCCGCCCCAGTTCATCTCCGTGGGCTTGCCCCGTCCTATTCGTTAAGAAGAAGGATGGTACGGACCGGATGGTTGTAGATTACCGACCTGTCAATTTGGTCACGATCAAGAACAAATATCCACTTCCCAGGATCAACGACCTGTATGATCAGCTCGCTGGATCTTCAGTCTTCTCTAAGATGGATTTGAGGTTGGGCTACCATCAAATCAAAATCAGAAACGGGGACATTCCTAAAACGGCCTTTGTTACTCGTTATGGCCAATACGAGTACACCGTCATGTCCTTCGGTTTAACCAACGCTCCAGCCACTTTTTCTCGGTTAATGAACTCAATCTTCATGGAGTATTTGGATAAATTCGTCGTAGTTTATCTCGATGATATACTCATCTACTCCAAGGACGAGGAAGAACATGCCGAACATCTAAGACTAGTGTTGCAGAAACTTCGAGAGCATCGCCTTTATGCCAAATTTTCTAAATGTGAATTCTGGTTGCCAGAAGTGACCTATCTGGGTCATGTAATATCTGGTAAAGGTATTGCTGTTAACCCTGAGCGAGTTCAAGCCGTCCTTGATTGGACTCCACCCGAATCGGTCAAGCAAGTTCGGAGTTTTCTAGGCTTAGCGAGCTATTGTCGTCGCTTTGTCGAGAACTTCTCCAAAGTTGCTAAACCTCTAACCGAACTCCTCAAGAAAGATAAGAAGTTCGAATGGACTCCACAATGTGAGCACAGTTTCCAGGAACTGAAAAGACGCCTGACTTCTGCTCCTGTGCTGGTACCGCCAGACTTCTCCAAGGACTTTGTTATCTACTGCGACGCCTCGCGACAAGGACTAGGTTGCATCCTTATGCAAGATCGACACGTAATTGCTTACGCTTCACGGCAATTGCACCCACATGAGGAGAATTATCCTACTCATGATCTAGAACTTGCAGCCGTAGTCTATGCACTTAAGACCTGGCGACATTACCTCCTCGGTAATCGTTGCGAAATATTCACTGATCACCAAAGTCTGAAGTACATTTTCACCCAACCGGATTTGAATCTCAGACAGAGACGTTGGGTTGAATTGATCACAGACTTCGACTTAGGAATAACCTATACCCCAGGGAAAGCCAACGTCATGGCTGATGCGCTAAGTCGTAAATCTTATTGTAACAACCTGATGTTACAACAAAGTCAACCGCTTCTCCATGAGGAATTTCGGAAGCTTAACCTTCACATTGTACCTCAAGGTTTTCTTTCCACCTTGGTGGCAAAACCTACTCTTACGGATCAAATCATCGCTGCCCAAAAGCGAGATAAGGGGATATCTAAAATCAAAGAGAACATTGCTAGCGGAGGTGCTAGTTGTTTCTCCACAAATGATCATGGTGTTGTGTACTTTAAGGACCGTCTAGTGGTTCCCAAGAACCAGCATCTACGGCAGTTGATCCTTAAGGAGGCTCATGAATCTCCTCTCACCATTCATCCCGGTAGTACCAAGATGTATCAGGACCTACGCCAGAGGTTCTGGTGGACTAGGATGAAGAGAGAAATTGCTCAGTATATTGCAAATTGCGACGTCTGTCGTCGTGTAAAAGCAGAGCACCAACGGCCTGCTGGCACCCTTCAACCCTTAGCTATTCCTGAATGGAAATGGGATAAAATTGGTATGGATTTCATTACCGGTTTTCCCAGGACCAAGAGAGGGAATAATGCTATTTTCGTCGTGGTCGATCGTCTTTCCAAAGTAGCTCATTTCCTACCTGTTCGTGAGAGTATAACCGCTAGTCAGCTGGCAGACTTATACATCTCCCGGATAGTGTCTCTCCATGGTGTTCCTTTGGAAATCAATTCGGATCGAGGAAGTCTTTTCACCTCTCGATTTTGGGAAAGTTTCCAAAATGCTATGGGAACCCGTCTCTCCTTTAGCACCGCTTTCCACCCTCAGTCAAGTGGTCAAGTGGAACGCGTCAATCAGATTCTAGAAGACATGCTTCGAGCCTCCGTTATCTCTTTCGGAATGGACTGGGAGAAGTGCCTTCCATTTGCCGAATTCGCTTACAACAACAGCTATCAATCTAGCTTGGGTAAAGCCCCTTTTGAAGTTCTCTATGGACGACGATGTCGAACACCCCTTAACTGGTCAGAGACCGGGGAAAGACAATTCTTTGGCCCGGATATGATTCAGGAAGCAGAAGAACAAGTTCGTATCGTTCGTGAAAAGTTGAAAACAGCCCAATCCCGTCAAAAGAGTCAATATGACCGAAAACATAAGGCTATGACTTTCGAGGTTGACGAGAAGGCTTACCTTCGGGTCACCCCTCTGAAGGGAACCCATCGTTTCGGTATCAAAGGCAAATTGGCTCCTCGTTACATTGGACCTTTTCGCATTCTTGCCAAACGAGGAGAAGTTGCCTACCAATTGGAACTACCTCCGCACCTCTCCAGAGTTCACGATGTCTTCCACGTTTCTCAACTCAGGCGTTGCTTCTCGGATCCTATCCGTGAAGTGGACCACGAAACGCTTGATCTCCAAGATAATCTTACATATCGAGAGTACCCCATTCGTATCCTCGATCAAACCGAACGTACCACGCGACGTCATAATATCAAGTTTCTCAAGGTTCAATGGTCGCACCATTCTGAGGATGAAGCAACTTGGGAAAGGGAGGATCGTCTTCGACTCGAATATCCCGCCTTCTTCTCGGAGGAACCCAAATCTCGGGACGAGATTCTTTTGAGTGGGGGTGAGTTGTCACACCCTAGCTAGTCATGCATTAGAGTGTTGCATCATGTTTACTCTTTCATCAGAAACTTGAAATGGGGATGACAGAACCCCCAGTTCCCTCTGAAACCAACTAGGGTTACTAAAATAATTTTTCAATGAACCTGAAATGCCCTTCTAAAATGTCCATCATTTTAGCCTTGGTTCAGAACCTCTGACAAAAGTGGTGCACATTTTTCTAGGCCATCATAGGGTCTTTGAATTAAATCATAGATATCTGAATTTGGGCATTTAAAATAATATAAAATATTTAAATGCTCAAATATCTCCAAACTAAAATGTTTCATGTTGGAAATAATCCAACTATGGACCAGGAGTAGTTTGGTGAATTTTGGAGTTGCCTAGGTATTTTAATTAATTCAACAAATTTGCAGAAGTATTAAATAAAACAGAAAACAGAAAATAAATAAAAGGGGAAGGACTTACCTGTGCGGCCCAGCCAGCCGACCGGCCCAGCCAGCGACCGACCCAGCCCAGCACTGTAGCTCCCCGTCGTCTTCCTCCCCACGCCCCGAAGCTGCTGCGTGCTCGCGCGCGCGCGGCCGCGCGGCCACCTCCTGCTTGCCGACGCCCTCCTGGCCGCGTGGACGACGCCCGCAGCCCGTCCCGATCCCCCCTGCTCTCGCTCACTCTCCCCCGTTTCTCCCTCGCTCTCTCTCGCTCTCGGCCGAAGCACACCGTCGCCGCCGTTCGCCTTAGCCACTGTCTCCGGCCACCCCTCGCTCCCCCGAGTAGCTCAGAAGCTCCGCCACAACTCCCTCTTCCTCCCCACCGCTCCACGAGTCCCCGGAAGCCCTGCATCGCCGCCACGTCGCCGTTCCCCTCTTCGGGCTCCGACCACCGTCGCCGACGAATTCGCCGTCTCCAGCGCGTCCCCGAGCCCGCTTCGACGCCCACTGCAACCGCGGTGAGCTACGCCGCCGTTTCCCCCTCTTCTCCCCCTCGATCCCTCACCGTAGCTTCATCTCCACCACGGCCGAACCTCCGCCGTCGCCGAGCTCGCCGTCGACGCAGCTCCGGTGACCATTTGGTCACCCCGGCGAGTCCAACACGTTCACAGAACCCAGTAGAGCATCCCTAGCGCCTCATTTTGCTCGACTTCGAGCTCCAGCACCACTCCCGTGCACGACCGAACCCCGGCGGCCGCAGCCGAGCTCACCGCCGTCGACTCCGGCCACCCCGACCCCAACGGACTCCGCCAAGAGCCGCGGGACGTCCTCAGCTTCACTCCGGTGATCTCCGCGGTCCATTTGGTGGCCGAAACGACCAAAACCACTATCGCCGCCGCACTGTTGGTCGCCGCCGGCCAGAACTCCGGCGAGCTGACGTGGCCCAGCTAATTAGCCACTAAACCACCACCTACAGACGCTGACAAGTGGGCCCAGGGCTTAGTCAAAGCTAACCAGCCCGGGGTCAACGCGGGACTAGCCCCTGTGACACTGACGTGTGGACCCCACACGTCAGGTTTGACCCGAGCCAGCTCTGTTGACCTGCTGATGTCACTGTGATGTCAGGCTGACGCAGTAAATGATATTTCTGGATTTAAATTAAATCAGGAATTCCAGAATATTATTTAAACTTCAAAAATTCATAACTTTTATTCTGTAACTCCAAATTGGACAAATTATATATGAAAAATGATCAGAAAAATCCAATCTATCCATCTGTACTATTTTCATGCATGACCAAACAAGTTAAATTTATGTTTTAATCAGAACAAGGAAAGGCACTTTAAAAGGCCATATTTGAATTTGAAATTTGAATCTTTGATTCAAATTTGCTCAAACACTTCTGGCTTTAGTTGCATTAGCCCAACACACTCATATTGCCATGTTTCATGCATGCATCATATTGTTGCACATTGTTTGGTGATGCCTGTGAATCGTTATCCTTTGCGACAGGATCTGTCCCCGAGGAGTACCGTGATTACCCTAACGAAGAATCGTATCCGTGCAACGAACCATCAGGCAAGCAACCAACCATTTGATCATATCGATACAATCCCATGTTCTCGCTCCTGCTCTCTTTTACTGCATTAAGACAACGCGATTCAAACTGCTGTGTGCTGCGGTAGTTGAACCCATTTCCTCTGCATGACCTGTCATTGCCACAGTAACTAGATGAAACCCACTAGCATGTGTAGGAGTTGATTGAGCCATATGTATGTGTTGTTCCTACCTTGCTATGCCTGCTATGCTTAGAGTTGTGTCAGGTCTGGTTCGTCAGGGTGATGGGCTAGAGTGAAATGATTATGTCGGTAATAAGAGTGGTGTGGTGAACACGATTTGGTAAAGGTATCGATGAGAGGCCATGTAGGAGTACATGGTGGGTTGTTTCATTGAAGCCGACCTTAAGCACTGAGATCTGTATGTGTGATTTAAGATACAGCTACTACCATGCATTGGGCCCTGAAATATGACCCCGCTCGACTTCTTAATCACCCTAGCTCTCTGTCCAGGAGTTGCAAGTAGTTTCTGGTGTTTGTAGCCTACTGGAGGCCGTGGACAGCGCTGACCGTAGGGGTGGGCTGTGATGCGGTAGGTACGTGGCCGGGTGTACCGAATACCCGTTAGGTATCTCGGGAACCCTGTTCACATCGTTCGGGGCCGTATGGGAAACCTCGGCCGGACTCCCTGCGGATGGAACCTGAATAGGCGATAAACCTGGACTAGAGGCTTAAGTGTTTAGGTAGGTCGTGGTCTACACCCACGTCGGCTTTCGCTTGAAGTCTGCCGAGCACATGTCGTGTGCAGACGCTAAGTGGTGGAAACATGTATGAAGAAGTACACCCCTGCAGGGTTAACATGATCTATTCGAATAGCCGCGTCCGCGGTAAAGGACTACTTGGTTGCCTATACAGTTCGTAGACAAGTAAATGGAAACTGTTAAAAGCCTCAAGATAAGTGTGAGTGCCGAGGATGGCTCTTCCGTAGGAAGACGGAGATGGATCCTCGGTAGTGTATTGAAGTGGTGAATAGTGGACTCGTGTGCGCAAAACTATTTCAAATGGAGTATCGTAGGATAGTCTAGCCAAGAGTCAAAGCTGGCTTGCTGCAATAACTCCACCAACCCTTTTGATACTATGCATGTATGTAGGATCTGTTGTAAGTCTTGCTGAGTACCTTTGTACTCATGTTGCTATAATCTACATTTTACAGAAGACGCTGCAACCCCTTCTGATGGGTTCTATGTAGACGTTGACATCAACGAGTAGGCTAAAGACCCAGGTGGTGACCCTGAGCTTGTGAAGGACCACATAGTATAGCCAGGCTTTCCAAGCCTCTTTTATTTTACTAGCTGTCTGTACTCAGACAAGTTACTTCCGCTGTTGGCTTGTATGATTGTATAACTTGTATGTTGGGTCGTGAGACCCGTAACTTTGTGTGTATATTATGTATGGCTCCCTGAGCCTTAAATAAAGTACTTGTGTCATAGAGTCATGTTGTGATGCTTCGTTGTATTTACACATATCGAGCATATTGTGTGTATGATTGAAATGCTTGGTATGTGTGGGATCTGACTATCTAGTTGTTTATCTTTAGTAGCCTCTCTTACCGGGAAATGTCTCCTAGTGTTACCGCTGAGCCATGGTAGCTTGCTACTGCTCTGGAACACTTAGGCTGGCCGGCATGTGTCCTTCTTCGTTCCTGTGTCTGTCCCTTCGGGGAAATGTCACGCTTTGAGTACCGGAGTCCTGTTAGCCCGCTACAGCCCGGTTTACCGGAGTCCTGCTAGCCCAGTGCTACAGCCCGGACCCACTTGCTGATGACCGACACGTTCGAAGCTGGGTCATGGATGTCTGTCCCTATAAGTCTGTGCCACTTTGGGTTTACGACTAGTCATGTCAGCCCGGGCTCTTTATCATATGGATGCTAGCGACACTATCATATACGTGAGCCAAAAGGCGCAAATGGTCCCGGGAAAAGGGTAAGACGACACCCGTGGGGATACCGTGCGTGAGGCCGCAAAGTGATATGAGGTGTTACCAGCTAGATCGATGTGACATCGAGTCGGGGTCCTGACAGCTGAGCCCAGACACACGCGCATGCGCCCGTGGGATGTCCGGAATAGTATTTTTATAAGTGGCCAAAAAATGTTCTCGGAATGGGATGAGAGTTGGCGTGCGGTGTTGTTATGTTGTCAGTAGACCTCCAGCCAAATTTCATCGCATTCGGAGTCCGTTTGACGCCCCAATAGATAACTATAGTGGCAGTATAGCCGGTTTATCGTCGGACGTTTCAGTCTCCAAAACAATCTCCGGGCATCTCTATCTTCTCTTCTCACAGCCCACCTACAGTCCTTCTAGTCCCTCTCTGTCCGTAGCCACACGATCGCGATCCGGCGGTCCAAAAACAGATGAAAACCCCTCCTCTGGCCCTCCTTTTCCTATTTAAACACCCCTAGTCCATTTTTGGGCTAATCCTAGTCTAAACCCTACCCCTAGCCTCCCTAACCCTCAGCCGCTGCCACCTCCCACCTCTGCCTCGTTTTCCGCACCGGCCAAGTCCTCCGATGCCACTTGTCGCGCCTCCATTAGCCCCGTCGCCACCTGACCGCGCCTTCCTCCAACCCGGGCGCGCCACGCGTCCCGGCCAACCTCCCACCACCACCAAGCCCGCCAGGACCCGCTTCGCACCATGGGAAGCCCGCCAGGACCCGCTTCAGGCTCTAGGAAGCCCATCGTGCCTTCCCGCAAGGTCCAGCCCCGACCTCCCGTTCGCCCTCGTCGTTGCCTCCCCGTCGAACATCACCGGAGCGTGGCCACCGATGAGCACCTCCGCTAGGAGAGCCTCAACCATAGGCAGATCCGCCGCCGCGCCATCTGTCCATTCCCTCCTCTCTATCTCTTCCTAACCCCCTTAGTTCCTTCCCGCAGGCCCGCCGCCGCCATGGTGCCTAACCCTCACCGGCCCCACCCGATCCGGTCTCCCCTCGCTGGAAATGGAGCCACCCAGGCCAGATCCGTCCGGATCCGGCAGGGCCCTGCCGTATTCCCCACCGGACAATCACTGGATCACGCTCCTCCGTCTTCCCGCCGCAAGTCCCAGCGCCGCCGCCCTCTGCTTCGCTGCAAGCGTGCCCCTGCCTGGCTGCCTATGACCACGGCGTGGGCCGCAGCCCAACCGCTACCAGATCCTATTGATCAGTAGTGGAGCCCAATTGGCATGATTAGTGATCTAGCATTTGGGGTTGGGACGATCAGTAGTGGAGCCCAGTTGGGACGATCAGTGATCTAGCATTTGGGGTTGTCTTCTTTTATTTTGGTTCCGTAGTCGGACCTTGATTGTATTCTGGATGATGTATGTTTAACTTGTATTTGTGTGAAGTGGCGATTGTAAGCCCACTCTTTATCCCTTTCATATTCAGTACATGGGATTGTGTGAAGATTACCCCTCTTGCAACAAACCTACCATGCGACTATGCCTCTAAGTCGTGCCCCGACACATGGGAGATATAGCCGCATTGTGGGTGTTACACGTAGCCGCCCCTCGGGAGATCTTGGTGTCGTCCTCCTCACGAGGTTTGGCCCCTCGCGAGAGTCTTGAGTGGTTGCTGGTGGAGATGGGCCGTACCAGGCCATTGGTGGAGCCAATCCCGGGGCCGCAGGTAGGCAAGTCATGGTACCCTCGTTCCCAGGACGGCAACAGTAGCTCTCAGGCCCAAGGTGCGCTCGGACTTGGCTTCGAGGTGAAGCCAAAGGGCAAGTGTGGAGCGTCGTGGGCCCCAACCACCTACGGCATTGATTGACGCATGGCGATTGATAGGTCGTGGGCATCTCAACTTCCCCAGGCTGCCTTAGCAACTGCCCGACTTGACTAGAACCTACTGCATGTAGAAGAAAATCATCAATACCTTAGATCGTGTATGTCGGCGGTTGGCCTCCCTCTGGCTATAAATGAGGAAAGGGGTGGAGCCCCCGTTGCTCATTTCTTCTTCCTTCCTGCTTGCTTCCTCTTCTTCCTCTTGCTTTGCCATCCTACAGCGACACCCATGGCGCCGATACGGAGGTTCTACGGTGCAGAGAAGGGGAAAACCCCCGCGAAGAGCTTGGGCCACTCCCACCAAAGAAGAGACCGGTCCGCTCCCACGACATCGTCATGAGGCCGGAAGTGACGAGGCCTTGTTATGAGCGGCCTCCCCCTGGCTACCCACTGCCCTTGTACGCTTGGGCAAAAGGCTCCAAAGGAGGAGGCAACGATTGACACCTCTCGCGCCATGGCCGCGGTGGCTATGCAGTGGTGGCGCGCGTCGCCTCCCCACAAACCCATGCCATGGGCTCCTCTTGGGAACTCGTGGTGTGGGCGGCGATACCCCCGCGCACGTGGATCTGATTCCAGCCGTTCTATGCTGAAGTGATGCCGCCAAGGGGGCCGCTCGAGTTGTGGCTGCAGCACGCCGAGTGCGGCACCCCGGCAACGGGAGCAGAGGTTGAGGCCATCTCCTAGGGCAAGATCTTCATGACGCCCGGATGGGGTGAGGTTGCCCGTGTCTGTCGTGCGGAGGGGGCCCTCGCCATCCATTTTGAGTACGACGGTGCCTCCACGATGTTCTTCAAAGTTTTGGAATGCTGTCCTGCAGGGGATATCCAGGACAGCGCAGGGGTAGGCGCTAGGCCCGCCCATGATCCTACCGACGTCTCCCGAGCCTGATGAGACTCCGGAGACGAGCGACGACAGCTACGTGCCCCCGAGCTCATGTTGCGCCCAGAGCGCAGCAGCGGTGTCCGCTCGTCGCTGCCGCTGATCTGGATGCGGTTGGCGCCGCCCCCTTGTGGCCCATGGTTGATGATGGCATTGGCGGTGATACTTGTAGATAGGGCTCCTACAAACTTCCTTCTTTTGTTCCAAATGCGTGGCCCACTGTTCATGATGAGGAATCAAGACGAACCCCGTGGGGGTGTGTAAAGAATCTATAATGCTTTTGCCTCAATATTATTTTCAATGCAAAATCCGTGATTTCACGTCTTGCTCTGGCACTGTTCCCCTTTTCGTCCTCGCGGTAGCTTAGTGCTCTACGCCGACAGGTCTCAATCCCCAAGCAGGCTTCAGTCGTCGCTAGTATACCAGGTCGCGATGCCGTGGTCAAGGCCAGGAGGTGAGCGGCCCGAGGTCTAGTAAGAGCTCCCGAAGTGTGATGCTCAAGAGGTCCCCCTTGGCATGCAAGATGCTTCCTAAAGTTAGAAAAGGAAGGAGGCATTGCTAGAGCAAGGCTGGAGGAGCCGAAAATCCTAAGCTGCCAGCTGGGTTGCCTTGGATGCGTGACTTATCTTAGAGATCACGGGTTAGTTCCTTGCGTGGCGCCCGGTCCTCGGGCCGCTGATGGTGAGGCTGCCAGGTTTTTTCCATGCTAGCTCCCACCCTTCACACTCCCCTGTGTGCTCTGTGTCCTCAGGTCCCGACCCTCGAGCGAGCTCAACCGCCGCTGGTATGCCAGGTCGCGATGCCGTGGTCAAGGCCAGGGGGTGAGGGCTGAAGAGGCAGTAAAAGTTCTTGAGGCGCTATGCTCAGGAGCCCTCCATTTAACGCCCAAGCGAAAAGCGTGAAAGGGGGCAGCTGGTGGGATCACCTATGGGTCGGCTCCAGAGGTTCCTGCGGGTTAGTGCGGGAGAGAGTTGCCTATAGCTCCGCTTGCCAGCCTGACATTGCTCTTTCCGCGAGAAGATGAGGGCAGTGAGGATCTGGTGAGGTGGTGTGCACAGAGCGGGCCGCGAGCCAGAGCTCGATCGCACAGGTTTATCAGTGTTGCAGGGACGGACCCGAGCACAAGCACCGTGCCAACATGTGAGTCTCCCATTGCGGGATGAGCAAGTGACCGATTAGCAGTGCGGGAGGCCGTGATGAGCAAGCACCAGGTGAGTAGTGATTATAGAGCAATTCATGCGAGGAGGAAAATTAGTTCAGATAGATGCAAGAATGATACATGCCACTGGGATGGACCAGAGCGGCCTGGCGATGATGCAGCCCGCGAGGCGCTCCCAACAGAGTAAGCTAAAGATGCAAAAGGATACACGCCGTAGGGACAGGCCCATGCAACTTGGGGATAATGATGCCCAAAGGGCACCCCTAGCTGAATAATCCTGAAAGAGTCACCTGATGTCGTAGCTAGAGTGGTGTCGGGGTAGCTGAAGGCGCGCGCTGGAGAGGTTTTCCCTCATGAGCCACCAGGGTCCTAAGCCTCAGGAGGCTCCGCAGGCCCAGGTGGCTCCTGAAGAACTGTCGCGATCTCCACTAGGACCGCGTGATGCCTGGCCTCCTGAGCTGCCAGAATACTCCGCATGCAGTGCTGGAAGGTGACAGCCACGTTCAGAAGGCCAAGAGGCATGCGAACATAGTTGTGAGGGGGACCCTCGCACCGCCCAATGCGTGAAGGCCAGAATCGTCGTTGAGATGCGACCCTGTTGAGCCGTAGAATGTTGACACAGACGCGCAGCCTGCCACCCTCGCCAGGGTGGAGAGCTGCGCTGGATGGTGGGTGACGGTTGCCACGTATGGTCCTTGCCTCCTGAAGCTCCTGGGTTGCCTCGGTGATGAACTCCTGAGCACAAGGAGTTCCATGCCTCGTGCCCTCTCAAGGGAAACGGGTGGCGAGCTCCTCCCTCATGACGACGGCTAGGTCTGAGGCCCTCTAGACGAGAGCCCTCGAGCCCAGCCCGAGGAGGGTGCCAAGTGCGCCTTCCTATGCGAGTGAAGGAGGTACCCCTATTGCGGGCGCAAGTCCTGAGGTGGTGCTGCGGGAGACGCGACCCTCCTGAGGCCTTTGACGGGGTAGCTGCTTCTTCTTCTTGGGGTTGGTCTCATGAGGGTACATGGTGCCTTCGTTGTCGGGGTCTTTGGCCGCTACAGCCTAGTAAGTGCGCTCGAGGGAGCACACCACATCTCCTTCCTCGCTGGCGACCGAGATGACGCCACCACTCTCTGGCATCTTGAGGACGTTGTAGCCATGGTGGGTCACTGCCATAAACTTGTCCAAGGCTGGATACCCAAGGATGGTGTTGTACGGCAAGCAAATGTGGATGATGTCGAAGTCGATGAGCTCGGTGCGGTAGTTGTCATGATGTCGAAGGTGACAGGGAGGCGAACCTGTCCTATCGGGGTGGTGGAGCCCTCGGTCACTCCTGAGAAAGGCTTGGTAGGTTGTAGCTGGTCGTATGGCACCTGAAGGCTGTCGAATGTCTCAACAGACAGGACATTGAGCCCCGCACAACCGTCGATGTGGGTCTTGGTGACTTGAATGTTGCTGATGATGGGTGAGCAGAGCATTGGGAGGGCGCCGGCAGTCGCCGCACACTTGATCTGGTCTGTTGAGCTGAAGGTGATGGCACACATGGACCACCGAAGTGGGCGTGTGGCCTTGAGCCTGGGAAGGGCCGCATTCCCCTCGCGAGCAAACTGCTTGAAGACACACAGATAGGCTGGGGCTTGAGCACCACCCTAGATGCAGGCGATGCCGCGTGGCTCCTGGAAGCCCCCAGCCTTCTCGTCCTGATGGTGGTCGTCATTTCTCCTTGGTGGTGGCAGTAGCGGAGGTAGGCCAGCGTTGCCGTGATGGCGATCCTCACGAGGCTGCTCCCTCCATGGCCCTCACGAGGTTGGTCCTGCCATTTGTCCTCGCGAGGCCGGTGACGCCACTCCTGGCAGGGGCCGCGATCGTCCCAGTGTCCTCTACTTTGTCCACCTCCTCGGCAGTAGCCTCGGTGGTTGTGCTCGGGGCGTCGACCGAAGCGCCCATCTCAGATGGCCCTGAGGTCCTAACAGTTGCTGGTGTTGTGGCTGTGAACATTGTGGAAGCCGCAGAATGGGCAGTTGGCCCTGGATGATTCGGGGTGGTCGCGGTCGCGCTTTGTCTCCAGCTCCATCGCGAGCACGATAGCCCCCTTGCACTTTACGTCCTTGATCATTGCCTTCTTGTCCTCCTGGTCAGCAGCTGGGAGCTCGAGGAGAGAGAGGTGCCCTTCCTCAGCCCCTGCGCACTTGGTTTCCATGTTGAACATCTCCAGGGCTGAGCATAGCTCCTCGTTGATGGCGAGCTCCTCCTTCATCTTGACGTCGCGGACGCCATCGAAGAACGCAGAGATGATGGCCTCGTCCGTCCCCTTGGGGATCTTGAGGCGGACGCTATTGAAGCACTGGATGTACTTCTGTAGGGTTTCCCCTGGTTGTTGCTTGATACGCCGCAGGTTGCCTGCGGCCGGCGGGCGGTCGCGAGTGCCTTGGAAGTTGGCAACGAAACACACGTGCATCTCGACCCAGGAGGAGATCGATCCCGCGAGAAAGTTCAGGATCCACGAGCGCGCGCCATCCTTGAGTGCCGTGGGTAACTAGTTTGCCATGACCTTC
Source organism: Triticum aestivum (assembly GCF_018294505.1). Taxonomy (NCBI): domain Eukaryota; kingdom Viridiplantae; phylum Streptophyta; class Magnoliopsida; order Poales; family Poaceae; genus Triticum; species Triticum aestivum. Next base: position 185,196,331 of record NC_057794.1, read on the forward strand.
TCGTCTCCGTTGGCTGCCTCGATGCTCAGCTCGTAGAGCTGCAAGAACACCGCGGGTTCGGGGGTGCCATCGTAGCGCGGAGGCAGGTCTATTTTGAACTTCTCGGCCAGACGATGGTGTGCAGCTTAGGAGTAAAGGCCCAACAGCCTGCTGTGGTCAACGGAACCCATCGCGGTGGCGGAGCCTGATCCTAATATAGACGCACCGCCACAGCAGGTGGCTTGCGGTCTTGACGTAATGGTGCTAGGAGCGTAGGACCGTTTTCTTGCAGCCTCGGGACTTCTTGGTAGCTTCCTTCTTCGTGCGTGGGTGCCCGGCATGGTAGTTCACGCCACGGGACCGCGCGTGTCGGTATGAGGATGCCGTCTTGATGCGAAGGCGGTGGAGGCGCTCTGTGAGCCGCGTGTCTTGGTGCGAGGGCGCTGCCTTCATGCAGAGGTGGCGGAGGTGCTCCGTGAGCCGCGTATCTTGGTGCGAGGGCGCCGTCTTGATGCGGAGGTGACGGAGGTGCTCCGTTAGCTACGTCGCGTGCGGCTGGAGGTGGGCGAGGCAGCGAGAGGGATGGTGCAGGAGAGCCCCCCGCAGCACTAACGAGCTCGGTGATGTGGTCCAGCCAGTCGTCATAGAGATCGTCGACCAGGCGGTAACGCAGGAGCTCGCGTGCCATGAGCAACGTGGCCTGCACGTCCGTGGGCGCGCGACAAGCGTGGGACAACAAGTCGGCCAGAGTCAGCGACGGGGTGGCGTTGCGTCTGTCCCGCCGCATGGCAGGGTGCAACGACGAGGCCTGCTGCTTGTTCGCTGCCAGGCCAGTGATGGCGTTGGCAGCGGGTGATGGAGAACGGCGGGGAGGTCTGCCAACGGGCACCGTTTGAGCACGCGGGCGGCGAGGGCGGCCCAGCGCTCAGCACGGGCTCGGCGAGCGTCAGACATGGATGCGATGGAGCAGTGGAGTGCGAATCAACAGAAGAAAGGCTTCAGCGCACCCCTACCTGGCGCGCCAAATATGGTATTGCGGGTGCCGGCAAACACTTGATGTTTGAACACGGGGTGCGCACGAAGATCTCTCTGTCCCTAGCTCACTCCCGCAACAATCTGTAGGCCAAGCTCACTGAACCCAAGGAACAAGTGACACGAGAGTTTATACTAGTTCGGGCCACCGTTGTGGTGTAATACCCTACTCCAGTGTGGTCTGGTGGATTGCCTCACGGGCTGAGAATGAACTAGTGGAGTGGATGAACAGCCTCCGGAGGAGAGGTGTTTTTGAGCTCGATGAGCTGGTGTGCTTGAGGATGGTCCGAATGATCCGTCTCAACATGAGCCCATCCTTGACTACGGTGGTGGCTAGCCCAATTTATAGAGGCCCTAGTCCTCTTCCCAAATGTTTAGGAAGGAAGGGATCCCACAACGGGCAATTTTGAAGGGAGACAACTAGTACAAGTTATCCACACAAAAGGTGGTCTTCGCCTGCCAAAGGCTCTGGTGGTGATGCTGCCATGGGCTCCGCGGTGACCTCCTTCCTACCATCCTGCTGGTCTTGGTCTCGTTGCACCGATATGGAAAGCTTTTCCTGATTACTCGGGACTCCTCGCCGGCGCCTGCTTCCTTAGCACCAAAGAGGAAACTGGCACCCTAGGCCTGCTAGCGCCCGCCTGGCCTTGGTCATCATGGCTCACATCACGCGGACATCACGAGGTGCCCCTTGCATAGATATTTCCGCTCCTTAGGAGCCATCCTAGTGAGGCCTCCCCTAGGGTGGAGATTGGCTGTACCATGCCGTTGGTGGAGCCACGCCCTGGGCCGCAGGAAGGCAAGTCTGGGTACACCCGTTCCCAGCACGCTGACAACATCCGACTCGGCTGGTCAGTAGTGGCCTCTAGTAAAGTGTGTCGACTCCTCATGCTTGGATTGTGGAAGCGGCTTAGTCAACGGATCTGCAACATTTGCATCCGTGTTAATTTTGCATAACTCAACATCATGATTCTTTACGATCTTTCATATCAGGTGATATTTCCAATCTATGTGTATGGTCTTGTGGTGATCCCTCGGCTCCTTGGCTTGTGCGATGGCACCAGTATTATCACAATAAAGGTCCAACGGTTTTACCAAGGCTGGGAAAATACCAAGATCATCCTAAAAGTTCCAGATCCAAAAACGTTCCTTTGTAGCTTCACAAGCTGCAATTTATTCGGCTTATGTGGTAGAATCGGCCACCGTATCTTCCATGGAACTCATCTAGCTCACTGCTCCTCCGTTCATGACATACATGAATCTGGACAATGATGGATAATCATCTCTGTCGGTTTGTAAACTAGCATCGGCGTATCCCCTTACGACGAGCTCTTCCTCACCTCCATAAACTAGGAACATCTCTTTAGTCCTTTTCAAGTACTTCAAAATAGTCTTTACCGCTGCCCAGTGACTCTCACCTGCGTTGGCCTGATACCTACTTGTTAGGCTTATTGCAAAAGCAACATCAAGCCGTGTACATATCATGGCATACATGATGGATCCAATTGTCGAGGCATACGGAATCTGACTCATCCTGCTTCACTCATCAGATGTCGAAGGACTTTGAGTCTTTCTTAGCCTTATACCATGTGAGACAGGCAAGAACCCTTTCTTGGCCTCAATCATGTTGAACCGCTTCAACACCTTATCTATGTACATGCTCTAGCTTAAGGCGAGCAGCCTCCTCGATCTATCCCTATAGATCTTGATGCCTAAAATGTAAACTGCCTCACCTAGGTCCTTCATTGAAAACTTGCCATTCAGTGATTCGTTGACTGAGTTCAGCATCGAAGCTTCATTTCCGATCAGTAGTATGTCATCCACATATAAGATCAAAAACAAAATCAAGCTCCCACTTAACTTCTTGCATAAACAAGCGTCCTCACCACTTTTGATGAAACTGAGACCAGTGATGACCTCATCAAAATGAATGTTCCAACTCCAAGATGCTTGCCTCAACCCATAAATGGATCTCTTGAGCTTGCATACCTTACTAGTGCTAGTCGGATCGACAAAACCCTCAGGCTATATCATATACATGTCCTCGGGTAAATTTCCATGAAGGAAAGCCATATTGACATCCATCTGCCATATCTCATAATTGAAATATGCAGCTATAGCTAGTATGATCCTCATCGACTTCAGCTTCGCTACCGACGACTAAGTCTCGTTGTAGTCAATTCCATGACCTAGTGTAGTGGACGAACAGCCTCCTGAGGAGAGGTGTTCTTGAGCTCGATGAGCTGGTGTGCTTGAGGATGGTCCAAATGATCCGTCCCAACATGAGCCCATCCTTGACTACGGTGGTGGCTATCCCTATTAATAGAGGTCCTGGTCCTCTTCCCAAATGTTTAGGCAGGAAGGGGATCCCACAACAACCAATTTCAAAGGGAGACAACTAGTACAAGTTATCCAGAAAAAAGGTGGTCTTCGCCTGCCAAAGGCTCTAGTGGTGATGCTACCATGGGCTCTGCGGTGACCTCCGTCATGCAGTCCTGCTGGTCTTGGTCTTGTTGCACCGATATGGAAAGCTTTGCTTGATGCCTCAGGACTCCTCGCCTGCGCGTCCTTCCTTACCACCAAAGAGGAAACTGGCACCCGGCGCCTGCTGGTGCCCGCCTGGCCTTGGTCGTCATGGCTCACATCACGTGGACCTCGCGAGGTGCCCCTTGCATAGATATCTCCGCTCCTTAGGAGCCAGCCTAGCGAGGCCGCCCCTAGGGAGGTCGTGGTGTCGTCTGCCACGCGAGGCTTGGCCCCTCGTGATGGTCTTGACTGGTTGTTGGTGGAGACGGGCCGTACCAGGCCGTTGGTGGAGCCACGCCCTGGGCCGCAGGCAGGCAAGTCTAGGTACCCCCATTCCCAGCACGCTGACAACATCCGACTCGGCTGGTCGGTAGTGGCCTCTGCAAAGTGTGTCGACTCCAATTGTCCGATGAAGTTGGTTAGGTGAACCCGTACATCACACATCTGTTCCCTTTGCCACACGATATATACTGTCGGGCTCAAGGCGAGTCTGTCATCCTTGTGCTAGCCCGACCTCTTTCTCGTTCCAGTGATGTCGACCACAAACCGAATTATCTCATAATCATAATCGCATGGCCATGCTTATCTTGGTCGGATCAAATGAGGGGCCCAGAGTATATCTCTCCTAATCGGAGGGGCAAATCCCATCTTGCTCGACCATGTCTCACATCATTGGTCTGGACAAGCCCGAAACCTACCTTTGTAACTACCCATCCACGGAGTAGCGTTTGGTTGGCCCAAAGAAAGTCTGTCACCATCCTGAGTACATGCGCTAGCTCAGGTCTTAGGACATAGAACATATGTTGTACCTGAGATTCACAGATGACATATCGTTGCATCTCATATTTGGGTCTGTCCGACTCGGACCTTATCTCAACTCGGATCCTACTAGGTCGAATCCGACCAGATCATTCCGAGTCCATATTATCCGGTTAGCATCCAATGATCCATGGCTAGTGAGACCAAGCCATCGACCGTGTAATATGCTAGTCTAGTCGGCTGCGCGTCCATACAACCCTTTCGACTAGGGACCTTTTAGGACATTCATCATACAATGCATAGTCCCACAAACAAGTCATGTACTTGCTGATACACATCATTGATAATGTCCAAGGACTATCTTTATTCATAAACACATAGGAAATATCATCAAACATGATTGCCTCTAGGGCATATCTCCAAAAGTCTCCCACTTGCACTAGAGTCAATCAAATAGACATCGAATGCCCATAGCTCTAACGTGCCCCTCATTCTTGGATTGTGGAAGCGGCTTAGTCAACGGATATGCAACATGTGCATCCGTGTTAATTTTGCATAACTCAACATCACGATTCTTTACGATCTTTCGTATCAGGTGATATTTCCGATCTATGTGTCTGGTCTTGTGGTGATCCCTCGGCTCCTTGGCTTGTGCGATGGCACCATAATTATCACAATAAAGGTCCAACGGTTTTACCGAGGCTGGGAAAATACCAAGATCATCAAGAAAGTTCGGGATCCAAACACCTTCCTTTCTAGCTTCACAAGCTGCACTGTGTCTTGCTTGGAACTCATCCTGTTCACTGCTCCTCCATTCATGACATACATGAATCTGGACTATGATCGATAATCATCTCTGTCGGTTTGGAAACTAGCATCGGCGTAACCCCTTACGATGAGCTCTTCCTCACCTCCATAAACTAGGAACATCTCTTTAGTCCTTTTCAAGTACTTCAAAATAGTCTTTACTGCTCCCAGTGACTCTCACCTGGGTTGGCCTGGTATCTACTTGTTTGGCTTATTGCAAAAGCAACATCAGGCCGTGTACATATCATGGCATACATGATGGATCCAATTGTCGAGGCATACGGAATCCGACTCATCCTGCTTCGCTCAACAGATGTCGAAGGACTCCGAGTCTCACTTAGCCTTATACCATGTGAGACAGGAAAGAACCCTTTCTTGGCCTCAATCATGTTGAACCGCTCCAACACCTTATTCATGTACGTACTATGGCTTAAGCCGAGCAGCCTCCTCGATCTATCCCTAAAGATCTTGATGCCTAAAATATAAACTGCCTCACCTAGGTCCTTCATTGAAAACTTGCCATTCAGTGATTCCTTCACCGAGTTCAGCATCGAAGCATCATTTCCGATCAGTAGTATGTCATCCACATATAAGAACAAAAACACAATCGAGCTCCCACTGAACTACTTGTATAAACAAGCGTCCTCATCGCTTTTGATGAAACCGAGACCAGTGACGACCTCATCAAAATGAATGTCCCAACTCCAAGATGCTTGCCTCAACCCATAAATAGATCTCTTGAGCTTGCATACCTTACTAGTGCTAGTCGGATCGAGAAAATCCTCGGGCTATATCATATACATGTCCTCGGTTAAATTTCCATGAAGGAAAGCCATATTGACATCCATCTGCCATATCTCGTAATCGAAATATGCAGCTATAGCTAGTACGATCCTCAACAACTTCAGCTTCGCTACCGGCGAGTAAGTCTGATCGTAGTCAATTCCTTGAACTTGTCCATATCCTTTAGCGAGAAGCTGAGCTTTGTGGATCTGAACATTTCCATCCACATCGATTTTATTCTTAAAGACCCATTTGCAGCCAATGGCCTTTACGCCTGATGGCGGATCAACCAAGTCCCAGACTTGATTTTCATCCATGGACTTTAACTTGGATCTCATGGCCTCTAGCCATGCCTCGGAATCCATGCTCACCATCGTTTCCGCATACATGGTCGGCTTGTCACTTTCTAGCAACAATATATCACGCACTCTACGCAATCTTTCTGGCATCCATGGTATCACGGGATATCCACGACCACCTATGTGACTAGGGGGTCCCTTGCTGGTTCGGCAGGGGGACATCGCGTTGCACAAAAAGCAGACCAGCGCGCGGCAGCATGGCACAGAGCAAACAAGCAATTTACCCCAGGTTCGGGCCTCCGTGAGGCGTAAAACCCAACTCCTACTTTGGTGGATTGATGGTGGAATGTGGATAATGCGACAAAATAAACTTGCCCGGCAGGGGTCGCTGTATGGTAGCAACGACTACGCGCGTATGGGGTGCGAGTTCCTCAGCTTTATAGATTAAGGGGTCACCACAATGGCAAAGTGGTCATTATCCACTGATATGATAGCAAATAGTGCTATCATTCCTAACTCTTCGGGCTGACAGGGTGCATTAAATGCACCACTTAGTGTCACATCACTAGTTGACCCGCAAGGCTTGCCGGGCTTATCTCGCCAGCTCCTCGCCTGTTCTCTTGACACGTTGCAGGACAGGTGTTACCTATGGGTTTCTTCTGTATGAAATGGCTGCCATGTGGTGAATGGCTGCCACTTAATCACCTTGCGGATTGACACCACACTGATTGACGACGTGGGTCGTTCTTGAGTGGTTGGTGGGGTGGTTTTGCCTCCGCGAGCCCCGGCAGGCTCTGTCGGGGTGCCTTGGTTGCTTGCTTCCGATGGTGGCCCTGCCCCTTGCCAGGTTCGCCTGCCCAGCAAAGGAGGCCCTTATCTGGCCGATATACTACTCCTCTAGCTTGATCTTGATCCCTCTAAGCTGCACGTTGGTTCTTCAAATCTCTTGGTCCTTCAATCTCCAACTCCAGCTGATGCTTCAATTATGTTCTTGTCTGTGCACGAGTCAGGGGAATATGCATACCCTTGTATATTTTCCCCGAGACAAGCCCCCGGTCCTAAGCCATATGTGTCGCGTGGCATGTTGGGTTAGGCCCCAAGCAATGCGCGGACGTGTGGCAGGAGAGAGCTGTGCGGGCCATTCTGTCACAGCGACCAGTCAACCCAATGTCCATTTTGCGCAATTACTGCGCGTTGTGGGGTCGTGGCACTATTGCAGCTATGGTAAAACGGTAATTTTCTGAAGCTGGTGAATAGGGAAAAGCAGAGTGGCACGATTCACTTGTCTCTCCCGCCGCTCGTCCATATTCTTCCTCCGGAAGGCAAACGGCAGTTCCTCCTCTCGCTAATCATTCCGCCGCCGCCCCCTCCCTCCTCCTTCCAACGAATACTCCCCTCCCCGCCTTGCCGCAAAAATGGGGAATAAACACGAGGAGAAGAAAAAGTTGGCGGCCACGGCGAAGGAGGCCGCCGCCGAGGGGAACAAGAGGTCAGTGGAGCTGAAAAAGAAGCGGAGTGAGGATGACATCTTCGATCTGTCGACCTTGAGCGGCCTCGTTCTTTAGTTGAAGTACGGATATTTTTGGGGGCGACCCGTTGAGAAGGGGCATGACGCGCCCGTAGTCTTCGAAGCTGGTGAGGTGGATCCCCCTGATTCTTATCGCTTCTTTGCTGCTTATTTCATTTGTGGCCTTTGTCCCCCCTTCTCCGGGTTCTTCGAGGCGATTATGAACTTATATGGGTTCCATCTCCTCGATTTCATGCCAAATGCGATGGCGACCATGGCTATATTCACGCATTTGTGTGAGAACTTCACTATAGTGATGCCCAACGTGGATTTATTCCAGCATTACTTTGTTCCGAGGGTGGAGAGCAAAGTCAACCGCTCCGAAATCATCAGTTGGATGCCACGGACGAACAGGGCGATGTGGGATTACCTCCCGGGGTACCAATGTGAGAGGTTGGATGAATGGAGAGGGGACTGATGCTGGATCTAGGACAAAGAAGCCCCCGAGTTCTGCGAAGCATGGCAGGAGTGGGTCGAGCGCGACAAGGATTGGAGCTTGAGAGGACTCACTAAAGACAGACTGCGCCCGACAATCAATAGGATCACCCGTCTGGCAACTGTCGGGTTCACCATTGAGAATGTGGGGGCAGATTTCATTCTCCGCTGCATCTCGCCGCTACAGGAAAGGGATAAGCCTGCGTGGCTATATGGAGACGTGGCAGACAGGATAAGGTTGTTGCCGCGGCTGGCCAATAACTTATTAGTTTATGGCCATGGTTGGTTGTGTGACCAACTGTTTGGCTGCTTCGAGTAGTTCAAACTCCCGACAACTATCATTCACCTAAACATCAACTCTGCCCGGGATCAGATACTGAAGTGGACGCTGGACTGCAACACCGAGGGAGTATCAAGCACTTGGAAGCTCCCTTCCCTCGACGAAGAGCTTCAGTGGTCAAGCGCCCTGGTGGAGTGGGCCACCGGGGCTAAGGGTGATATGTACAAGTGCACCTCCGCTATGGAGGTGGCGTATATTCCGAGGAGGATCGAGGATGACAAGGCGGCATGCCGCGCGGAGATGGAGAAGGCTGCAAAGGCTAGGAAAGGCAAAGGGAAGGCTGGGGAGGAGAGCTCTTCCCAGGGCGGTAGCGAGGCTCAGGCCACAGAAGATGCTGCTGTGGGAGAGCTTGCTGGGGATAACTTTGCCGGGCTGGACGCCCTAGCCATGGCAGCAACGGAGATCCAAGAGGGAGAGGAGGACGAGGGGGAGAAGGCCCCTAAAGATGAGTGGCTTGCGGCTGGACTACAAGATCCTACACCAGACCCGGATCAGCGCACCCGTCGGCACACCATGGTCCGAGGGGCGACGACCTCCAACCCAGCGCCAGCCACCAAGAGGGTGAAGAAGACCTCTGCCAAGTCCACCAAGGACAAGGTGGCGTGTTGCCCATCCCGTCGCCCAGGCCAAGGCTCCTTCAGCGAAACGGCCAGTGGCCACGGAGGCAGAGTCCAGCCTTCACTCCAGCTCGAGCTCCTCGCAGAGCTCAACTACCCTGGAACTCCTATCATCACAATAGATGCTGAAGCTACCAGGGAGTTCCACCCTCCCGCGTCTGAAGAGAGGACGGGAGTCTCCTCCTCCCATGGAGTTTTACTTGAACTCCGTGCTCATCGTGGAAGAGTAAGGAGGGTTTCTCTTGGTGGCAGGCATCTACTTAGGCGAATTTTAATGCTTTGGCAGACTAACCTCTCATTTTTGTTGTTGCGAAAGGGAAGTGGAGGAGGATACATAGACCCTCGTCCACCATTCTCGGAAGAGGCTCCGGCACCTCAGGTCGCTGGAGGGCACAGAGGGCATGGCTTCGGGAGGAAAGGACGCAGAGGACCCTGTGCCCAGCCCCCGGCATAGGAGGAGAGAATTGGCCCCGCCCACCAGAGATGATGGAGGCAGTCTTTCCTCCCCCTACACGGGGGAGGGGCTGAGACGATGCACGGAGAGCACCTCCCTGAGGGGCATGTGTAGCCCCCAAGATGTGATCCTATCCCAATCACGTGATGAATTCATGATTGAGGCATAATCGCATTTCGAGCGCATAGCAAGGTGGATATCATTACCACATACCATGTACTGAATAGATGAGAATAAAAGATAAAGGCTTACACTCACCACAAGCTACAACATGAATACATCAATAAATAGCAATCATCATACAAAAGAGCAGGATCCGACAACAGAAGAAATCAAATCAAAAAGAAGAACGACGTCTCTCCCGACCCGGAATTCTTGTTGTAGTAACCTGTGAGCCACGAGGACTCAGCAATCCCCATACCATGGGTATCAAGACTAGCAAAGCTTAATGGGTATGGAAAGGATAAGTGGTGAGGTTAAATCAAGCGGCTAAGCATTGTATGGTGGCTAACTTACGAATACAAGAGTAAGAAGAGTTACTATGTATAATGGTCGTGAACTAGTAATGATCAATAAGTGATCCTGAACTACTTACGAGTCAAACATAACCCAACCGTGTTCTCCTCTCGAACTTCCCTGAAAAGAGACAGTCTTGGTTACGCACGCGGTTGGTGTATTTTAATTGAGTTTACTTCAAGTCCTCTACAACCGGATATTAACAAATTCCCATTTGCCACATAACCGCGGGCATGGCTCTCGAAAGTTTAAACCCTACAGGGGTGTCCCAACTTACCCCATGACAAGCTCACGATCCGCGAAGACAATCCTCCATCGCGGGACCCTCCGAGAAGACTCGGGATCTCGGTGCACAAGACATTTCAACAATGGTAAAACTAATACATCAAGACCTCCCGATGCACTGACCTAGCATGGTAGAAGTCACACATATCTCCTTCTCAGGGTACACTGGATGGGCCAGATGTCAGGTTGGCTGAGATCCTGGTTGCCCAGGGTGCGCCAGACATCGCCCAGTTTGGACCAACACTCATACGGAGCATTGGCCCGGGGTTGATTAAGAGTCCTCGGGTGCTAGCCGGTCCCTATGCAAGTTTTTAGTTGTTATTAGGCAAATGGTAAAACCAATGTTGGACCTTGCTGGAAGAGTTTTATTCAAAGCGAACTGTCAAGAGGGCCCCATACCCCTCACCGTGTTAGGGACGCAAAATCAAGGAATATAACACCGGTATGACAGAAACTTGGGCGGCAAGAGTGGAACAAAACACCAGGCATAAGGTCGAGCCTTCCACCCTTTACCAAGTATATAGATGCATTAATTAAATAAGAGATATTGTGATAACCCATGATATCCATCTCCCAACATGGAACAACCTGCAAGTGCACCTGCAACTAGCAACGCTATAATAGGGTCTGAGAAAAGCGGTAACATAGCCAAATAACGGTTTGCTGGGAAGGTGAAAAAGGTTAGAGGCTATCATGGCAATTTGGGCGGCTTGATAAACAAGTGGTAGGTAGCGTGACATAGAGATAACATCAGGACAACTAGCATAGCAAAGATAGTAGTGAGATCCAAGGCGAGGTCATCTTGCCTGAAATCCCGCAAGAAAGAAGACCGAATCCATGAAGAAGACGAACCAACATAGTTGAACGAATCCTCACAATCGCAACATTACCGGCAACTATCAAGGAGAAGAACAACCGGAAAGAAGAAAATAACATGGTAAACCAAAAAGCATAACTATGGCATGATGCACAATAAAGTATGATGCATGTCCATTTTAAAGAGGCATGGCAAAGTGCAACAAACAATACTACAAATTAAGTGGAGATCAATATGCAATGAGTTGCATATCGACGAAACACCACATTCATTTATTTAGTTCTCTCTCGTTTATGTACCCAACAATATTAAATGTGGTTAAACATGGCAAGAGGTGAAACATAATTAAAACGACCTATCTAGGCAAGTTTAAATGAGGCCGGAACAACAAACAACAATTCTGGTAAATCCCCACATGTCATTTAGCAATTTGATGCAAACAACAATTTTAAGCATTTACATGGTGTTATCATGATGCGGATGACATATGCAAGTTATATGCAATTTTTATTAAAAGTTGGCATGAGCAGGTTAAGAAACATTTGGTCACCATGGAGGAACTAAAGGGGTGCCACAACAACGACAACTGAAATGGTGCCACGGCAACATTCCGGTCCCGGTAACTCGATTGAGATACCGATGCAAAAGAGAAGTGTGCAGATGTGTGGAACACGCAAGAGATGGTGGGGTGCTCCCGGTTACCGGGTTTCCACGTGTCGATGGCTTGGAAAACGAGAAACGTGCACGAAACAAACGGGCACGGTTCAAACACGGGCATCTCATACAGCACACATGCATTCATCCACGAGCGTTGTCTCGGGGTTATACCTTCAAAGCGTGCGTTTTCAAAATGGTTCGGGTTCAATGGGTTGTAGTTTTTCACGGGTCGATGTGCGAAGTAGTGGTACTCAGCGATGGTAGTGGAAATAGTTGTTCACGACGACGATAGTTGTACATGGCAATCGTGGATGAACTTGGAGGGGCATCGATAGTCATTCACGGGTCTTCAGCGATGGTTGTGGTACATGTTCTGTAAATGTTCAGGCAGTGGTAGTGGTACACGTTTCGAAGGTGAACTTCACGAATTTGAATCCCTTCGGGGTTGTCGTGGTAGTTGGGGTCTTCGGACTTGCCGGTCTCGTTCTTGCGACGGTAGTTGAACTTGATGTATCCGAGGGCTCCGAATGTCATGGTACTTGGTGAATCCGCGTAGTCGTACACGTTCAAGAAGAAACTTATGCAACATTGTGGAACTTGGCGCATCCAAAAGGTACTTGACGGGTCCGGTCTTGGCGTTTTCATAGATGGTAGAATAGGTACTGGATAGTTCTGGCACTTGACAAAAATCCTGTGACGGTGTATGACGATCTTGGTTCGGGATTTGGCATCGTTCATCAGTGTACTTCTTGGGACAACCGTCCAAAACAAAGAAGCACGAGTGGCACTAGTCAGGATGGAGCTCAGGTCCTTAGCAAGGAAGAGACACAGTATAACGCCCCGTATGTAACTTGCCATATCTGTATTCCAACTCTTGCCATTTCCGTCTCTAAGTTATGATATTCCCTCGTGGTTGGGTTTTGTCTTTTTTTGCATTTTGTCCATGTCATGCATCTCATATCATGTCATCATGTGCATCGCATTCGTATACATGTTCGTCTCATGAATCCGAGCATTTTCCCCGTTGTCCGTTTTGCATTCCGGCACACCTACGTCCTCCAGTGCCCCCTTTTGCCTCTTTTTGTGTGCGAGTGTTAAACATTCTTGGATTGGACCGAGATTTGCCAAGCATCCTTGGTACACCACCGGTAGACCGTGCACGGTTCTCGTGCCATTTGGACTTCGTTTGATACTCCAACGGTTAACCGAGGAACCGTAAAGGCCTCGTGTGTTGCAGCCCAACACCCCTCCAAAGTGGCCCAAAACCCATCTAAACCCCCTCCATCCGCTCGCCCGTTCGTTCATGATTGCGTGGCCGAAAACCGCACTCCATTTGGAGTCTCATAGCTCCCTCTACCTATAAATATGTGCCCCTCCCGGATTTTCCGCGCAGGCCAAACCCTAACTCCACCCTCCACCGCCGCCGGACACGTCCGGGCGGAGCCCGACGCGTCCGCCGCCGCCGCCCGACCTATCACGCGCCGCCACCTGTCCCGCATGTTTCCCCCGCCGCCGCGGCCCGCGGGCCTCCCTGCCACCCGTGACCGTGCCCCGCGCCACCTCCCTTGCCGCGCCGCCGCCCGGCTCCGACCGCCCCGCTGCCCGGTCTCGCCGCCTCCATCCGCCGGCGGCCGCCTTGTCCGCCGCCTCCGCGCCGGAGCAACGCCGCGGCGCGCCTCTACGCCGGCGCGCGCGCCCCTCGCCGCCCTGCTCGGTCCCGCGCCCGATGTAACGCCCTCGATGCGGCTATATCTCCCACGTGTCGAAGCACGACTTAGAGGCATAACCGCATTGAAAGCAATGTCGCAACTGGGGTAATCTTTGCAAACAACCCATGTAATACAATAAGTGAAAAGATACATAGTTGGCTTACAATCACCACTTCACACAAATACATGAATAAAGAATTACATCATCCAAATACAATCAGGGCCCGACTACGGAGCCAAAATAAAAGAAGACTACCCCAAATGCTACACAGATCCCCGATCGACTCCAACTGGGCTCCACTACTGATCAACTAGAACGAAACAACACAAAGGACAAGATCTTCATCGAGGTCCTCCTGAGCTTGGTTGCGTCATCTGCACGGACTCATCGGCACCTGCAAGCTGGTTTTGGAAGTATCTGTGAGTCACGGGGACTCAGCAATCTCACACCCTCGCGATCAAGACTATTTAAGCTTATAGGAAAGGTAAAAGGTATGAGGTGGAGCTGCAGCAAGCGACTAGCATATTTGGTGCCTAACATATGCAAATGAGAGCAAGAAGAGAAGGCAAAGCACGAGCGAGAAATCTATGATCAAGAAGTGATCCTAGAACAACCTACGTCAAGCATAACTCCAACACCATGGTCACTTCCCGGACTCCGCCGAGAAGAGACCATCACGGTTACACACACGGTTGATGTATTTTAATTAAGGTCAACTTCAGGTTTTCTACAACCGGACATTAACAAATTCCCATCTGCCCATAACCGCGGGCACGGCTTTCGAAAGTTCAAATCCCTGCAGGGGTGTCCCAACTTAGCCCATCACAAGCTCTCACGGTCAACAAAGGAGATTCCTTCTAGCGGGAAGACCTGATCAGGCTTGGAATCCCGGTTACAAGACATTTCGATAGGTAAAACAAGACCAGCAAGACCGCCCGATGCACCGACATCCTGATAGGAGCTGCACATATCTTGTTCTCAGGGAAACACCAGATGAGCGCTCCGTACAACTAAAACCAGCCCTCCAGTTTCCCCGAGGTGGCGCTGCAAAGGACTCTAGTTCGGACCAACACTTAGACAAGCACTAGCCCGGGGGGGTTAAAAAAAGATGACCCTCGGGATGCACGACTCCCAAGGGAAAAAGGCTAGCTGGTGAATGGTAAAACCAAAATTGGGCCTTGCTGGAGGAGTTTTATTCAAGGCGAACTGTCAAGGGGTTCCCATTATAACCCAACCGCGTAAGGAATGCAAAATCCGAGAACATAACACCGATATGACGGAAACTAGGGCGGCAAGACTGGAACAAAACACCAGGCATAAGGCCGAGCCTTCCACCCTTTACCAAGTATATAGATGCATTAATTAAATAAGATATATTGTGATATCCCAACAAATAAACATGTTCCAACTAGGAACAACATCTCCATGTTCCAACAAGGAACAAATTTCAATCTTCACCTGCAACTAACAATGCTATAAGAGGGGCTGAGCAAAGCGGTAACATAGCCAAACAACGGTTTGCTAAGACAAGGTGGGTTAGAGGCTTGGTTCAACAATATGGGTGGCATGATAAGCAAGTGGTAGGTATCGCAGCATAGGCATAGCAAAAGAGCGAGCATCTAGCAAGCAAAGATAGAAGTGATTTCGATGGTATGGTCATCTTGCCTAAAATCCCGCAAGGAAGAAGAACGAGTCCATGAAGAAGACAAACGGACATAGTCGAACGGGTCCTCACAAACGCGACGTTATCGGAACCAACTTGAAGAAGCAACACCGGAAAGAAGCAAACAACATAGTAAACAACCATCACATAATCATGGCATGATGCACAACCAAGTATGATGCATGTCTGGTTTAAATATGCATGGCATGGCAAAGTGCACAAACACCCTACAAATTAAGTGGAGCTCAATATGCAACTCCGTTGCATATTGACGAAACACCACATCAATTATTTAGTTATTTCTCGTTTATGTACCCCAACAATATTAAATGTTCTTAACATGGCAAGGGTGAAGCAAAGTAAACTACCTATCTAGTCAAGTTTAAATGAGGCCGGAAGCAATGAACAACAATTCCGGAAACTCCTCATGAGAATATTATAGATTTGGTACTGTTCTGCCCTAAACATTATTTTAGAGTTGTTAAACATGCAAAATGAGTGCACCAAGTAAATCTAGGCATTTTTCTACCCCATTTACATATAAAGATTATTCAATTCGGAGCTACGGTTATTTAGTTATGAAATAAAGCATTTTAGCAAGTTAGTTAAACAAATTGAAACAAACAACATTTTAAACATGGATGAAAATTGGATATTATTAAACTAGACAAAATTTTAATCAACTTTCATATTAAGTTTGTTTTAATCCGATGCACAGTTATTAAGTTATAGTATGCATGAAGTTTAGGGACCTTCCTGTAAAACTGGTTAGTCTCTGGATAATGTTAAAATCACCAGAACAAAAAAAATGCAGGCTGAATTTGGTGGGCACTCAGGAGCTCACCATGGGCCTCGGCCCAGTCGCTGGAGCTGGCTGTAGGCTGCGAGAGCGATGGGTCGAAGGAGAGAAGAAGATGGGCCGGCTTGGTTCGGTGCCGTAGGCCGGCTTGGGCTGGCGGAGGTTGCAGCTGGGCCTAGGAGGCGCTGCGAAAGAGGCAAAGCAGGGGTGTCGGTCAACGCGACTGGACGAAAGCGGGCTCGTCCTCCTCCTCAAACGAAACAGGGGCGGGTCAAGGCAGAGGTCGTAGTCAGGCAACAACGACGGATGGGGCTTCTACTCCGGCGACGAGGCAGTGCAGGGAACGGATGGAGGCGCGGATCTGTGTTAAGATGAGGAGGACGCCGGCGAGCAAGGAAGCAGGGGCTTCCCAGCGGCGTGGCCGGATGCGGCGGACCTCTTGCTACGTGCGGGAGGCAGGAGGCGCACGGTCAAACGTAGGGGATGGGCACTGCAGAGGAAGCAGGAGCCATCGACATCGTCCTCGTCGCGGATGCAGGCGTGCAGCGGTGCAGGCTTCATCAAGTGCGGAGGACGGAGCTGAATCGCGGCAGAAGAAGGCCCCGGGCAGCCATGGCACTGGTTCACTATGACAAAGAAACGAGATGAGGCGGAAGGTCAGGGAACAGCAGCGCGAGGAGGAAGGGAAAGAGAAGGTGGAGAGGGACGGAGGAAAAAGGAGAAGGGCGGCGAGGGCTGCTGGTCTAGCTGTGCTACGGCAGAGCCGGAGGGCGTCGGGGTCAAGGCAGAGGAGGCGGGCAAGCTCTGTTAGTCGAGAAGGGCCATGGGGCTCTGATTGGTTGGGATCGAGAGGAGTGTAGGAGAAGGTGGATCTGATTGGCTTGGCACGGAATGCAAGGAGGAGGAAGGCATCAGGTGGCGGCGCGGATGGACTGATGGGACAAGCGGGCTTGATTTTAGGGTTAGGCTAGAGTTTATATGTAACAGCCCAATACTGGAGCTTCAGATGCCTTCCAGGGTTTCCGGGTTTTGTCGTGTGATTTGTTTGGTCCATTGCATTTCATCTTTGCATCATGTGCATTGCATCATGTCATCATGCCATCATGTCATTTCTTTTCTTAACTCAACTAAATAAATGGCATGGATCTTTGATCCATTTAAACCGAGGGAATTCATGTGGTGATTTCTCTTTATAACATATCCTCCCAATATTAGGGGGCTATAATAAATATTCCATTCGTTTGGTTTCACCGCAAACACACTTGCAAAATGATTCCCCATGCCTTTGTCCCATGCATCATCTCCTTCTCCTTTCCTTCTAGTTCTCTCTTCTGTAAGTGCCACTTTCCCCTTCTCTATTAATGTCCATTCTTTTCCTATAAATTCTCGACCATGCCTTCAACCTCTCTGTCAAATTTCAGATCCTTTGGAGTTGTTTTGGTTAGGTTCAAAATGCCTCAAGTTTGAATCATATTTAAACTTGTTTTATTTTTCTACCTCTAAATATATCCAAGTCAATTCTGTCAAAAAGAGTATAGTTCCAGGAGATTGAGGATATTTTTATATCTGAAAAACTCCTCTTCTAGTCCATGGCCTTTTCCTTTCATTAAAAATGTTTATTTATATAAACAGAGAGTGTAGAGAGAGAGAACACAACCCACCAATTTGGCCTAAGGCAGCCGCCGGCCTCCCTAGGCACGGCCCTCCCTCTCCTCTAGGACATCTTTCCCCGCTGCCCACCTGGGCCTCCCATCTCCAGCGTCGGCCCTTTTGACCCTTTAGGCCCAGCCGGCCCTTGCCTACCTAACCCTAGCCGACAGGGAGCCCGATCCCCATCTCCTCACGATCTCCTCTCCCCTCGCGCCTCCAGAGAGAGACCCGCAGCCCGATCCCTCTCCCCTCATTCGTATCCTCCCTCATCTTCTCAGCGCGACCAAGGGGGGAGCCCAATCCCCATGGCCATGTACCGCGCCGCCGCACGCCCATAGCCAGCGCCAGAGGAACGCCCGCGCCCGTTCTGCTACAAGCCGCACCGCAGGCCATGCCTCGACCGGATCCTGTAGCCCCGCGCTGTCCATCTCGTTAACCACGCCGCCCCGTCAACCCACCTTGTCCTCGTGTCTCCCTTCCTCGTCCCTCACCCGAGCTCCTGGAGCCCGAGCCATCCCGGAGCGTCTCCTCCTTGCTGCTTCGCTTGTCGTGGAGCAGGAGCTCCGCCGCCTCAAATCCTGGTCCGGCCGCCATCAGCACCTCCCTCCCCGACCTCCGGCCTTGTCTAGGCCATCCCCGCCGTCGCATCTCCGGCCGCGTCGACACGCCGCCTCCCTTTCCCTTCACCGGAGCCCAAGTCCGGCGCTGCCTTCCGTCGTGATCCCGTCGTTCATTGCCCGTTCCTCGCAGGGTTTCGCCTGCAGCTACTCCGGCGAGCTCCAGCAGCTCCCTTCTGCACCTTCCGGCGACCCCACCGTCCGGCCGTCGTGTTCTCATCTCCAGCCACCTGCACCTCACCTCCTCTTCTCAACGCCTATTGTGCTGCTCGCTTTGGTCGTCGTTGCGCCTCTGTTCATCGTTGTTTTCACCACGAGCACCATGCCCGCTTCCTGCCGCTGCTCACGCACTGCCCGGCCTTGCTGCTGCCCACCAGAGGCCTTTTTGGCTCCTGTTGTTTTGGATCAACAAGGATGAGAACGTCAAGTACCACGACTTCGCCTCTTGCTCGGCAAGTACCGCACCGAACGCCAAGTACCAGGACGTCGAGGACCCGCCAAGTTCATCTACGTGCGTGTACGACTACATATCCGGGATGCGTCTGGAACCTCTTCGAACAAACGTGAATGACTGTCGTTGCAATAACGGGACAGGAGATTCCGAAGACCCCAAGTACCTCGACAACCCCGAAGGGATTCGAGTTCATCAAGTTCACCTTTGAAACGGGTACCACTACCGACGACTGAGACCCTGCATTCGACAAGTTCCTCACGGTGACCCTGAACATCTACGGGACATGCACGACTTCGAACCGTGTACCACGTCGAACATGTACGGCTACACGATGAACCGGCAAAACCCTGAATGACTACCGCCGCCGAAGTTTGCGAGTACAACTACTTCCCCTTCGACATGTGTACCCCTACCGCCAAACTCGATTCGTTCCGTTAATGCACGCTTCGAAGGTATAACCCCGAGACGACCGTCCGTGAACAAATGCTTGTGTTGTATGAGATGCATGTTTGGATGTTGTATCCTCCCGCGAACGCTACTTGTTTTCCCCGCTTGGCACCGTCATCGACATGTGGGAACCCGGTTACCGGAATCACCCCACCTTCTATCGCATGTCACGCTTCCGTCACTTTTCCTTTTGTACAGGTATCTCCGTGAGCTACCGGAACCGATATGGTGCCATGACATCATTTTCCGATTCGTCTCCATGGCACCCTTTCTTTCCACCACGGTGACAAATGCTTCATAGTGTTCTCATCAACATTTTCATAAAAATCGCTTAAACTTGTCCATTTCATAAAAATGTTTAAATTGTTGTTGCAATAAATTACTAAGGCATATGGGGATTTATCGAATTTGTTGTTTGTTATATCCGGCCCCATTTAAATTGGTTAGATGGATAGTTTTTGTTATGCTTCACCTCTTGCCATGTTAATCAACATTTAATATTGTTGAGTACCTAAACGAGAGAGAACTAAATAATTGACGTGGTGTTCCGCCAATATGCAACCCGTTGCATATTGAGCTCCACTTAATTTGTAGTATTGTTTGTTGCACTTTGCCATGCCATGTATCATTAAACCGGACATGCATCATACTTGATTTTGCATCATGCCATGTGATGGTTGTTTATGTGATGGTTGTTTACTATGTTGTTGGCTTCTTTCCGGGTGGTTCTCTTGTTAGCTTCAGTTTCGTTCCGGAGTTGTGAGGATCTATTCGACTACGTCCGTTTATCTTCTTCTTGGACTCGTTCTTCTTCCTTGCGGGATCTCAGGCAAGATGACCATACCCTCGAAATCACTTCTATCCTTGCTTGCTAGTTGCTCGCTCTTTTGCTATGCCTATGATATGATACCTACCACTTGCTTATCATGCCTCCCATATTGTGAAGCCAAGCCTCTAACTCACCTTGCCCTAGCAAACCATTGTTTGGCTATGTTACCGCTTTTCTCAGCCCCTCTTATAGCGTTGCTAGTTGTAGGTGAAGATTGGAGATGTTGTTCCTTGTTGGAACATGTTTACTTGTTGGGATATCACAATATCTCTTATTTAATTAATGCATCTATATACTTGGTAAAGGGTGGAAGGCTCGGCCTTATGCCTGGTGTTTTGTTCCACTCTTGCCGCCCTAGTTTCCGTCATATCGGTGTTATGTTCCCGGATTTTCCGTTCCTTACGTGGTTGGGTTATAATGGGAACCCCTTGACAGTTCGCCTTGAATAAAACTCTTCCAACAAGGCCCAAAATTGGTTTTACCATTCGCCACCTAGCCTTTTGCTTTCCCTTGGGTAGGCCTGCCCAAGGGTCATCTTTATTAAACCCCCGGGCTAGTGCTCCTCTGAGTGTTGGTCCAAACTGAGCGATGTCCGGAGCTACCAGGGGCAACTCTGGGCTGGCCCAGCCGATGTCTGGCTCATCCGGTGTGCCCTGAGAACGAGATATGTGCAGCTCCTATCGGGATTTGTCGGCACATCTGGGTGGCTTTGCTGGTCTTGTTTTACCATTGTCGAAATGTCTTGTAACCGGGATTCTGAGTCTGATCGGGTCTTCCTGCTAGAAGGAATATCCTTCATTGACCGTGAGAGCTTGTGATGGGCTAAGTTGGGACACCCCTGCAGGGATTTGAACTTTCGAAAGCCGTGCCCGCGGTTATGGGCAGATGGGAATTTGTTAATGTCTGGTTGTAGAAAACCTGAAGTTGACCTTAATTAAAATACATCAACCGTGTGTGTTACCATGATGGTCTCTTTCCGGCGGTGTCCGGGAAGTGAACACGGTGTTGGAGTTATGCTTGACGTAGGTTGTTTCTAGGATCACTTCTTGATCATAGATTCTCGACCGTGCTTCGCTTTTTCTTCTCGCTCTCATTTGCGTATGTTAGCCACCAAATATGCTAGTCGCTTGCTGCAGCTCCACATCATACCTTTACCTTACCCATAATCTTAAATAGTCTTGATCGTGAGGGTGTGAGATCCCTGAGTCCCCGTGACTCACAGATACTTCCAAAACCAGTTTGCAGGTGCCGATGTTACCGAGCAGGTGACGCAACCAAGCTCAAGGAGGAGCGCGATGAAGATCTTGTCCTTTGTGTTGTTTCGTTCTAGTTGATCAGTAGTGGAGCCCAGTTGGGGTCGATCGGGGATCGGTGTAGCTTTGGGGTAGTCTTCTTTTATTTTGGTTCCATAGTTGGACCTTGTGTGTATTTGTATGATGTAATGCTTTATTCCTGTAATTGTGTGAAGTGGCGATTGTAAGCCAACTATGTATCTCTTTCCCTTATGTATTACATGGGTTGTTTGCGAAGATTACCTCACTTGCGACATTGCTTTCAATATGGTTATGCCTCTAAGTCATGCTTCGACACATAGGAGATATAGCCGCATCGAGGGCATTACAAGTTGGTACCAGAGCCTTCCCCGACCTTAGGAGCCCCCTGCTTGATCGAATAGCTGGCGTTGTTGAGTCTAGAAAAATGCTTTGAGTCTTTTAGGATTATATATATCGGAGAGTTTAGGAATTCTTTTTACTTCCCAGTCCCTTCGTCGCTCTGGTGAGGCATCCTGACGTAGAGTTTTGACTCTTCTCTTCTCAAATTTCACTAATTTTTTCTAGGATCACGCGGGTATCTTGGAATTGTTCCGATGGTTTTGTGACGAGAACATTGTTCTTGGTGCCTCCTGACATTTAGGGGTTTTGGCAGTGTCCCGGGGAGTTGAGCTCCGAGGTGTTGTCGTCACAATTTTATCGTTGCAGTTTTGGAATACGTGAGTTTAGTTTCGCCCACATCGAAAATCTTTTTTATGCAGTTGTTGGTGAGATAACCTCGACGGCACCTAGTACTGGGGCGGGAGTTCGGGAGTATTGCCATAACTCGTATAACGGATGCTTTTCGAAGGTTGAGGTAGACGATTTCTGAAGGTTTCTTGGTTATGTCTTGAAGGATGGATACAGCTGGATGAAGGATTTGTTAGTTTTGGGTGAGATATTATGCTTCCCCTGTATTCCCAACACCTGATTGCATAATCGGAAAATTTCGGGAGTTTATAAGTGGGAATTCAAGTAGCTCTTAGGATATCTTTCCAAGAGATGTATGATATGAAACTGGGGTTCGACGTCTAGTGGTCCGCCTATTCACGATTGGTTTTACAGTGGTCTCGTTGTGTCTTAAAGAGTCCTTGGCTATGCCGACTCGGGGACGCTTCGTATGTCATGTGCACTGCCTTGTACATGATGGTGCTGTACGATTGAGCCCGTCACTACTAGGTAAAAGCCTATACACAGAATTTTACCAGTAGCATTGTACAAAATCAAGCGCTGCTGCTACTTAGTAGCAGCGCACGTGAATAAACCGCGCTACTGCTATGACTTTAGCAGTAGCGCGTACTAGCAAAAAGCGCTGCTGCTACGTTCGAACTGGGCGCACATGGCTATCCCAACCTAGCAGTAGCGCGTATAATGGCCCAGCGCTACTGCTAATGTCCTTAGCTGCAGCGCGCTTACGTGTAAAGCGCTGCTGCTAACGGAAATAAAATAAAGTGAAAAACAAGTAGAAAAGTAAATGAAAATGAAAGAAATAGAAAAAGGAGAAAGGGAAAAAATAAAATGTAAAGAAAAATAAAAGAAAAAAGGGAAAAAGGAGAAAGGAATAGTAGTAGCGGGTTTCAGTAAACGCGCTATAGCTAACTTAGCTATAGCGCGTTTCCGGAAACGCGCTACCGTTATGTTTCACTTAAACAGGGGTTTCCCCCACCCCGCCCCCCGGCCACCAATTCTTCCCCAAATCATCCCTCGCCCTCGCCGCCGTCTCCTCGCCGCCGCCGCCCGAGGCCGCCATCAGCCTCACCGCCGCCGCCCGAGGCCGCCCTCAGCCTCACCGCCACCGCCTGAGGCCGTCCTCAGCCTCACCGCCACCGCCCGAGGCCACCCTCAGCCTCACCGCCGCCGCCCAAGGCCGCCCTCCATGTCACCGTCGGTGCCCTCCACCTCACCGCGCCCAGGACCGCCCTTGCCCGTGCCGAGCCCGCCCTCTCTGCCCCCACCTCCGTCACCGAGCACCTCCCCGCCATCGTCTGTCCCCTCTTTGTAAGTCCCCCACCCCTCCCCCTCACTCATCTCTCTCTGTATTTTAGAGAAAAAATTAGATGTTAATTAGATGTTTTTCAGTTAGGGCACTAGAGTTTTGCTAGGTTAATTAGGTTAGTAGTGCTGCTAGTAGTATTGGTACAGTAGGCTAATTAGGTGATGTTAAATGAATAACCTAAATGAATGAAATTAGTAGTTAACTGAATTTTTTTCCTTTCATCATTATAGAGCACTAAAGTTAACTATATTTTGTTCTATTAGTAGTTAAATGAATTTTCTTCTACACTGTTTGCACATGTGGTTGCTCGTGTATATTTGGACATTGTTTGCAGGGAATGATGCTTAGTGGCCTATGTTTTGCCGGAATGTTGATTCATTTCTTTTCCGGCAAATTTGAGGTTCTTGATTTGTCCACTTTTTAGCAAAGCTCATGCCGAAATTTTCCGTGAATTTTGGCATGACTTGTGCTACAAACTAGGACATATCGAGTGCCCGTGATTTGCCGCACCAGGAAGGAGTCAACATTCCTGCAAAACAATAGGCCTTTTTATGTCATTATTCATTTTATTAGGTCTAGAATTAATTGACTAGATTTAATCATAGGAAACATGGCTAGGAACGATGAAGGACAGGGTTCTGGTGATTGCGACGACGCCTACCGAGCGGCAGACAAATTTTTTAGCCTTACCGATGATCAACCGATGTTATTGCTGGGCCCACCAGTGGCATCGGGGACTAAGACTGACACGCAGACCGGTGTTGAGACTGAGAACGGCGCTCAGACTCAGACCGGCATCGAGACCGGCGCTGAGACTGAGACCGGCGCTGCCTCGGGGAGCGGAGCCGGTGTAGAACCGAAAGCAAAGAAGCAATGGGTTCCTAACAAACTCAGGACTACTAGAGTGGTGGTCACGGAGGTGCACGACGGCAATTTTGAGCCAACAGCGCCCGAGGAAGCACGTCGATGCTACGGCAATCAAATAGGCTGCATCGTATGGACAACCGCCACCATCAACGATGAGAAACTACAGAACATAGAAAATATGAGGAGCTCCCTCCTAAATTAGTTTCACCAGATATTCTTGTTCCCGGGTCGGAATGAGAAGGATTATAAAGATCCAGATGAGGACCCGGCAATGAAGAATATAAACAAACACGCCATGACCAAGTTTAGCAATGCGTTGGCCGCCTGGAAAAATCGAGTGAAAGCAAGGAGCATCGACAAGAAGGAACCCTACTCCGAGATTGTAAAGGATAATCCGACAATCACGGAAGAGCAGTTTCAAATATTCAAGGAGGCTTGCGAGGCCGAAGATGCCAAAAAAAGTCTAAGTACATGAAGGGGCTTCAAGAGAGGAACATTGGGAGCCACCACCTCGGAAGCCATGGTTACGGTGGAAAGAGGTCCAAATGGGCCAAGGAGGACGCGGAAGCCGCGAGTTTGGGCATCCCAGACCCCTTGGCAGAGTTCACTGTCCCGTAGGAGCGTGACGTCCTTAGGGCCCGGCACCGTTGGGACCCAGTGAAAAAGGTTTACGAGACAACACCGGTCATTACGGAGTTCATGAGACTGCTGGTAATTTTAGTTTCTGATCAATTCGACTGCACACGTTAGTCATATTTGTAAACGATCGTTGTGCCTTTTGAAGAGAGAGCATCACAGGATTGCGGCCGAAAGCGACTCGCCGTCTGAGGCATTGGCGAGGCCCAAGTGGGACACTCCATTCAACCGGGCGTTGAACATAATGAAACAACAACCGGTGGATACTCGACCGTCATATGGACGCGTGCACGGTGTCGGAGACGGCGCCACGTGGAAGAAGTACTACCGTGAGACCACGGAGGAGAGAAAGGAAAGACGGAGGTTAAATGAAGAGAACATCGACAAGAGGGTTGAGATTGCGGTTGAGAAGAAATCAACTGAGACAGTCGCAACAGCGGTAGCTGCCGCAAAACAGGTGGCTTTAGATATTTCTACTACCTTGGTTCCGGCCGTTTTCAATTGGACTAGGCAAAATCCAAAAACAGATGCAGCGGACTTTCCCCTTGCTGACTTCTTGGCGGGGAGCAGCTCGACTAGCGTTGCACCAGCACCTGCAGCTGCACCTGCTCCCGCACCGGACGTGCTAGGCGGTGCTTCGTCTTTGGCTGAGCTCGACGCCCTCATGGTATCTGTCACACCGGCCCCCTTCAATATAAATGTATAATCTCCCGTTTTCGTTGCCTTTCGGATGTCTCACGTCGCAGACTTTTCTTTGTAGGCCGACGAAACCCCGTGCACCATATTGTACACCATCGGCGACCAGAAGGTGGATGTGGGGAAGGCGACGATAATGGAGCCAAAGGAACCATTGTTCCACAGTCGGCCGATCCCCCCGAACGTCTTCAAGGTTTCCGTGGCTAGTGTCAAACCGGGCCACGAGAATTTAACTCCTCCAGTACTAGTGGGGGATGACGGCGAGACACCACGGCGGCTTGGTGATTGTTGCAATGCTGGGTGGGTCCTGTTGTGGCCAAAGAGTCTGCTTCATCTGGAGGCGGCCGGGAGCACACCCACGAGCATGCAGCCTCAGCAAGGTATGAACATCAAAACCCCACCTACCCAATTATCGTCGGGTGTCGGGTTGGGTGATAGCGGACGGGGTAAGGAGGAGGCTCCATTAGTCGCTGATGACATCGCCATGGATGAGGATGAGGACGATGATGGCGCTGCTGAACAGTATGTCTATACTGGCGCCTCCTCAGGGTTTGAGCATCATGAGTCGGTGCCTGAATTGTCGTCTCAACATATTATGGACGACCTTCCGGTAGTAAAGAAGTTTAGGAAGAGAGCGAGGAAAGGAAAAAAAGTTGTTTCTATGATCCAGCCGCCTCAGCAGCCTCGGCTTTAGGACCGTATAGATATCCCCGGTGCGGATAAATGGCATATCCCCGGTCAACCAATCCTACCTGCAACAGCACTACGGGCCAGATTCGGCGATCTAAAGAGACTTCATGATGATGTGCTGCGGGTAGAGAAAGACCTCATCACCTCGAAAGATCCAGGATACCCACTCTACGTGGTTAACGTTCCGCGGCAAATGTCGTACGTGGACAGCTTCCCCGCGGATAAGTTCTTCCTCCGATTCGATTACATATTCAACATGTTTCATGTGAAGAAATTGGATTTTACGTTTGTCCGCCTTTATGCCTTGCACATGAACTACATCATTGGGGTTGAGCAGATATCTCATATCTGTGTCGCTGACCCGTACTACATGCACGAGGGCTTCTTGGGAGTCTGCACAAATCACCGTGAATACGCAAGGGATTACATCGTCAGTTTCATGCTCACCAATAAGGACAAGGGGGCGATTCTCGTGCCTTATCATCCCGTGTAAGTCATCCGCGCTGCTATCCTTCCTTCGATTTCAATCATTCATTTGCACGGTGGAGGATAATTAATTTGAGGACTTATTTTGCACAGTGGCGGGCACGCCATCCTCATCATCCTCTACCCCCGATTCTCCCACACTCTTTACTTGGACTCGTCGAAGAAAATTCACAAAAATGATTACACCCACATCAAGGATGTTCTTGATAATGCTATGTTTTACTACCAAGCAAGGGGTGGAGAGGTCAGGGACAAGAAGAAAAGGGGCGGCAAGGTCGCCTTTGGCCATAAGACCGACTTCTGCTGCATCCAGCAACCGAACAATTCTCTTAATGATGGATTCTATGTCCTACACCACATGCTGGAGTACAGACGGGATCACCAAAACCTTCGCATGTCACCTAGATCCGGCGATGCCCATATTCTGCAATGGGCAAAGGACATAGGAGATATCGAGGATCATCGACTTTGAGCTGAGTTCTATAACATCCAGCGCAAACTTGCCCAAATCATCATGAAGGAGGTCGTCGGAAAAATAGGGATGTTCTACGGAGAAGGAAAAATGTCGCGGGAAGACGTCCGAACATGGATAGCCTCTCAGTGTCTCGACCTGAAGCCTTTCACTAGGCTCGGGGACTATCTCCCTGACTTGGATGGATGGAACGACATGTTGGAGTGATTGTCGATATATGACAATGTGTCCGTTTAGTCCATACTTTCTGTATGACAAAACTTTGAGTTATGCACGGTGAAACTTTATTTGTGATGTAATTAAACCATCCTCCTCCTCGACTAGCGAAAATCACTCTAGTTAGGGCAATTTGGGGTACGATGAACTTTGTTATTTATGCTTATGATATGTTGTTTTTATTTTTGCCAAGTCTGTCTCTTTCTGTTGCTCAACTATATATGTTGCATATCATCGACTCATGTGATGATGCAGGTGCATAGATCATAGATGGAGAAGAAGTGCTATGCTAGGAGTATATATACGACAAGTGGCCGGAGTGTCAGGCCCTTCCGGTTTATGAGCGACAGGCAGTAGTTAGTTTAGAGGTTCACGCTAATGCGAAAGAGCGATACGAACTCATGTTCTCAGAGTGATAGCTCTTCTCGCGTATATCATTGTTTAGATGGATGATGATGTATTTGCATATCATTCGAGACTTGTATCGCTATTTTTGAGATGATGACGAGAGACCACTTTGTGTTGGATGATGATTATGATGATGACATGATTTGATGAGACTAATTGTATGTATATGCTATGATTACATTTGTATGTGTATGATATGCTAAAGATTATTGTATAAAGCCTATTCAAATACAAAAAAATACAAAACAAATATGCAGGAAAAAAACTAATAAATAAACTAGTAGTAGCGAGGGGGGATATTTAGCAGTAGCGCCGCATTGTCAGTAGCGCGTCCCAGCAAACAGCGCTGCAGATAATATCAGTAGCGCCCTTTACCAAAGAGCGCTACAGCTATTCATGTATAGCAGTAGCGTGGGACAACCGGTGCTACTGCTATACGTTATCTGTAGCGCCTTATTAGTAGCGCCGATGCCCGCGCTACCGAGAGGCCCAAAACCCTCGCTGCTGGTAGGCTTTTCCCTAGTAGTGCATGTAGGCCCCACCACGAAAACTTCGAACGAAATCTCTATCATATGTTTGTTCCGGCTTATTCTGCAATCCAATCCTTTGTTTTGTTTTCAGTTGTGGTATTCGAGTGGCTTCGAAGTCAAATGTTGATTACATACCTTCTTTAAATGGTGTTCTCATACTCCTATGTGAATACCAATCCTTCATCATAATCAAGATTGTCATGCCAATTTCTTTTCAACCGGTGTGTCTCTCTTCAAGTGGATCCGATCACTTCAACATTCGCAAGGTCATTTATCAGTTCATCTCAATGGTGTTTGTTTCATCCGTCTCCAAGTTGCCTTTGTTTTTCCTGCCCTCCCACCCTTGTTTCTTCAAGGATTCAAATTTCTTAATCAATGTTCATGTTATTGATGGAAGTATCTCCATTCTTTTTCCTTCATGTTTTTACCCGGTGTTTCTCATGAAGATGCTCTACTCGTTCTTCATTCTCCATTCTTTTCTTCTCCGGTGGAACCAATTCAAGCTTTGTTAATCATATCCTTTCCTCCTTTCAAATACCTTCTCATGCCAGTGCACCTCATATTCATTCTTTTCTTGCTATTCAATTATTCCAGAGTGCTGAAGATATCTCGGAAAGCTTGTTTTTTTCCTTCAAGATCCATTCAATTTATTTCGAGGTTCTTATCTTATTCTAGCCATTTAATTCAACTGGCGCAATCTATCTTCTAAATTGTATTACGGTGTTTCTTTTCAGTGGGCCCTAACCCACAGGTCTTTTTCCAGGATCTTACCCGACTCTTCTTATTCTCCCGGAGTTATTCTCAAACCTTCTAAAGTTTTACGTAAGAATGAATTATCATCAGTCATATGTATTTCTCCAAAATCAGTCAAATTCTTTTCATCGTTGGCTCAACCTATTCATTTTGATTTCTCCGGAGTGCCTAAATGAGTCATTATGGTATTTCTCGCTGTCATTCTCAGTTTGGAAGACCGAAGAAGATTCTTCTTTCAACCTTGCTCCATTCTCTTCAAGATTCGTGATTCTAGATTGTTGCCATCCTCTCATAATTATTTTGGATTGTGAGAAATTTTTTCACCTATCCGGAGCAATTCAAGATTCTTTTTAGTTTGTTTCTCCGGAGCCCATCATCTCAGAATTTATTCATTCTCAACTTTCAGTTATCATTCTCCAATCTTACCGGTGCTTCGTTCAAGTGATCTCTAATCGCCTCGTGATCTCTTCGTTCTCATGTATCTAAATCCCCTCAAGTACCATCATTCGTTCTCTAATTCTTCCGGTGTTTCTTTATCTTTTCTTCAATCATTTTCAATTCTTTCGGTGGTTCGTGCAAGATCCCTTTTCTTTCCTTATCATATGTATTCATTCGTTGTTTCAACTCTTCCGGTGGACCGTAGAAGACCTTTCCAAGGTTGCGCAATATCTAACTTAATCCTTTCTTCGAGAATAAGTAATATGTATAATCCGTTGCTTGTCATCAATCTAAATTGGTGAAGGATACACATAATGTAATTCTTATTCTTGTTCATCCAAGTGATTAATTCCTTATTCCGGAGCCTCATCAAAATTCTCGGTTTCAATTGTTTCATCTTTCTTTTCCCGGAGTTCCAAGTTTTTTCTCAATTATTTCATCGCGAAGATCCATCTAATCATTACAAGGATTCACCTTGTGTTTTCAACATCTTTTTCCTTTCGTTTGATCATTCTTTTGTTACAGAAGTTCTTCATGGAAGTTCTACATGATGGTTCATCAAGGATTTAATTCCTTCTCCAAGTTTTCATCGAGATTCCTTTTAAGGAGCTCAAGCATTCTTCATCTCGCGTTACGAAGTGCATTTCTTTCGTCTGTATCATTGGAGGTGGTATTATGTCATTCTTGATAATTTGAGTTCATGTTTCATGATTCACAGGTTGTTAAGAATGAGATATTTTAAATACATCAACCTCTTCGTTGCAATTATCTTGGGTTATAGGTCACCTAAAGCCTCCCCTAAGGATTGTTGCTAATTGTGTACTCATAAATGACCCAAGTTCTTCATTTATCCTCCCGGTGAAATAAATTTCTCATCTCCTTGTTGATACCTATATAATCTTGTTCCTGTTAGTGGCAGGTTGTCACCTCACAATCTTGAGATGTTTTTTCATAAGCCCACAACAAGCATACTCTTTTCGTTGTTGGTCTTCCAACAACTCCGTTGACCATTCTTCTATGTTTGCCTTTTTCAAGCTCATTCGAGATAGAAGATATTGTTCTCTCCTCCGTTCAATCCATTACATTCTCTCTTTTCTTCCGGAGGCATTGTGATGTTGCTCTCTTCAACCCTTCTTCTTATTTTTGTCAGGATCATGTTCTTTCCTGTGCTTATTCAACTAACCAGAGTGTTGTGTCTTCTCTTCTAGTTCTTTTCATCTTATAAAGTCTTGCATCCCTTCTCAACTGGAGTGCTACTCGAATCGGTTCTTTCTGTTCCTCTTTCTTAACAGAGTGTTTTCAACTTTCTTCTTCTCCGCTGTTTCATTTCTTTCAATTTGTTCAACCTCTGAAGGTTCATTGGTTTCACTCGTTTGTCAAAGAAGCAACTTAGTTTTACCTCTTCTCATTCTCTTCTGTTTTTCCCTCCGGTGCCATTCTAGATCTCGGGACGAGATCCTCTCATAGTGGTGGAGTGTTTTAACGCCCCAAGACCGGAGCTTCAGATGCCTTCCAGGGTTTCCGGGTTTCATTGTGTGATTTGTTTGGTCCATTGCATTTCATCTTTGCATCATGTGCATTGCATCATGTCATCATGCCATCATGTCATTAATTTTCTTAACTCAACTAAATAAATGGCATGGATCTTTGATCCATTTAAACCGAGGGAATTCACGTGGTGATTTCTCTTTATAACATATCCTCCCAATATTAGGGGGCTATAATAAATATTCCATTCGTTTGGTTTCACCGCAAACACACTTGCAAAATGATTCCCCATGCCTTCGCCCCATGCATCATCTCCTTCTCCTTTCCTTCTAGTTCTCTCTTCTGTAAGTGCCACTTTCCCCTTCTCTATTAATGTTCATTCTTTTCCTATAAATTCTCGACCATGCCTTCAACCTCTCTGTCAAATTTCAGATCCTTTGGAGTTGTTTTGGTTAGGTTCAAAATGCCTCAAGTTTGAATCATATTTAAACTTGTTTTATTTTTCTACCTCTAAATATATCCAAGTCAATTATGTCAAATAGAGTATAGTTCCAGGAGATTGAGGGTCTCAGGTCTGTGTTGATGAAGATGGGCCATGCTGGTCCCCCCTTTGAGCCACGCCGCAGGCCGCAGGCAGGCAAGTCTGGGGACCCCCGTTCCCAGAACGCCGACAGTAGCCCCCGGGCCCAAGGCGCGCCCAGGCTTGGCCGTGAAGGGGGGCGAAAGGGCAAGAGCGAAGCGCCGCGGGCCCTAATAGCCTGCGGTCTTGGGCGCCGTGTGGGGGTGGAATGGACGTGGGCGTCTCCACTTCCCCATGGCGCCTCGGCAACTGCACGGATTGGACAAGTCCCTGCATGCAAAGCGGGTCATAATTACCTGCGATCGTGGGGGTCGTCGGTTGGCCCTTGCCAGCTATAAGTACGGATCGGTGCACGCCCTTCCAGTTCATCCCCCCTTGCTTCTCCTTCTTCTTCATGGCCCCGTCGAGGAGGTTGTCGGCCGCAGAGAAGGGGAAGGCTCGCCAGGTTGAGCCCGCCTCTCCCCCGCCCAAGCGCGGCCGAGGGCGCCCTCGCAAACATCCTGTGGCCACCATGGCAGCTCCCCGTGGCCGTGGAGGCAATTTTCAGCACAGCGATGGGTGGATTGCTGTGGCCAGGGGGCGCGCTCCGGCTGCGCGTCCCACTAGGCCGCGCTTTTGCGCTGCTGAGGTGCTGCCGGAGTTCGTCGTGTGGTCGGCGGAGCCGACTAGCACCCGGCTT
Source organism: Triticum aestivum (assembly GCF_018294505.1). Classification (NCBI taxonomy): domain Eukaryota; kingdom Viridiplantae; phylum Streptophyta; class Magnoliopsida; order Poales; family Poaceae; genus Triticum; species Triticum aestivum. The sequence continues at coordinate 185,228,618 of NC_057794.1, forward strand.
CCACTTCCTCGCTTCCTCCTTGGCGAGCTCCTGGCCGGCGCCCTGGGCGGCCTCTGGCTTCAGGCCGACGACTACTACAGCCGGGCCTCATGGGTCTCACTAGAGGTCTCCGCAGCCGGGAGCCTGGCCCTGGCCCGCGGTTGGCAGACGTTTGCCCGCGCGCGTGGCCTGAGCCACCGGTGCACCCTGCACTTCAAGTTCGACGGCGATGCCACCCTCTATGTGAGGGTGTTTGGGGAAGATGGTTGCCGCACAGGGTGCTACCCCGAGGGTGACGACCGCGGCTGGGAACCCAGCTCCAGCGATGATGGAGAGGGCAGCGCTCGCGTGGCTGGCGGCGCTCAGGGTTCCCCAAGCTTCTCCGGTTCTTCTTCAGGTGGCGACTCTTCTAGCGGTGGCCGCGGTCAGCCTCCACGCCGTCGCGCCCCGGTGAAGCGCGAGAGGGAGTCTTCCTGAGCCTCGGAGGCAGCTCGGGTCTTCCCTGCGGGCCGGTGTGAGGCGAGCTGCGCTTGATTTGTTCTTTATTTTCCTTTTTCCTGTGTAAAAAAGACCGTAGTGTGGAGCCCCGTGGGGGCGTGTTTGGGTTATTGTTGTTAATCATCGTTTTGCTTCCATTATCGTACCTTCTGGCTACGTGCCCACTCATGGATAGTTCCCGGCCCCAGCCGTGGGGGGCGACCGACCCAGGCCCTGTGTTTGTGTCGCGGTGCCCGTGGGACACGGACTGGAGGGGTGCTCCTGTAATGGGCCCAGGTCGCGAACCCTTTGAACGACTAGGATAGGAACACTCGCGAGGGCGCTCGGCTACCCCCCCCCCCTCGCGAGGCCTTGCACAAGAGAAATCGAGGCAGGAGAGTGAAAAGTCGAAGAACCACAAGCCAAAGACGTCAACAACTTCAATAAAACTTCGAATGAGAAGGAACAAGCCAACTGCGGAAAGCAAATGAAAAGCCGCGTCTGGCACCTAATCTAGTCTTCGACGTCTTCTCACCAAGGCGGAGCTAAGCGCTGCCACTGGGCGTGGGAGGGAGCCCCAAGGCCTGAGGCCGGCGCTCCTGAGACTCCGAGGCGTGTACATCCCCAACTCATTATTACGTGAGAGTGTCACGGGTGGCGAGCTTCACAGGCGTTGGTCTTCTTCACAGGCTCCGGGCCTTTTGCAAAATGCGACACCTTCACAGGCATTCGCCTTCTTCACAGGCTCTGGGCCTTTTCCAAAACACGACAGCTTCACAAGCATTCGCCTTCTTCACAGGCTCTGGGCCTTTTCCAAGACGCGACAGCTTCACAGGCATTCGCCTTCTTCACAGGCTCTGGTCCTTTTCCAAGACGCGACAGCTTCACAGGCATTCGCCTTCTTCACAGGCTCTGCGCCTTTTCCAAGACGCGACAGCTTCACAGGCATTCGCCTTCTTCACAGGCTCTGGGCCTTTTCCAAGACGCGACAGCTTCACAGGCATTCGCCTTCTTCACAGGCTCTGGGCCTTTTTAGGGGTAGAACCTCCGGAGGTGCTGGATGTTCCATGAGTTCTGGACCGGCACCCCCTCCTGAGTCTCCAAGCATGCGGAGCCGGGCCTGGAAACATGAACAACTTTGAACGGGCCCTCCCACATGGGAGAGAGCTTGTGCAGCCCCTCCCTGGAGAGAACCTGCCTGAGCACGAGGTCTCCTACCTCAAGAGTTCTAGGGCGGATGTTGCGGCAATGATATCGCCGCAGTGCTTGTTGGTACCTCGCCGCTCGCTGCGCGGCTTCTCGGCGACATTCCTCCCCCAGCACGAGGTCCATCCCCCGCATGGCGCCTGCTGCGCCTCGTCGAATGCCAGGACCCGCGCGGAGCGATGTCTGACCTTGTGAGGGAGGACCGCTTCGGCTCCGTAGACCAGGAAGAACGGGGTCTCTCCAGTCGGCTTGGTCGCGGTTGTGCGGATGGACCACAACACGGACTGAAGCTCGTCGTACAAACCTCTGCCGCAGGCCTCCAGCTTCTTCTTGAACGTCTTGGTCTTGAGGCCCCTCAGGACCTCTGCGTTGGCTCGCTCGGCCTGGCCGTTGCTTCAGGGGTGCGCCACCGAAGCATAGCATATCTGAGTTCCAAGGTTAGCACAGTATGTTTTGAAGAGGTTACTGGTGAACTGTGAATCGTTGTCCGTGATGATGCGGTTCGGCACCCCGAACTGGCTCACGATGCCCTTGATGAACTTGACTGCGGAACCCACGGGAATGGTGCGGACAACCTCTACTTCAGCCCACTTGGTGAACTTGTCCACGGCGACATAGAGGTAGCGGTAGCCCCCTGGCGCCCGAGGAAACGGGCCCAAGATGTCCATCCCCCAGACTGCGAATGGTCACGAAAGGGGTATAGTATGCAGGCCTCCTGCTGGCTGATGCATCTGCTTGGCGTGGATCTGGCAGGCCTCACAAGCTTTCACTAATTCGACGGCGTCATTGAGCGCGGTGGGCCAATAAAACCCACTGCAGAACGCCTTGCCGATGAGGGTATGTGATGATGAATGATGTCCACAGTCTCCACCATGTATATCTTCTAGCAGTTCCTTCCCTTTCTCCCTGGAGATGCAGCGGAGGGATACATCGTTTGGTCGCTTCCGGTAGAGCTCTCCATCCTTGATGCAGTATGCCGTGGCCTGTCATGCCACTCGCTCCGCTTCCTCCTCCTTCTCCGGCAGGGTCCCTTGTGTTAAATAACTCCGGAGCTCCGTGATCCAGCATCTCTCCTGAGGTTCCATCGTCAGGAGCAGGCGTGCTCCTGAGGCCGTGCCACAGGCCGGAGCTCCCCTGGCAGGTGGCTGGGGGAGCTCCTCCCGAGGCTGAGCCGTGTTTGACATTGACGGCTGGGCTGAGGGCTTGAAGAGCCTCTCCTCGAAAATGCCAGGCTCCTGAGGTAACCGCCTGGATGCCCGTTTGGCGATGTCGTCGGCCTCCTGATTGGTGCCACGGGGCACATGCTGCAACGCCAAACCCCAGAACTGCTTCTCCATCCTGTGGACCTCCGCAAGGTAGGCTTCCATGTGCTCATCTTTCGGATCATACACCTTGTTGGAGAAATTGACAAGGAGCTGCGAATCGCCCTTGATGGTGAGGCGTTTCACTCCCAGGGCAGCTGCGGCCTTCAAGCCCGCTATTAAACCTTCATACTCCGCTATGTTATTGGAGACCTTTTCACCTTGCTGGAAACAGAGCTGCACAGCATAGTAGAGCTTGTCCTGAGTGGGCGATATAAGCACCGCCCCAGCCCCAGCGCCATGCCTGGAGAACGCCCCATCGAAGTACATGACCCAGCCTTCTGGCGCCTCGCTTCCCGGGGAGAGGGACCGATCCTCGTCTACCTTGAGGCCTGGTGCCTCCGTCCATTCTGCCACAAAATCCGCCAACGCTGCTCCCTTGATGACTCTGGTCGTTCTGAATTTGAGCTGAAACGCTTGCAGTTCTATGTTCCACTCAGCGACCCTTCCAGCTGAGTTAGGGCTCCTAAGCACTCTCTCCTGGGGGTATGACGAGACGACCTTGATGGGGTGACCCTAAAAGTAGTGCTGCAGCTTGCGCGAGGCCACCAGTAGTGCGAGGAGGAGCTTCTGAGGCATGGGGTACCGTGCCCTTGCATCCCGCAACACCGTGCTGACGAAGTACACTGGGTGCTGAACGAGGTGGAGTGCGTCAGTGCTGGTGGCTCCCTTCGGAGACCATGGCAATGAGGCCTCCTGAGACTGGCCATCTGGGAGAGGGGCCTCTTCCGCCTTCGGTGCACTCCTCTGCGGCGGCTGATTCTCCTCAGCCGCGGTGGCGGTTTCTGTGGGCCTTCCTTGTTCTTGTTTTGCCTTGTCCCGGGCTGCTGCCGCGGTTTTGATTTGACGCTCCTCTCTGACTGCCACCAAGGCTGCGCTGGCGGAGTAGGGAGTGGCGGCAAGGTAAAGCACCAGGGGCTCTTAAGGGCACAGAGCCACCATGACTGCTGGGCTGGTCAGGTATCTCTTGAGATCCTGGAATGCCTTGTCGGCCTCTTCAGTCCACTCAAAGGGCCCCTTTTTCTTCATTAGCTAGAAGAAGGGCAGCGCTCGTTCCCCCAACTTGGAGATGAAGCGCCCTAGCGCGGTCACGCGCCCCGTGAGCTTCTACATTTCTCTGAGGGTCTTTGGCGGGCTCATGTCTTCCACTGCCTTGACCTTTTCCGGGTTAACCTCGATGCCTCGTTGGGACACGTGGAAACCCAAGAGCTTGCCCGAGGGGACTCCGAACACACACTTCTCTAGGTTGAGCCGTAGGTTCACTGCGTTGAGGCTCGCGAAGGTTTTCTCCAGGTCTTGTATCAAGGTCCTGGCCTCCCGAGACTTTACCACAATGTCATCGACGTAAGCTTCAACATTCTTCCTGAGCTGCGGGCCCAAGGTGATGTGCATCAGCCGCTGAAAGGTCGCCCCTGCGTTACGCAGCCCGAATGGCATGCATGTGTAGCAGTACACCCCACACGGGGTTAGGAAGGCTGTCTTTTCGACGTCTTCTACCGCCATCTTGATCTGGTGATACCCAGAGAAGGCATCCAAGAAGCATAACAGGTCGCATTCCGCGGTGGAATCGATGATCTGGTCGATGCGTGGGAGCGGGAATGGATCTTGCGGGCATGCTTTGTTGAGGTTGGTGAAGTCGACACACATGCGCTCCGTCCCTCCCTTCTTTGGCACGACGACAGGGTTGGCCAACCAATCTGGGTATCGGACCTCGCGAATGACCCCAGCGGCTTCTAATTTGCGGGTCTCTTGGACGATGAAGGCCTGCTTTTCTATGGACTCCCGCCTGGCCTTCTGCTTCACAGGGCGCACGTTGGGGCACACATTGAGGTGATGCTCGATTACACTCCTAGGGATCCCTGCCAACTGGTTAGGCTCCTAAGCGAATACCTTTTTGTTTGCGCGTAGGAACCTGACCAAGGCCTCCTCCTGCTCGGGTTTGAGGTTGGCGCCTATGGTGAAAGTGGCGTTGGTGGACCAGTCCTCATCGACGGGTATCTGCTTGGTTTCTGCCTTGTCTTGGGTGAACAACTGTTTCTTCTTGGCGGGTGCAGCCCCCTTGGGCTCGGGGGTCTCCAAGTCGGCGGGCTGTGCCGACACCACCGTCCTGAAGGCGAGCTTGAGCACCCGCAGCACGTCTCCGGTGTCCCCGTGCACGGTGAGGACACCGCTGCTCCCGGGCATCTTCATGAGGTTGTACGCCGGGTGCGTCACGGCCATGAACTGGGCCAGCGCTGGGTAGCCGAGGATGGCGTTGTAGGGGAGGCCAATGGGGGCGATGTCAAAGTCGACTAGCTCCGTGCGGAAGTTGTTGTAGGTGCCGAAGGTTACTGGGAGCCGGATCTGTCCCAAGGAGCTGGATGATCCGCCACCAACGCCTGAGAGGGGCCGGCTGGGTTGCAGCCGTTCCAGGGGTATGCAGAGGAGGTTGAAGGCCTCGACCGAGAGCATGGTGAGGCCCGCACCGCCATCAATGAGAGTTCTGGTGACGGCCACCTGGCAGATGGTGGGGGTGCATAGCATGGGGAGCGCACCCGAGCAGGCCGAGTTGGAGGGGTGGTCCTCCGAGCTGAAGGTTAGGCCGGTCTCGGGCGCCGCCCGGTCTGGGAGAGCCCCCTGCCGCGTGGAAGCAGCGCTGACCCGGCGGATGAACGGCTTGACGTGGTGACTTGTAGGCGGCGCCTGCAAGCCACCCAGGAGGGCCGCATCGACCGGGGGTGTTGGTGTAGCACGATGGGCGGGGAAGAGGCTGCGGGGCTCTTCCCGTGAGGCCACGGAGGCTGGCGGCAGGTGGAGCAGCCATGTGCACGGAGCACCGGTGAGGGCCATGGGGAGCCAGTTGGCCATGACCCTATCGTCACCATCGGCTCCGAGGAGGGCCTCCTCGCTCGCCAGCAAGAAGGCCAGCGGATCTGTCACGCCGCCGTAGCGCGGCAGCGTCGTTGGCTTGAACTTGTCCGGCCACCGTACTCGTTGCCGGGCTGGGGCCAGGGCTCGGAGCCCCCTGGCCCCCGTGCTGGCGCCGGCGGCCGGAGCGGGTGACGCGCTACTCATCGCGAGGCAGGCCGTGGCGGTGGCGGAAGAGAAAACTCCGGCGCAGCCCTACCTGGCGCGCCAAATGTCAGATTTCGGCTTCCGGCAGACCCTTGAGGTTCGAACACTGGGGTGCGCGCGGAGATTTCGCCTCCTACCTACCTGCGCCCCTCCGCCTCGCTAAGATCTGAGCTATGGAAAGAATAACATCAGGGACACAAGGTTTATACTGGTTCGGGCCACCGTTGTCGTGTAATACCCTACTCCAGTGTGTGGTGTGGTGGATTGCCTCTTGGGCTGATGATGATGAACAATAGAACGAAGAACAGCCTCGTGAGGGTCTGTTCTTGGCTGGGGGATGAACCGCTGGGAGGAGTTCAGTCACCCTTCTCTCTCCCTCTCTCTCTCTTCCCCCCACCTCTCGTGGGTGTCTGGTCCTATTTATAGAGGCCCTGGTCCTCTTCCCAAATATCGAGCGGGAAGGGAGCCAACAACGGCGGGCTAATTTGAAGGGGGACAGCTAGTACCAGCTATCCTAACAAAAGTAGTCTTCGCCTGCACAAAGCTCTGGTGGTGACGCCGTCTTGGGCTCCACGATGACCTCCGTCTTGCAGTCCTCCTGGTCTTGGTCTTGTTGCAGCGAAATGGCAACATTTGCCTGATACCTCGGTACTCCGCGGCTGCGCTTGCCCCTTTTGCACCAATGGGGAAAAGAGGACACTGCGCAGGCTGGCACCCGCCTGGCACCCTTGGTCATCATGGCTTGTGTCACGGGCACCTCATGAGGTACCCCGCCTTGATCTCTCCGCCTCCTCGCGAGCCAGCCTGAAGAGGCCGTGCCGGAGGAAGCTCCGTGTCGTCCGCCCCGCGAGGCTTGGCCCCTCGCGAGGGTCTCGGGTCTGTGTTCATGAAGATGGACCGTGCTGGGCCCCCCTTTGAGCCACGCCGCAGGCCACAGGAAGGCAAGTCTGGGGACCCCCGTTCCCAGAACGCCAACAAATTCTATCAAATAGAGTATAGTTCCAGGAGATTGAGGATATTTTTATATCTGAAAAACTCCTCTTCTAGTCCATGGCCTTTTCCTTTCATTCAAAATATTTATTTATATGAACAGAGAGTGTAGAGAGAGAGAACGTAGCCCACCAATATGGCCTAAGGCCCAGCCGCCGACCTCCCTAGGCGCGGCCCTCCCTCTCCTCTAGGCCATCTTTCCCCGCTGCCCACCTGGGCCTCCCATCTCCAGCGCCGGCCCTTTTGACCCTTTAGGCCCAGCAGGCCCTTGCCTACCTAACCCTAGCCAACAGGGAGCCCGATCCCCATCTCCTCACGATCTCCTCTCCCCTCGCGCCTCCAGAGAGAGACCCGCAGCCCGATCCCTCTCCCCTCGTTCGTCTCCTCCCTCATCTTCTCAGCGCGACCAAGGGGGGATCCCAATCCCCATGGCCATGTACCGAGCCGCCGCACGCCCATAGCCAGCGCCAGAGGAACGCCCGCGCCCGTTCTGCTACAAGCCACGCCGCAGGCCATGCCTCGACCGGATCCTGCAGCCCCGCGTTGTCCATCTCGTGAACCACGCCGCCCCGTCAACCCACCTCGTCCTCGTGTCTCCTTTCCTCGTCCCTCACCCGAGCTCCTGGAGCCCGAGCCGTCCCGGAGCGTCTCCTCCTTGCTGCTTCGCTTGTCGCCAAGCAGGAGCTCCGCCGCCTTAACTCCTGGTCCGGCCGCCATCAGCAGCTCCCTCCCCGACCTCCGGCCTTGTCCAGGCAATCCCCACCGTCGCATCTCCAGCCGCGTCGACTCGCCGCCTCCCTTTACCTTCACCGGATCCCAAGTCCGGCGCCGCCTGCCGTCGTGATCCCGTCGTTCGTTGCCCGTTCCTCGCAGGGTTTCGCCTGCAGCTACTCCGGCGAGCTCCAGCAGCTCCCTTCTGCACCTTCCGGCGACCCCACCGTCCGGCCGTCGTGTTCTCATCTCCAGCCACCTTCACCTCACCTCCTCTTCTGAACGTCTGTTGTGCTGCTCGCTTTGGTCGTCATTGCGCCTCTATTCGTCGTCGTTTTCACCACGAGCACCATGCCCGCTTCCTGCCGCTGCTCACGCACCCCCCGGCCTTGCTGCTGCCCACCAGAGGCCTTTTTGGCTCCTGTTGTTTTGGATCAACAAGGACGCGCACGTCAAGTACCACGACTTCGCCTCTTGCTCGGCAAGTACTGCACCGAACGCCGAGTACCAAGACGTCGAGGACCCGCCAAGTTCATCTACGTGTGTGTACGACTACATATCCGGGATGCGTCTAGAACCTCTCCGAACAAACATGAATGACTGTCGTCGCAATCACGGGACAGGAGAGTCCGAAGACCCCAAGTACCTCGACAACCCCGAAGAGATTCGAGTTCGTCAAGTTCACCTTCGAAACGGGTACCACTACCGATGACTGAGACCCTGGATTCGACAAGGTCCTCACGATGACCCTGAACATCTACGGGACATGCACGACTTCGAACCGTGTACTAGGTCGAACATGTACGGCTACACGACGAACCGGCAAAACCCTGAACGACTAACGCCGCCGAAGTTTGCGAGTACAACTACTTCCCCTTCGACATGTGTACCCCTACCGCCGAACTCGATCCGTTCCATTAATGCACTCTTCGAAGGTATAACCCCGAGACGACTGTCCGTGAACAAATGCTTGTGTTGTATGAGATGCATGTTTGGATGTTGTATCCTCCCGCGAACGCTACTTGTTTTCCCCGCTTGGCACCATCGTCGACATGTGGGAACCTGGTTACCGGAATCACCCCACCTTCTATCGCATGTCACGCTTCCATCACTTTTCCTTTTGTACCGTATCTCCGTGAGCTACCGGAACCGATATGGTGCCATGACATCATTTTCGGATTCGTCGCCATGGCACCCTGTCTTTCCACCATGGTGACAAATGCTTCATAATGTTATTATCAACATTTTCATAAAAATCGCTTAAACTTGTCCATGTCATCCGCATCATGATAACAACAATTAAAATGTTTAAATTGTTGTTGCAATAAATTACTAAGGCATATGGGGATTTACTGGATTTGTTGTTTGTTATATCCGGCCCCATTTAAATTGGTTAGATGGATAGTTTTTGTTATGCTTCACCTCTTGCCATGTTAATCAACATATAATATTGTTGAGTACCTAAACGAGAGAGAACTAAATAATTGACGTGGTGTTCCGCCAATATGCAACCCGTTGCATATTGAGCTCCACTTAATTTGTAGTATTGTTTGTTGCACTTTGCTATGTCATGTATCATTAAACCGGACATGCATCATACTTGATTTTGCATCATGCCATGTTTATGAGATGGTTGTTTACTATGTTGTTTGCTTCTTTCCGGGTGCTTCTCTCATTAGCTTCGGTTTCGTTCCGGAGTTGTGAGGATCCGTTCGACTATGTCCGTTTGTCTTCTTCTTGGACTCGTTCTTCTTCCTTGCGGGATCTCAGGCAAGATGACCATACCCTCGAAATCACTTCTATCTTTGCTTGCTAGTTTCTCGCTCTTTTGCTATGCCTATGCTACGATACCTACCACTTGATTATCATGCCTCCCATGTTGTGAAGCCAAGCCTCTAACCCACCTTCCCCTAGCAAACCGTTGTTTGGCTATGTTACCGCTTTGCTCAGCCCCTCTTATAGCGTTGCTAGTTGCAGTTGAAGATTGGAGATGTTGTTCCTTGTTGGAACATGTTTACTTGTTGGGATATCACAATATCTCTTATTTAGTTAATGCATCTATATACTTGGTAAAGGGTGGAAGGCTCGGCCTTATGCCTGGTGTTTTGTTCCACTCTTGCCGCCCTAGTTTCCGTCATATCGATGTTATGTTCCCGGATTTTGCATTCCTTACGCGGTTGGGTTATAATGGGAACCCCTTGACAGTTTGCCTTGAATAAAACTCTTCCAGCAAGGTCCAACGTTGGTTTTACCATTCACCACCTAGCCTTTTTCTTTCCCTTGGGTAGGCCTGCCCAAGGGTCATCTTTATTAAACCCCCGGGCCAGTGCTCCTCTGAGTGTTGGTCCAAACTGAGCGATGTCCGGAGCTACCAGGGGCAACTCTGGGCTGGCCCACCTGACGTCTGGCTCATCCGGTGTGCCCTGAGAACGAGATATGTGCAGCTCCTATCGGGATTTGTCGGCACATCTGGGTGGCTTTGCTGGTCTTGTTTTACCATTGTCGAAATGTCTTGTAACCGGGATTCCGAGTCTGATCGGGTCTTCCCGCTAGAAGGAATATCCTCCGTTGACCGTGAGAGCTTGTGATAGGATAAGTTGGGACACCCCTGCAGGGATTTGAACTTTCGAAAGCCGTGCCCGCGGTTATGGGCAGATGGGAATTTGTTAATGTTCGGTTGTAGAAAACCTGAAGTTGACCTTAATTAAAATACATCAACCGTGTGTGTTACCGTGATGGTCTCTTTCCGGCGGTGTCCGGGAAGTGAACACGGTGTTGGAATTATGCTTGACGTAGGTTGTTTCTAGGATCACTTCTTGATCATAGATTCTCGACTGTGCTTCGCTTTCTCTTCTCGTTCTCATTTGCGTATGTTAGCCACCAAATATGCTAGTCGCTTGCTGCAGCTCCACATCATACCTTTACCGTACCCAAAAGCTTAAATAGTCTTGATCGCGAGGGTGTGAGATTGCTGAGTCCCCGTGACTCACAGATACTTCCAAAACCAGTTTGCAGGTGCTGATGTTACCGAGCAGGTGCAACCAAGCTCAAGGAGGAGCTCGATGAAGATCTTGTCCTTTGTGTTGTTTCATTCTAGTTGATCAGTAGTGGAGCCCAGTTGGGGTCGATCGGGGATCTGTATAGCTTTGGGGTAGTCTTCTTTTATTTTGGTTCCGTAGTCGGACCTTGTGTGTATTTGTATGATGTAGTGCTTTATTCCTGTAATTGTGTGAAGTGGCGATTGTAAGCCAACTATGTATCTCTTTCCCTTATGTATTACATGGGTTGTTTGTGAAGATTACCTCACTTGCGACATTGCTTTCAATGCGGTTATGCCTCTAAGTCGTGCTTCCACACGTAGGAGATATAGTCGCATCGAGGGCGTTACATTATATAGGTAGGGGATTAGGGGAGGGGTTAACTCGGTCCGTCCGATCGTAATCAGGCAATCGAGAATAAATTGTTTAGGGAGTCCAATAAACAAAACGGAGATGTTTTGTAGACGTTAGGGGATGATCCGGTCACAGCGGTAACGACTGTCTGGGTTGGGTTCGGGACAGATTTCGGACGCGCGCGGGAGGAGGTCCGCGGACGGACGAGAGAGGTTAGGTAGGGTCTGGCAGTGAGAGGTGGTGCAGAAGGCAAAGGGCTGAGAAGATAGAAGAGGAGAGGCCCGGCGACTGTTTTCGGAGACCGAAAACGTCCGACGATAGACCGACTATAATGCCGCTATAGTTTAACGGTTGGACTATCAAACGAACTCCGAATGCGTTGTAACTTGACAGGCGGTCTATCTACACTATAATAAGACCACACGCCAACTCTCATCCCATTCCGAGAACATTTCCCAGCCACTTATAAAATACTATTTCAGACATGCCGCGGGCGCGTGCAAGTGTGGTTGGGCTCAGAACGAACAACAGAGAGAACGAGGAGACCGGAACAGATGCAAGTTTTAAAACATGATGATGCAATGCACATGATGACATGATGAAATGCAACACGCAAGCAAATGACATGACAACGTCAGCGAATAACTGGACGACACCTGGCACATCGGTCTCGGGGCGTTACAACACTCCACCACTACGAGAGGATCTTGTCCCGAGATCTAGAATGGCACCGGAGGGACAATAGAAGAGAAAGAGAAGAGGTAAAACTAAGTTGCTTCTTTGACAAACGAGTGGGACCAAAGAACCTTGCAACGGTTAAGCCATTTCGAGAAAAGAATACAATGGAGATGAACGAAGTTGAAAACACTCCGTTAGGAAAGAGGAACGAGGAAGAACAAGGTTGAAAGCACTCCGGTAGGGAAGAGTAATAAGAAAGAACAAATTCGGACAGCATCCGGTTGAAAAGAGATGCAAGGCTTGATAAGGCGAAAAGAACTTGAACAAAGGGGCACAATACTCCGGTTAAAACAAGATAGGGAAGGAATAAGAATGATATAATTTGGACATCACTCCACCTGTAAATGGAAGGAATTGAACTTGACAAGATGAGAGGATACTTAAAAAGAGAACACAACACTCCGGCTAAAAGGATAAGCACGAAAAGAACACGATCCTGATAAAACAAGAAGATGGGTTGAAGAGAGCAACATCACAATGCCTCCGTAACAAAGAATAGAAGAAAGATAATTGAGATAGGAGAAAGGAGAAGAAAATGCCAACTTCTGCCACAAAAGAGCTTGATGAGGCATCTTCAGGAGAAGGGTCGAACGGAGTTGTTGGAAAAACCAACAACGAAAAGAATAAGCTTGATATGGTCTTATGGAATACATCTCAAAATTATGAGGTGACAACCTGCCACTCACGGGAAGAAGAATTGGATTGATATCAATAAGGATACGAGAAACTTATTTCACCGGGGGAATAGATGAATTACTTAAGTCATTTATGAGCACCATAGATAGCAACAATCCTTAGGGAAGGATTTAGGTGAAAATTAAATCAAGATAACTCCAACGAAGAGGTTGATGGATTTAAAATATCTCATTCTTAACAACATGTGAATCATGAAACATGAACTCAAATTATGAAGAATGACATAATACCACCTCAAATGATACGGTAGAAAGAATTGCACTTTGGAATGCAAGATGAAGAATGATTGAGCTCCTCTGAAAAGAATCTCAATGAACACTTCGAAAAGGAATTAAATCTTAGATGAACCATCATGTAGAACCTCCATGAAGAACTCCGGTAACAAAACAATGATCAATCAAAATGAAAGAGAAATTGAAAAACACACGGCGAAGACTTGCAATGAATAGATGGATTTACTCGATGAACCTCTGGAAAGCAAGAATTGAATTTACCCGAAGAAAACAAGAATAAGAATTACATTATGCTTAACCTTCACCAATTTAGATTGATGACAAACAATGGATTCGGCACACTACTTATTCTCGTAGAAATGATTAAGAGAGATATAGAGCAAACTTGAGAAAGTCTTCCACGAACCACCGGAAGGATTTGAAAAGCATGAATGCATAGATATGATACACGAAGGAAGAAGAATCTTGGAAGAACCACCATAAGAATTAAAAACGATCAAGGAAAAGATAGCGAACACTGGGAAAAATTAGAAAATGAATGAAAATACATGAGAGGGTTTAGATACAAGATAATGAAGAGATCTTGAACTAATTAATGGATACTTGAGCGATGCACCGGTAAGATTTGGAGAACAAAAGCTGAAAGCTGGGAATAAATAAGCCGAAATGATGGCCTTCGGAGAATCAAACTGTAAAATACTCCTGAATTACTCCGGAAGGGTGGAAAGAATTCTCACAATCGAAAACAACTATGAGAGGATGGCATGAAGCAAGAACCATGCAACTCTGAGCGAAAGGAGCAAGATTGAAAGACAATCTTCTTCGGTCTTCAAATCCGAGAATGACGACGAGAAACACCACCATGAATTGTTGAGATACTCCGAGATGACGAATTTAAAGGTTGAGCCAACGGTGATAAGAATTGACAGATCTTGGTGAAAGACATATGACTGATGACAAATTCATTCCTGCGTCAAACTTGGAAGAGAATTTGAGAATAACTCCGGGAAAATAAGAAGAGTCAGGTAAGATCCTGGGAAAAGACCTGTGGGTTAAGGCCCACTGAAAAGATACACCATTGAACGATTTTGAAGAGAGATTGCACCGGTTGATTTAAAAAGGCTTGAATGAGATGACATCCTCAAAAGAGTTTGAACGAAAGCAGAGTGGAAACATGAATCTCTGAGATATCTTGAGCACTCCAGAACAATTGAATAGCAAGCGGGGAATGATTATGAGGTGCACCGGCAAGAAAAGGTATTTGAAACGAGGAAAAAGGATATGATCCACAAAGCATGACTTGGTTCCACCGGAGAAGAAACAAGAATGAATAATGGTGAACTAGAAACTCCGTTAAAATCTTCATGAGCATCACCGGGTAAGAACAATGATTGAAAAGAAAGAAGAGGCTTCACATGAATAGAATGGATATTTGATTAAGAAAATGAGTCCTTGACGAAGAAGGGTGGGTGGGCGGGAAAACAAAAGCAACTTGGAGACGAATGAAACATACATTGTTGAGAAGAACTGATAATTGATCTTGTGGATGTTGAAATGATCGGATCTACTTGAAGAGAAACACACCGGTTGAAAAGGATTGGCATGACATTCTCGATGATCAAGGATGATTAGTATCCACATAGAAGTATGAGAACACCACTTAGGAAAGCTATGGAATCAACATTTGACTTCGAAGCAACTCGAATACCACAACTCAAAACAAAACAAGGATTGGCTTGCAGAATAAGCCAGAACAAACATATGATAGAGATTTCGTCCGAAGTTTTCATGGTGGGGCCTACACGGGCTCGATCGTACAACACCATCATGTACAAGGCAATGCACATGACATACAGAGCGTCCCCGAGTCGGCATAGCCAAGGACTCTTTAAGACACAACGAGACCACTCTAAAACCAACCGTGGATAGGCGGACCACTAGACGTCGAACCCCAATTTCATATCATACATCTGTCGGAAAGATATCCTAAGAGCTACTTGAATTCCCACTTATAAACTCCCGAAACTTTCCAGTTATGAAATCAGGTGTTGGGGACACAGGGGAAGCATAATATCTCACCCAAAACTAGCAAATCCTACATCCAGCTGTATCCATCCTTCAACACATAACCAAGAAACCTTCGGAAATCGTTTACCTCAACCTTCAAAAAGCATCTGTTATACGAGTTATGGCAATACTCCCGAACTCCCACCCCAGTACTGGGTGGCGTCGAGGTTATCTCACCAACAACTGCATAAAAGAGATTTTCGATGTCGGTGAAACTATCTCAGGTATTCCAGAACTGCAATGATAAAATTGTGACGACAACACCTCGGAGCTCAACTCCCCGGGACACTGCCACAACCCCTAAATGTCAGGAGGCACCAAGAACAATGTTCTCATCACAAAACCATCGGAACGATTCCAAGATACCCGCGTGATCCTAAAATTTTTTTAGTGAAATTTGAGAAGAGAAGAGTCAAAACTCTACGTCAGGATGCCTCACCAGAGCGATGAAGGGACTGAGGAGTAAAAAGAATTCCTAACTCTCCGATATATATAATTCCTAAATGAGTCAAAACATTTCTATAATCAATAACGCCAGCAATTCGATCAAGCAGGGGGCTCCTAAGGTCGGGAAGGCTCTGATTACCAACTTGTAACGCCCTCGATGCGGCTATATCTCCCACGCGTCGAAGCACGACTTAGAGGCATAACCGCATTGAAAGCAATGTCGCAAGTGAGGTAATCTTCACAAACAACCCATGTAATACATAAGGGAAAGAGATACATAGTTGGCTTACAATCGCCACTTCACACAACTACAGGAATAAAGCATTACATCATACAAATACACACAAGGTCTGACTACGGAACCAAAATAAAAGAAGACTACCCCAAAGCTACACAGATCCCCGATCGACCCCAACTGGGCTCCACTACTGATCAACTAGAATGAAACAACACAAAGGACAAGATCTTCATCGAGCTCCTCCTTGAGCTTGGTTGCGTCACCTGCTCGGTAACATCGGCACCTGCAAACTGGTTTTGGAAGTATCTGTGAGTCACGGGGACTCAGCAATCTCACACCCTCGCGATCAAGACTATTTAAGCTTTTGGGTAAGGTAAAGGTATGATGTGGAGCTGCAGCAAGCGACTAGCATATTTGGTGGCTAACATATGCAAATGAGAGCGAGAAGAGAAAGCGAAGCACACTCGAGAATCTATGATCAAGAAGTGATCCTAGAAACAACCTACGTCAAGCATAACTCCAACACCGTGTTCACTTCCCGGACACCGCCGGAAAGAGACCATCACGGTAACACACACGGTTGATGTATTTTAATTAAGGTCAACTTCAGGTTTTCTACAACTGGACATTAACAAATTCCCATCTGCCCATAACCGCGGGCACGGCTTTCGAAAGTTCAAATCCCTGCAGGGGTGTCCCAACTTAGCCCATCACAAGCTCTCACGGTCAACGAAGGATATTCCTTCTAGCGGGAAGACCCGATCAGACTCGGAATCCCGGTTACAAGACATTTCGACAATGGTAAAACAAGACCAGCAAAGCCACCCAGATGTGCCGACAAATCCCGATAGGAGCTGCACATATCTCATTCTCAGGGCACACCGAATGTGCCAGACGTCAGGTGGGCCAGCCCAGAGTTGCCCCTGGTAGCTCCGGATATCGCTCAGTTTGGACCAACACTCAGAGGAGCACTGGCCCGGGGGTTTAATAAAGATGACCCTTGGGCAGGCCTACCCAAGGGAAAGAAAAAGGCTAGGTGGCGAATGGTAAAACCAACGTTGGGCCTTGCTGGAAGAGTTTTATTCAAGGCAAACTGTCAAGGGGTTCCCATTATAACCCAACCGCGTAAGGAACGCAAAATCCGGGAACATAACATCGATATGACGGAAACTAGGGCGGCAAGAGTGGAACAAAACACCAGGCATAAGGCCGAGCCTTCCACCCTTTACCAAGTATATAGATCTATTAATTAAATAAGATATATTGTGATATCCCAACAAGTAAACATGTTCCAACTAGGAACAACATCTCCATGTTCCAACAAGGAACAAATTTCAATCTTCACCTGCAACTAACAACGCTATAAGAGGGGCTGAGCAAAGCGGTAACATAGCCAAACAACTGTTTGCTAGGACAAGGTGGGTTAGAGGCTTGGTTCAACAATATGGGTGGCATGATAAGCAAGTGGTAGGTATCGCAGCATAGGCATAGCAAAAGAGCAAGCATCTAGCAAGCAAAGATAGAAGTGATTTTGAGGGTATGGTCATCTTGCCTGAAATCCCGCAAGGAAGAAGAACGAGTCCATGAAGAAGACAAACGGACGTAGTCGAACAGGTCCTCACAAACGCGACATTATCGGAACCAACCCGAAGAAGCAACACCAGAAAGAAGCAAACAACATAGTAAACAACCATCACATAATCATGGCATGATGCACAACCAAGTATGATGCATGTTCGGTTTAAATATGCATGGCATGGCAAAGTGCACAAACACCCTACAAAAGTGGAGCTCAATATGCAACTCCGTTGCATATTGATGAAACACCACATCAATTATTTAGTTCTTTCTCGTTTATGTACCCCAACAATATTAAATGTTCTTAACATGGCAAGAGTGAAGCAAAGTAAACTACCTATCTAGTCAAGTTTAAATGAGGCCGGAAGCAATGAACAACAATTCTGGAAACTCCTCATGAGCATATTATAGATTTGGTACTGTTCTGCCCTACACATTATTTTAGAGTTGTTAAACATGCAAGATGAGTGCACCAAGTAAATCTAGGCATTTTTCTACCCCATTTACATATAAAGATTATTTAATTCGGAGCTAGGGTTATTTAGTTATGAAATAAAGCATTTTAGCAAGTTATTTAAACAAATTTAAACAAACAACATTTTAAACATGGATGAAAATTGGATATTATTAAACTAGACAAAATTTTAATCAACTTTCATATTAAGTTTGTTTTAATCCGATGCACAGTTATTAAGTTATAATATGCCTGAAGTTTAGGGACCTTCCTGTAAAACTGGTTAGTCTCTGGATAATATTAAAATCACCAGAATGGAAAAAAACAATGCAGGCTAAATCTGGTGGGCACTCAGGAGCTCACCATGGGCCTCGGCCCAGTCGCTGGAGCTGGCTGTAGGCTGCGAGAGCGATGGATCGAAGGAGAGGAGAAGATGGGCCGGCCTGGTTCGGTGCCGCAGGCCGGCTTGGGCTGGCGGAGGTTGCAGCTGGGCCTAGGAAGCGCTGCGAAAGAAATAAAGCAGGGGTGCGGTCAACGCGACTGGATGAAAGCGGGATCGTCCTCCTCCTCGGACGAAACAGGGGCGGGTCAAGGCAGAGGTCGCAGTCAGGCAACAGCAACGGATGGGGCTTCTACTCCGGCGACGAGGCAGTGCAGGGAACGGATGGAGGCGCGGATCTACGTTAAGGTGAGGAGGATGCCGACGAGCAAGGAAGCAGGAGCCATTGACGTTGTCCTCATCGCGGATGCAGGCGCGCAACGATGCAGGCTTCATCGAGCGCGGAGGACGGAGCTGAATCGCGGCAGAAGAAGGCCCCGGGCAGCCATGGCACTGGTTCACTATGATAAAGAAACGAGACGAGGCGGAAGGTCGGGGAAGAGCAGCTCGAGGAGGAAAGGAAAGAGAAGGTGTAGAGAGATGGAGGAAAAAGGAGAAGGGCGGCGAGGGCTGCTGGTCCAGCGGTGCTACGGCGGAGCCGGATGGCGTTGGGGTCAACGCAGAGGAGTCGAGCGATCTCTACTAGTCGAGAAGGGCCATGGGGGCTCTGATTGGTTGGGATCGAGAGGAGTGTAGGAGAAGGTGGATCTAATTGGCTTGGCACGGAATGCAAGGAGGAGGAAGGCATCGGGTGGCGGCGCGGATGGACTGATGGGAAAAGCGGGCTAGAATTTAGGGTTAGGCTAGAGTTTATGTAGGTAGGGGATGAGGGGAGTGGTTAACTCGGTCCGTCCGATCGTAATCAGGCGATCGAGAATAAATTGGTTAGGGAGTCCAATAAACAAAACGGAGATGTTTTGTAGACGTTAGGGGATGATCCGGTCACGTTGGTAACGACTGTCCGGGTCGGGTTCGGGACAGATTTCGGACGCACGCGGGAGGAGGTCCGCGGACTGACGAGAGAGGTTAGGTAGGGTCTAGCAGTGAGAGGTTGTGCAGAAGGCGAAGGGCTGAGAAGATAGAAGAGGAGAGGCCCGGCGACTGTTTTTGGAGACCGAAAACGTCCGACGATAGACCGGCTATAATGCCGGTATAGTTTAACGGTTGGACTGTCAAACGAACTCGGAATGTGATGAAACTTGACATGCGGTCTATCTACACTATAATAAGACCACACGCCAACTCTCATCCCATTCTGAGAACATTTTCCAGCCACTTATAAAATACTATTTCGGACATGCCGCGGGCGCGTGCAAGTGTGGCTGGGCTCAGAACGAACAACAGAGAGAACGAGGAGACTGGAACAGATGCAAGTTTTAAAACATGATGATGCAATGCACATGATGACATGATGAAACGCAACACTCAAGCAAATGACATGACAAGGTCAGCGAATAACTGGACGACACCTGGCACATCGGTCTCGGGGCGTTACTGTAACACCCCGGATATGACTTTCCCAGTTTGTACTCCAACTCTTGCCGTTTCCGGCGTTAAGTTATTTTATTTTCTCGGGTTCGGGTCTTTGCCTCCGTGTGTTGTTGTCATTGTCATGCATCTCATATCATGTCATCATGTGCATTGCATTTGCATACGTGTTCACCTCATGCATTCGAGCATTTTCCCCGTTGTCCGTTTTGCATTCCGGCGCTTCGTTCTCCTCCGGTGGTCGTTTCTACCTTTCTTTCATGTGTGGGGATTAAACATTTCCGGATTGGACCGAGACTTGCCAAGCGGCCTTGGTTTACTACCGGTACACCGCCTGTGAAGTTTCATACCATTTGGACTTTGTTTGATACTCCATCGGTTAACCGAGGGACCGAAAAGGCCTTGTGTGTGTTGCAGCCCAACACCCCTCCAATTTGGCCAAAAACCCACCAAAACCTGCTCCATCATCTAGAGCGTTCGATCACGATCGCGTGGCCGAAAACCGCACCTCATTTGGACTCTCCTAGCTCCCTCTACCTCTATTTAAAGACCCCTCCCGAAATTCGCGGATCTCCTCTCTCCCTAACCCTAAAAAAATTCGTCTCCGCCGCCACCGGACACGTCCGGACGGAGCCGGATGCGTCCGCCCGCCGCCGCCAACCAGTCAGCCGCCGCCACGTGTCCCCGCGGGACCGCTTCGCCGCCTCCCACCGCCGGCCAGGGAGGCCCGAACCGGGCCCCCGAGGCCCACGCCGCCTACCGCCTCCACCGGCTCACCGCGCCGCCCGCACCGCCCCTCTCCTCGATCCCCGGTCGCCGCCTCGCCCGCCGACCGCCGCCTCGCCGGATCTCCGCCGGCGCCACCCACCGCCGCCTCCCGGCCCACTCCACCACCCGGCCGTGCCTCGCCGACCCGACGCCGCCTCGGCCTTGCCTCCCCTCGCCCGGAGCGGAGCTCCACCGCGGCCACCTCGCCGTCCGGCGAGCTCTAGGCTCCCCTACTCCGAGCTCCAGCCGGCGATTCCAACTCCGGTGAACAGTAACTCCGGCGAGTGCATCGGGAACCGTGCCAGATCCAGATCTGAGAATCTCTCCTCGGTTGACTTTTTCTCCCGAAACCCTAGTTCATGTGCCCATGTTCATCGTGCCGTAACGTTGCATGCGAAGCTCCGTTTTGGGCATATAGCACATCAAAATGTTCATCTCAGAGAGTACATCATTTCATTCCATTGCATCATTTTCATTTGAGTTCATCTTGATGCCCGAAATGCTGTTAGAAGAGTGCTACTTGAGATAATTGTCAGATCTGCTACTCCATTTAGATATTTGTCATTTTTGCCATGATTATTGTGTGCATGATATGCCCATGAGTTCTACATATGTTTTGTTAAGGGTTTTGCCATCTTTCCAGAGGTGCAACCCATGTATATTTGTGATGTGTGTGGTGACTAGCACAAGCTTGCATAGTGAAGCACTTGGTAATGCTGATTTCAGGGATTTAGCATTTCCACTAAGTCCTTGAGCTGTTTATCTCATATGGCCATATGTTCATGTTGTTTCCTAGTGATCCGTGCCTCTTTTGAGGATGATTAGTAAGGATGTTTTGTTGATCTTGTAGTGATATATCCATCCATGTCTTTGTTTGCAATTATGGAGCACCCTAGCTTGAGTCAATCGAGCTCTACTTTTGCTACTTCGTGAATCTGGGCAGATTGTCTACTTGTTAGCGATTTTGCCGATGATGTTGTAGTTGATCCGTGCATGCTATGCTATTGTTCTTGCCATGTCTAGTTTGCATTTTGTGTATTATTGATAGGTGTAAGCTTAGATTATCATGACTTGCTCTGTAGTGAGTGCATCGAGCTCGTAAATATGCCGACTTGAAATCTGTTTTCAGAATGCTCCAGTTTTCACAAAGTCTGAGAACTGATTATGTTTTTGCCATGTTCACATGCTCGCAATTGTATTTTCTGATCCCTTTTGGCTCAAGGTCACTAAGGGACTTTTTTTAAGCTCTTTGAGTAGCTCCATTCCATGCTTTACTTTGCCATGTACAGGTCCTGTAGTATGTAGTTTTGTTGCTCCGAAATGTGCTACCTGATCTGAAATTCCAGACAAGTGTTAATTTCACTAAGTCTGAAATCTGTTTACCATATGCATTTTTGCCATGCCTTTTTGAACCTGTTAATAGATGATTTTGCCTTAGCTCAGTGCTAGACTTTTGTTAAGCATCTTGAATGCATCCCAGCCATGTATTTTTATGCCATGTTTGGGTGCTGTAGCTTGTTCATCCCTTTGCATTTAGATGGCTACTTGCTGTAAATCGCAGACCGGTGTCATATTTGAATCGCTTGCCATTTCCGTAACTCCGATTCCGGCGTTCTTGATATTGTTTTCAAGCGATTTCATCTCATATTTCCAGTGGCACACTTGGATTTCCAAGTTGAGGCCAGGTTCATGCATCCCTTGTCAAATCTTGCATATGCATCCCGCATCGCATCCCGCATAGCATACCATCCTTGCATCATACTGTTTGATCCTTGCACGTGGTTGATTGTGTCCTTGTTTCTTGTTTGTATTGTTTGGGTAGAGCCGGGAGACGAGTTCGCTAACGAGGAGCCCGTTGAGTTTGCTTTCGAGGATCCAGTCAACTCTGACCACTTTGCAGGCAAGATGATCATACCCTCGAAATCACTACTATCTTTGCTTTGCTAGATGCTCGCTCTTTTGCTATGCCAATGCTATGATGCCTACCACTTTCTTTCAAGCCTCCCAAATTGCCATGTCAAACCTCTAACCCACCATATCCTAGCAAACCGTTGATTGGCTATGTTACCGCTTTGCTCAGCCCCTCTTATAGCGTTGCTAGTTGCAGGTGAAGATTGGAGACCGTTCCTTGTTGGAACATTTATTTACTTGTTGGGATATCATTATATTATCTTGTTATCTTAATGCATCTATACACTTGGAAAGGGTGGAAGGCTCGGCCTCTCGCCTAGTGTTTTGTTCCACTCTTGCCGCCCTAGTTTCCGTCATATCGGTGTTATGTTCCCGGATTTTGCGTTCCTTACGCGGTTGGGTTATAATGGGAACCCCTTGATAGTTCGCCTTGATTAAAGCTTTTCCAGCAATGTCCAACCTTGGTTTTACCATTTGCCACCTAGCCTCTTTTTCCCATGGGTTTCCGGAGCCCGAGGGTCATCTTATTTTAGCCTCCCTGGGCCAGTGCTCCTCTGAGTGTTGGTCCAAACTAGAGTCCTGTGCAACGCCCCGGGGAAACTCGAGGTTTGGTTTTAGTTGTATGGAGCGCTCATCTGAGTGTGCCCTGAGAACGAGATATGTGCAGCTCCTATCGGGATTTGTCGGCACATTCGGGCGGTGTTGCTGGTCTTGTTTTAATCTGTCGAAGTGTCTTGAAGAACCGAGATACCGAGTCTGCTCGGAACGTCTTGGGAGGAGGTCTATTCCTTCGTTGACCGTGAGAGCTTGTCATGGGCTAAGTTGGGACTCCCCTGCAGGGATTTGAACTTTCGAAAGCCGTGCCCGCGGTTATGGGCAGATGGGAATTTGTTAATGTCCGGTTGTAGATAACTTGAACCTTAGCTTATTTTAAAATGAATGAACAGTGTGAGTTACCGTGATGGCCTCTTCTCGGCGGAGTCCGGGAAGTGGACACGGTGTTGGAGTAATGCTTGTCGCAGGTTTGCCCTCTTTAGTTATGCGTTCGCGCTTTGCCTTCTCTTCTCGCTCTCTTTTGCGCACAGGATAGCCACCATATATGCTAGTCGCTTGCCGCAGCTCCACATATATTTACCTTGCCTTACCTATAAGCTTAAATAGTCTTGATCGCGAGGGTGCAAGATTGCTGAGTCCCTGTGACTCATAGATTTCTATTAAACCAGATTCAGGGCCGGACGATTCTGCTCCAGGTGACGCGCTTAAGCTCTAGTGGGAGTTCGACGAGGACTCTCAACGATACTATGTTTCCTTTCCTGATGATCAGTAGTGGTGCCCAGTTGGGGGTGATTGGGACCGTGTCGCATGTTGGGTTATCTTTTATTTTGGCGCCATAGTCGGGCCATGAGTGTTTGGATGTTATAATGTTATTTATGTACTTGATTGACGTGGCGAGTGTAAGCCAACTGTAATGTCCCGTTGTAGAGAACATGAAACTTAAGTTAGTTAAAATGAATCAACAGCGTGTGTAACTGTGATGGTCTCTTTTCGGCGGAGTCTAGGAAGAGAACACGGTCTCATGTTATGCTTGAAAGTAAGTAGTTTTAGGATCACTTCTTGATCTTTGTATCTTCTCGATCGTGCTTTGCCTTCTCTTCTCGCTCTCATTTGCGTAAGTTAGCCACCATATATGCTAGTGCTTGTTGCAGCTCCGCCTCACTACCTTTCCCTACCTATAAGCTTAAATAGTCTTGATCGTGAGGGTGTGAGATTGCTGAGTCCCCGTGACTCACAGTTTACTTCCAAAACTAGATGCAGGTGCCGATGATGCCATTCCAGTGGTTGCAAAAGAACTCGAGTGGGAGTTGGACGAGGACTCAGGACGTTACTACGTTTCCTTTCCAGACGATCAGTAGTGGAGCCCAGTTGGGGCGATCGGGGATCTTATGCATTTGGGGTTGTCTTTATTTTGGTTCCATAGTCCGACCTTGATTGCATCTGGTTGATGTAATGCTATATTTTTGTATTGTGTGAAGTGGCGATTGTAATCCAACTCTGTACCTCTTTCTTATTCAGTACATGGGATGTGTAAAGATTACCCCTCTTGCGACATGCCTACAATGCGGTTATGCCTCTAAGTCATGCTCCGACACGTGGGAGATATAGTCGCATCCTAGGTGTTACATGTTGGTATCTGTCAGGACCCCGATTCCAAGTCACGTCGATCTAGCCGGTAACGCCTCATATCACTTTGCGGCCTCACGCACGATATCCCCACGGGTGTAGCCTTACCATGGCCCGGGACTGTTTGCGCCTTTTGGCTCACGTATATGATAGTGTCGCTAGCATCCATATGACAGAGAACCCAGGCCGACATGGCTAGTTGTGAACCCAAAGCGGCACAAACCTATGGGGACAGGCATACATGAATCACATCGAGCATGTCGGTCAACAGCGTGTGAATCCAGGCTGTAGCACTGGGCTAACAGGACTCCGGGGAACCCGGGCTGTAGCAGGCTAGGCAAGACTCCGGATGTCACCGCGTGACATTTCCCCGAAGGGACAGACATAGGAACGAAGTGAAACACATGCCGGCCAGTCAAGTGTCCTGAGCAGTAGTGCTAGGCTAGCAGGACTCCGGTGAACCGGGCTATAGCGGACTACTATGGCTCAAGGAGGCACTAGACTACATTTCCCCATAAGAGAGGATGCCACGGATAAACAACTAGATTGTCGGATCCCACACATACCAAGCATTTCAATCATACACACAATATGCTCGATATATGTAAATACAACATGGCATCACAACAAAACTCTACAACTCAAGTACTTTATTTAAAGGCTCCGGAGAGCCATACATAACATGTTCATACAGGTAGGGGTCACATGACCCGACACTCAAGTCACACAAGCATACAAGCACATGTGGAAGCAAATAAGTCTGAGTACAGACACTAGAAAGAAAAAAGACTTGACGAAGCCCGTCTATCTACATAGGGCCCTCCATGGCCAGAATCACCACCTGGGTGGCAAGGTACTCATCGACGTCGAGGTCTGCATAAAACTCGTCGGAGGGGGCGATGTTGTCGTCTGAAATGAGTAATTAAAGCAACATGAGTACAAAGATACTCAGCAAGTCTTATAACAGATCCTACTATACATGCTCATTCTCAAGAAGGTGGTGGAGTTATTGCAGCAACCCAGCTTTGACTCTTGGCTAAGCTATCCTACGAGACACCACTTGTAAAATAGTTATCACACACGGGTCCACTAATCATCAACACAATACTCCACCGAGGATCCTCCCTCTTCATCCTACGAGAGGGCCATCCTCGGTACTCACACTTATCTTGAGTCTTTTAGTAGTAACCATTAATTTGTCAATGAACTGTATAGGCAACCAAGTAGTCCTTTACCGCGGATGCGGCTATTCGAATAGATGATGTTAACCCTGCAGGGGTGTACTTCTTCATACATGCTCTCACCACTTACCGTCGTTTACACGACATGTACTCGGCAACATTCAAGTGAAAGCCCAACGAGGGAGTCGGCCACGGCCTACCTAAACACTTAAGTCTCTAGTCCAGGTTCATCGCCTATCCAGGTTCCATCCACAGGGAGTCCGGCCAAGGTTTCCACATACGGCCTATCCAGTACACCGTGCCACGGTGTATCTACCGCATCATAGCCTACCCCTAGGGTCAGCGCTACACACGGCCGCCAACACATAACCTATAAACACCAGAAACTAGTTGCAACTCCTAGACAGAGTACTAGGGTGGTTAAGAAGCCGAGAGGGTCAATTAAGGATCCCAATGCATGGTAGTAACTGATTCTTAAATCACACATACAGATCTCAGTTCTTAGGGACGGCCTCAATGAAACAACCCACCATGTACTCCTACATGGCCTCTCATCGATACCTTTACCAAATCATGTTCAACACATCCCTCACATTACCGACGTAATCATTTCACTCTAGCCCATCACCCAGATGAACCAGACCTGACACAACTCTAAGCATAGCAGGCATAGCAAGGTAGGAAACACATACATGGCTCAATCAACTCCTACACATGCTAGTGGGTTTCATCTAGTTACTGTGGCAATGACAGGTCATGCAGAGGATAAGGGTTCAACTACTGCAGCACACAGCAGTTTGAAACATTGTTGTCTTAATGCAATAAATGAGAGCAGGAGCAAGAACATGGGATTGTATCGATATGATTAATGGGGCTGCTTTCCTGATGGAGTAGTAGTAGGGTACTGCCCTTCAGTTGGATGCTCGCACATATTCTCGGAGGCAGAACCTACCACGAAAGACACCACAGAACACAATCATCACATGGCAATAAGCAACAATATGATGCATGCTATGACATGGAAATATGAGGTGTCTTGCCTAATGCAATGTGAAACAAGCTGGTTCGAGTCTATTTGAATCAAGGATTCAAATGAAAGCTTATGTTCTTAAGCCTTATAAGTGCATTAGCTTGTTTCACCTAAACAGCAAGGTTAAAGTGTTTTGTCATGCATGAAACCATTACAGATGGAAATATTGAATTTTTTTGATCAAATTTCATATATAACTCTTTGCATTTGGAGTTCCAGATTAAAAGTTATGAATTTTTTAAGTTTGTAAGATTTTCTGGAATTTCCTGTATAAGAATAATTCCAGTAATTGAATTATTGCGTCAGCATTGCATCAGGGTGACGTCAGTGGTCAACGGCGCCGGTCCAGGTCAAACCTGACCAATGGGACCCGCGTGTCAGTAGTTAATTAACTAACTAAATTCAGTTAGTGCTAATCCAAGTTAATTAGCAGAGCGGTCCCACGTGTCATAGACTCAGGGGAAATCAACCTGGGCACACACGGGGTCAACCAGGGTCAAACTCACCGGCGTTTAGCCGCCGGCGAGGCCAGACGCGGCGGAGCGGTGCGGGTTTCGTGCTCCGGCGACCAAAACGACGACGGAGCACATCTACATGATGCAGGGAGTGAGCCGCGTCGAGTGGTGGCAGTGGGTGGAGCTGGGGTGGCCAGAAACATCGCCGGTGATGAGCTGTGCGGCTGCCGGAGCTCGGGTGAGGTCGAACCCGAGGCTACGGGGCACGACGAGGCGCGTGGAGAGGTGCTATGGGCGTCTGCGAGTGTGGTGAGGACGATGGGGTGCTTAGAATCAAGCCAACGTGGCTGTGGCCGCGACGGCAACGTGCGGTGGCGACGTCGGGTGCGGCCGAGCTCGGTGAAGTCGATGTGGTGCTCGAGAGCGAGAATGGGAAGGGGAGGAGGTAGCTAGTCTCACGGTGATCACAACAAGGCAGACAACAAGGTCGGGGACGAGCTGGTGCGGCGGTGACGGCGAAGGGGATCTCTGGTGGCATTCGGTGAAGGCGAGGTCGAAGAAGACGAGTTAGAGCGTATGAGCGCTCAGGGCTCGGCTAGCTCCACGAAGCAGACGACAGCGGAGCTCGTGGACACGGCAGCGCGTCGCGGGAACGACGGTGGGTGCGAGTTTCATGGTGGCGCGAGCGCGGCAGCGTCGGCCATGGTGGGAGAGGGCGAGGGAGAGGGGCAGAGGAGTGAGCGAGGTGTCTGCGGGGTCGGAGCGGCGACGTGGAGCTCGCCCAGGTGTCCAGGGGCGAGGGCGGCAAGCAGCTGACGCGCTGGCGAGCTCATGCACGCCGGCGTCACCTCCCTGCCTGCCTGGCCGGGACGAAGCAGCTGGCTGGCACGAGCCAGCATAGTGCTGGGCCGCCAGGTGGGCCGGCTGGTGGCTTTGCGAGGTAAGTTGTTTCCCTTTTTTCTGTTTTCTTTATTTTTGCAAGTTTATGGCTTTTCTAAAAATACTTAGGCATTTTCAAAAATCACCAAACTGCACATGCCCACTACTTGGAACATATCCCACATGGAACATTTCAGTTTGGGATTATTGGGACATTTAAAATATTTAGTAGCATTTAAATGTCCAAATGAAAATAGCATATGGTTTAATCCAATGACCTTATGATGTCCTAGAAAAGTGTGCACCATTTTTGTCAAAGGTTCTAGACCAAGGCGAAGATGATGAACATTTTAGAAGGGCATTTCAGGTTCATTGAAAAAGATTTTAGTAAACCCTAGTTGGTTTCCAGGGGGGTGCTGGGGGTTCTTTCATCTCCATTTCAGTTTTCTGGGATAATAAACATGATGCAACACTGTAATGCATGAACTAGCTAGGGTGTGACAGTATCAGAGCCTTCCCCGACTTAGGAGCCCCCTACTTGATCGAATCGTTGGTGTTGTTGAGTCTAGAAAAATGTTTTGAGTCTTATAGGATTATATATATCGGAGAGTAGGATTCTTTTTACTCCTCAGTCCCTTCGTCGCTCTGGTGAGGCATCCTGACGTAGAGTTTTGACTCTTCTCTTCTCAATTTTCACTAAAGAAAATTAGGATCACGCGGGTATCTTGGAATCGTTCCGATGGTTTTATGACGAGAACATTGTTGTTGGTGCCTCCTGACATTTAGGGGTGTGGCAGTGTCCCGGGGAGTTGAGCTCCGAGGTGTTGTCATCACTATTTTATCATTGCAGTTCTGGAATACCTGAGTTTCGCTAACATCGAAAATCTCCTTTATGCGGTTGTTGGTGAGATAACCTCGACGCCACCTAGTACTGGGGTAGGAGTTCGGGAGTATTGCCATAACTCGTATAATAGATGATTTTCGAAGGTTGAGGTAAATGATTTCTGAAGGTTTCTTGGTTATGTGTTGAAGGATGGATACAGCTGGATGTAGGATTTGCTAATTTTGGGTGAGATATTATGCTTCCCCTGTATCCCCAACACCTGATTGCATAACCGGAAAATTTTGGGAGTTTCCTAGGTGGGAATTCATGTAGTTCTAGTATTTCTTCCGCGGATATTTGGTTTATGATTGGGTAATCCTTACCAAGTATTTGTTCATATCCATACCTTGTTGCCTTATTCATCTACCTTTATCTAAGTGGCTTCTCAATTGTGATGATTTACTTCGGAATTCATTCGTTCATTCTTGTTCGAATGTTAAGGCTACATGTTGCAATTTCGATCCATTTGATTCAGCTTGAATATATGTCTTTCAAGATGCTAACGGATGTCACCCTATTCAGGATGGCTCCTCCAACGCGTCAGAATCCGGAACCTCCGCCACCACCTCCACCTCCGGAGGCATGGCAAGCTATGATGGCCGCTACCAACGCCACGCAGTTGATTATGCAACTCTTGCAAGAGCGCAACAAAGGAAATCATGGTCATGGCAACAATCAAACTCAGTTTGCTACCCTCAACCAGTTCCTCGCAAACCAGCCGAAGTCTTTCAGTAACTGTGTCAAGGCCACAGACGCTGATGATTGGCTCGTGGATATCTGCAAACATATTGAGTGTAGCAACGTCAGGCCTGAGGACTTTGTCAAGTTTGCTTCGTTCCAACTCAAAGACCAAGCTGCTGAGTGGTATCAACAATACAAAGATTCTAGAGGTGGTCGTGTGATTACTTGGGATGATTTCCGCCAAGACTTCAAAGCTCAGCACATTCCTCAGAGTGTTGTTGAGAGTAAACATGAGGAGTTCCGCAATCTGAATCAAGGCAGCTTGTCTGTTTACCAATACAACATCATGTTCCAGAGGCTCGCTCGCTTCGGCAAAAAAGACGTCCCTGACGAGAAGAACATGATTTATCAGTTCAGAGGTGGCCTTAGTGAAGATCTGCAACTAGCCCTCATGCTGTTTGAGCCAAAAAAGTATGATGAGTTCTACAATATGGCACTAAAGCAAGAGGCTGCTCAGCTCAAGTGCGATGCTTCTAAGAAGAGAGTCAGGGATGCAACTCCTTCTTCTTGAAATCAAGTGGCAGCTAAGCATCAAAAGTATTGGTTGCCTCCTCCTTCTCCGTTCCGTCAGCCTTATCAGCAGAAGAGCAAAGGTGGCAATGGATCTTCCCACCCACCCAACCCAGGCTTTCAGAACAAAGCTTCGTCTCATGCTCCAAGGTCAAGTGCTCCGTATCACCGGCCGCTCTCAGAGGTTACGTGCAACAAGTGTCAGTAGAAGGGTCACTATGCAAACAAATTCTTCAACCAGAGGCGTCTTCCACCTCCTCCTCCTGTGAGATCTTCCAACAATGCAGTGGTCAAGCATAATCCCAAGCATGTCAAGGTCAACATGATGAACGCATCTCAGGCAGAGGACTCGTCAGAACTGATCATGGGTAACCTTCCTGTTAACGATATTCTTGCAAAAGTTCTTTTTGACTCTGGTGCATCGCATTCTTTCATGTCATTCCCATTTGCATCAGAGCACAACTTTGACACTAAGGCATTACCTAAGGCATTGCAAGTTGTTTCTCCGGCTAAGCGTTTGAGTTCTAGCATGATGGTTCCGGATGTTTCTATCAAGATGGGTGACTACAAATTTTTGGCTTCTTCAATTGTTCTTGGTAACTCGAATAATTATCTTATTCTCGGAATGGACTGGCTTTCTAAGCACAAGGCTCAGCTTGATTGTGCCGCCAGGTAGATTCAATTGACACACTCGTCTGAGGATGTGATCGTCTTTTCCGCTCGTGATGATACCATTCGACTGTTTTCTCTCAATGAGAAAGGCGAGCTGAATGCCATCTCTCAGATTCCAGTCATTTGTGAATATCAAGACATCTTTCCAGAAAATCTTCTAGGAATGCCTCCTCACCGGCCAGTTGAATCCGTCATTGATCTTGATCTTGGCACGGAACCTGTTTGCAAACATCCTTACAAGCTTGGACCAAAAGAGTTGAAGGAGATGAAGAAACAACTCGATATACAAGAGCGTATGGTTCTGATCCGACCAAGTTCTTCTCCTTGGGGTTGTGGTGTTCTTTTTGTCAAGAAGAAAGATGGCACGGACCGACTTTGTGTCGACTACCGTCCATTGAGTAAGAAGACCATAAAGAACAAGTACCCACTTCCCAACATCAATGAGCTTTTCAAACAACTCAAAGGTGCTCAAGTATTCTCCAAGCTTGACCTCCGTATGGGCTATCATCATATTCACATTCGTGAACAAGACGTTCCCAAGATAGCATTCAGAACAAGCTATGGTTCCTATGAATTCACTATCATGTCTTTCGGCCTTGTCAATGCTCTGCCAACATTCTCTCACATGATGAACTTCATCTTCAACCATTACACAAATGACTTCGTCTTGGTCTATCTCGATGACATTTTGGTCTTTTCCAAGAACAAGGAGGATCATGCCAAGCACTTGAGATTGGTGCTGGACAAACTCAGAGAACATCAGTTCTATGCGAAGTTTTCAAAGTGCGAGTTTTGGCTCGATGAGGTTCTCTACCTTGGGCATATCATCTCCGCCAAGGGCATAGCTGTTAATCCTGAGACGGTGTCTGCAATTGTGAATTGGGAACCGTCTCAGAATGTGAAGCAACACCACAGCTTCCTTGGGCTCGCAAGCTATTGTCGAAGATTCGTTGAGAATTTCTCTAAGATCGCGAAGCCTCTTTCCAACCTTCTCCAGAAGCATGTGAAGTATGTCTGGACGCCTGAATGTGACATCGCTTTCAACACCCTCAAAGAGAATTTAGTCACAGCTCCAGTTCTAACTCCTCCTGATGAATCCAAACCATTCGAGGTTTTCTGTGATGCTTCCCTTCAAGGTCTCGGTGTTGTGTTAATGCAAGAGAAGAAAGTTGTGCCCTATACCTCTCGCCAGTTGAAGCCCAACGAAAAGAACTTCCCCACTCATGACCTCGAGTTAGCGGCAGTTGTCCATGCTCTTTTAACATGGAGACATCTCTTGTTGGGAAGAAAAGTGGACATCTTCACTGATCATAAGAGTCTCAAGTACATCTTCACTCAGCCAAACCTCAACCTCAGGCAGACTCGTTGGGTCGAAATGATTCAAGAGTATAATCAGAGTATTGAATATACTCCAGGCAAGGCCAATGTCGTTGCTGACGCTTTGAGCAGGAAGGCTTACTTCAATAGTTTGATTCTCAAGCCCTTCCAACTGGATCTTTGTGAAGCTTTCCGCAAACTTAATCTTCAAGTTGTTCCTCAAGGATTCCTTGCCAACCTCCAAGTCTCTCCTACTTTGGAAGATCAGATTCGTGAGGCTCAACTTCTTGATGCTATGGTGAAGAAGGTGAAGATTGGTATTGCCAAGAGCCAACCCAAGTACAAGTGCTATCGCCTTGATGATAAAGATACTCTTTTCTTCGAGGATCGAATTGTTGTTCCTAAGGGTGACCTTCATAAATTCATTATGAACGAGGCTCACAATTCACTCCTTTCTATTCATCCTAGAAGTACAAAGATGTACCAAGACCTTAAGCAGTCGTATTGGTGGACTCGAATGAAGCGCGAGATTGCTCACTTCATGAATGAATGTGATGTCTACAGAAGAGTGAAAGCAGAACACCAACAGCCAGCTGGTCTCCTCCAACCTCTTGCCATTCCAGAATGGAAGTTTGACCATATTGAGATGGACTTCGTGACTAGATTTCCCAAGTCCAAGCGTGGCAATGATGCTATCTTCGTTGTCATCGACAAGCTCACTACAGTTGCTCATTTTCTTCCTATCAAAGAATCTATCACAGCAGCTCAGTTGGCAGAGCTATATACCTCCAGGATTGTCTCTTTGCATGTCATTCCATAGTTGATATCTTCAGATCATGGAAGCATCTTTACCTCTAAGTTCTAGGATTCTTTTCAGAAGGCTATGGGCACCAACATTCGCTTCAGCACAGCTTTTCACCCTCAAACTAGTGGACAAGTTGAGTGAGTAAATCAAATTCTTGAAGATATGCTCAGGGCTTGTGTCATTTCTTTCGGCATGAAGTGGGAAGATTGTCTTCCATATGCCGAGTTCTCCTACAACAACAGCTTCCAAGCGAGTTCGGGCAAGGCCCCATTCGAGATTCTCTATGGCAGAACGTGTCGTACTCCTCTTAATTGGTCAGAGACTGGTGAACGCCAACTTCTTGGCAATGACTTGATCACAGAGGCTGAAGAAATGTGCAAAGTCATTCATGAAAACCTCAAAGCCGCGCAACCGTGCCAGAAGAGTTACTATGATAGCAAGCATCGTGACTTGGCTTTCGAGATCGGAGACCATGTCTACCTCCGCGTCTCTCCAATGAAAGGTACTCGTCGCTTTGGTATCAAAGGGAAGCTTTCCCCTAGATACGTGGGTCCTTTCAAGATCATTGGTAAAAGAGGCGATCTCACCTATCAACTTGAGCTTCCATCTAACTTTGCAAACGTGCACGACGTGTTTCACGTATCTCAGCTTCGCAATTGTTTCAAGACTCCTGACCGCACCATCAACTTTGAAGAGATTGATCTCCAAGTAGACCTGTCTTATCATGAGCATCCCGTTGTTATCCTTGAAGAAACTAAGCGCAAGACTCGTAACAAGTCTATCAAATTCTTGAAAGTGAAGTGGTCACATCATTTTGACCGTGAAGCCACCTGGGAACGCGAGGACCACCTCCGTTCCGAATATCCGGAGTTTTTCCAGTCCTAGATCTCAGGATGAGATCCTTTCCTAGTGGTGGAGTGTTGTAACGCCCCGTATGTAACTTGCCATATCTGTATTCCAACTCTTACCATTTCCAGCTCTAAGTTATGATATTCCCTCATGGTTGGGTTTTGTCTTCGTTTTGCATTTTGTCCATGTCATGCATCTCATATCATGTCCTCATGTGCATCGCATTCGTATACGTGTTCGTCTCATGCATCCGAGCATTTTCCCCGTCGTCCGTTTTGCATTCCGGCACTCCTACGTCCTCCCGCGCCCCCTTTTTCCTCTTTTCTTGTGCGAGTGTTAAACATTCTCGGATTGGACCGAGATTTGCCAAGCGGCCTTGGTACACCACCGGTAGACCGCCTGTCAAGTTTCGTGCCATTTGGACTTCGTTTGATACTCCAACGGTTAACCGAGGAACCGTAAAGGCCTCGTGTGTGTTGCAGCCCAACACCCCTTCAAAGTGGCCCAAAACCCATCCAAACCCCCTCCATCCTCTCGGCCATTTGATCACGATCGCGTGGCCAAAAACCGCACTCCATTTGGAGTCTCCTAGCTCCCTCTACCTATAAATATGTGCCCCTCCCGGATTTTTCGCGCAAGCCAAACCCTAACTCCACCCTGTACCGCCGCTGGACTCGTCCGGGCAGAGCCGGACGCGTCCGCCGCCGCCGCCCGACCTATCACGCATTGCCACCTGGCCCACGCGCCTTCCCGCCGCCCGCGACCGCGCCCCGCGCCACCTCCCTCGACACGTCGCCGCCTCCATACGCCGGCCGCCGCCTCGTCCGCCGCCTCCGCGCCGGAGCAATGCCGCAGCGGGCCTCTCTACCGATGCGCGCGCGCCCCTTGCTGCCCCGCTCAGTCCCGCGCTCGGCCAAGGCCAGATCCGGCGAACCCCGCGCCGCCCCGCTCAGTCCCGCGCTCGGCCAAGGCCAGATCCGGCGAACCCCGCGCCTCCTCCGGCCATCTCCCTCCTCTCCGGTCACTCCTCCGATGAACCTCGGGAACCGTGTGCGCTCAGATCTGGATTGGTGTAACCCAGGGTTGACCTCTCTCTTTTTCTAAGTCATTTTTTGCGTTATTTTCTAGCCCTGTTCATTGCACCATATCGCATCATCCGTAGCTCCGTTTTGCCTGTGTGATATACCAAAATGTTCATATGATTGTCCTCTTCATTTTTTTAACATTGCACCATGCTTGTTTGAGTCCATCTTGATTCCTAAAATGCTGTTGCAAGAGTGCTTCATAATGTTAGTTCCTGATTCTTATCAGTTTATAAGCATTTGTCATTTTTATCATGATTGTTGTGTGCCTCCTATGAACTTGACCCCTACATGTGTTTTGGGCTATGCCATGCCATCTTTACAGGGGTGTATGCCATGTATTTTTGTGATAAATGTGGTGACTAGCACATGCATGCAAAGTAGCTCTCGTGATGTTGCTGATTTCAGGGACTTGGAATTCTTCTAAGTCATTTCCCTGATGTTATTTTTATGCCATGTATTCATGTTGCTACAGAGTGATCCATGCCTCTTTTGAGCATGTTCAGTAAGGATGATGTTTAGATATTGTTATGTTCTATACATCCATGTCTTTGTTTGCAATTATGGAGTACCCTAGCATGACTAAATCTTGCTCTACTTTTGCTATAAAATGTTCCTGGCAGATTGTTTACGTGTTAATCAATTTTGTCGAGGTTGTTGTAGTTGATCCATGGATGCTATGAGATTGTTCTTGCCATGGTTAGCTTCTTGAACATGTCTTCTTGCTGGGTGTATGCTTAGTTTGTCATGCAATGCCTTGTGGTGAGTGCATCGAGCTTGCAAACATGCCTACGTAACTCTGTTTTTGCCATGTCCAGTTTTCTGCTAAGTCTGAATCTGTTAACGGAACTTGCTATGTTTACATGGGTGCCATCATATCTTCTGATCCTTTTTGGCTTATGGTCAGTAAGGGACTTCTGTTATATGATTTGACTAGTTTCATGCCATGCCTTGTTTGCCATGATATGATTTTGTAGCATGTTGATAACTTGCTCTAAACATTGCTTCCTGATGTTAAATCCTGTCTTGTTGTTATTTTCACCAAGTCTGAGATGTTTTTATCTTTTGCACTTTTGCCATGCTTGTTTGAACCTGCTCTTGTGTGATTTAGCCGTAGCTCAGTGTTCATCTTTTGTCAAGCATCTTGAGTAGATCACTACCATGTGTTTTGTTGCTATGTTAGAGTGCAGTAGCTTATTTTCTTGTTGCATTCTAGCTGGCATCGTGCTGTTAATCGCAGAATAGTGCCATTATTGTTTTGCTTGCCATTTGTAAACCACGCATCCGATTCCGGTGATCTTTATATCAATTTCGACCGAAATCAACTCATCTTTCCAGTGGCACTCTTGGTTTGCCAAGTTGATGCCTGGTTCAATATTTTCCTTCTGGAGCACGTATATGCATTGCATTTTACATCCCACGTATCATGTCATGTTTTGCATCATGTTGCTTGCGCATTGCACCATGGTTGATTGTGTTTTCCTTTGCTTGTGTTCTCGCCTTGGGTAGAGCCAGGAGATGAGTACGTGATCGAGGAACCCATTGTGTATGCTTACGAGGATCAAGCTTACGTCAACTCGGAGAACTTTGCAGGCAAGATGACCATACCCTCGAAATCACTTCTATCTTTGCTTGCTAGTTGCTCGCTCTATTGCTATGCCTATGTCGCGATACCTACCACATGCTTTTTCATTCCTCCCATATTGCCATGTCAAACCTCTAACCCACCTTGTCCTAGCAAACTGTTGTTTGGCTATGTTACCGCTTTGCTCAGCCCCTCTTAGAGCGTTGCTAGTTGCAGGTGAAGATTGGAGTTTGTTCCTTGTTGGAACATGTTTATTGTTGGGATATCATTATTATATCTTGTTTACGTTAATGCACCTATATCCTTGGTAAATGGTGGAAGGCTCGGCCTTATGCCTGGTGTTTTGTTCCACTCTTGCCGCCTTAGTTTCCGTCATACCGGTGTTATGTTCCTTGATTTTGCGTTCCTTATGCGGTTGGGTTATAATGGGAACCTGTTGACAGTTCGCCTTGAATAAAACTCCTCCAGCAAGGCCCAACCTTGGTTCTACCATTTGCCAACTAGCCTTTTTCCCTTGGGTTTCGCGGACTCAAGGGTCATCTTTATTTTAACCCCCCCCCCCGGGCCAGTGCTTCGCTAAGTGTTGGTCCAAACTGGGCGATGTCCGGTGCCCCCTGGGAAACCAGGGTCTATGCCAACCCGACGTCTTGCCCATCCGGTGTGCCCTGAGAATGAGATATGTGTAGCTCCTATCGGGATTTGTCGGGACATTCGGGTGGCTTTGATGGTCTTGTTTTACCATTGTCGAAATGTCTTGTAACCAGCATTCTGAGTCTGATCGGGTCGTCCTGGGAAAAGGAATATCCTTCGTTGACCGTGAGAACTTGTGATGGGCTAAGTTGGGACACCCCTACAGGGATTTGAACTTTCGAAAGTCGTGCCCGCGGTTATGGGCAGATGGGAGTTTGTTAATGTCCGGTTGTAGAGAACCTGAAACTTAACTTAATTAAAATGAATCAACAGTGTGTGTAACCGTGAGGGTCTCTTTTCGGCGGAGTCCGAGAAGAGAACACGGTCTCGTGTTATGCTTGAATGTAAGTAGTTTTAGGATCACTTCTTGATCTTTGTAGCTTCTCGACCGTGCTTTGCCTTCTCTTCTCACTCTCATTTGCGTAAGTTAGCCACCATATATGCTAGTGCTTGCTGCAGCTCCACCTCGCTACCTTTCCCTACCAATAAGCTTAAATAGTCTTGATCGCAAGGGTGTGAGATTGCTGAGTCCCCGTGACTCATAGTTTACTTCCAAAACCAGATGCAGGTGCCGATGATGCCATTCCAGGGGTTGCGACTGAAACTAAAGTGGGAGTTCGACGAGGACTCAGGACGTTACTACGTTTCCTTTCCAGACGATCAGTAGTGGAGCCCAGTTGGGGCGATCGGGGATCTTATGCATTTGGGGTTGTCTTTATTTTGGTTCCGTAGTCGGACCTTGATTGTATCTGGTTGATGTAATGCTATATTTATGTATTGTGTGAAGTGGCGATTGTAAGCCAACTCTGTACCTCTTTCTTATTCAGTACATGGGATGTGTAAAGATTACCCCTCTTGCGACATGGCTATAATGCGGTTATGCGTCTAAGTCGTGCTCCGACACGTGGGAGATATAGCCGCATCGTGGGTGTTACACACAGGGGGTCGAATGGAGCTGAGGCTAGGCTTGTCGAAGCAGGGAATGGCGAGTGAGACCGATAGAGGAGCTGTAAGAGCGGCGCTCAGGGGAGAAGGCAAGGTGGCACGGTGCTGGATGAACTGGAGCGTCGCCGGACAGGGGCAACTCCTCGACTCCGGTAGGGAAGAGAGGGTTCGGCAGTGGAGAGGAAGGAGGCCGGAAGGTCGGCGTCGTCCGGAACCAGAAGGACACGGGGCGGATACGGCACGAGCGCGCAGGCGGTAGGTTCGGTTGGTCGGCGATGTTGTCGAGGTGGCCGTCGAGGGTGGGACAAGGCACGGTGGAGCCAGGCGAGCAGGCATGGCCGGCGGCGGGCGGCGGAAGCAGGAGCGGGCTCGGCGCGGCCTGGGCAACGACAAGGAGATGTGGAACGCGACGGGGTCCAGCGGGTCTCTACGGCGACCGCTCGGCAGGCCCGAGCGGCAGCGAGGCGTGGTGTGCGCTGCCTGTGAGGCTGGGTGGCAGCACACAGGAGGGGACGAGGGAGAGGGGCGATGGGAGATGGGGATCGAGCGCTGGGTGTGTGGCGGCGGGCAGAGGGAATGAGTGGAGGAGATGGGATCATCAGAGCTCTCTCCTGCGTCTAGGGATAGAGGGCTAGGTGGGCCTTAGGGGATGTTGGGCCTAGGGAGGCCGCGGGTGTCGGGGGTGTCATGCGACATATGCCAAAGGATGGCTTACCATGGTGAGGGATAGTAAGACGTAGCCGGTGCTAGGAAACGGGATGAGGCATAGACATGCACGCTTGCGAACTTTACCCAGGTTCGGGGCTCTCCTAGGAGATAACACCCCTAGACTTGCTCTGCGGGGTGTCTGCATGATCACTCAAGCAAAAATGGTGGCTACAAGCTTGCTCCTTGAGCTGTTTCTCTGGAGGGGGTAGAAGAACAAGGCTAGCCCTAGCTTCCTCTCTCTATGGGTGTGTGTGTGTGTGTGGTCTAAGGTCTGAACCGTTTGGACGGGTGCCTTGGGGGGTTTATACAGGCCTACCCCCAGTGCTACATTGGTAATCTGGCTGGGTGCGGGACCCGGCTGTCAGTGTCTGTGGTCGCTGGCTTCTTCGACGGCAGTCTTATACTTCCCCGACAGGCTGTGCCCACTGCTTGCGGGTCCTGCCGGCTGCTCAGCAATGTGGCAATGCCACTGATGATGTGTGCTTTGTCGGGGGAGGCGTGGCTACAGTACCGCCGCTTGGTGGGCATTCACTATAGCCATTCCCCGTCTCTTCTGATTAATGGCGCACAGACTCTATGTGAAGGGGTGGGCCGCCTACTAGGAGTCGGCCTCCCCCCATGCCGACTGGTTTGAACTCGCTGTCTTCTAGCTTCTAGCGGACAGGTAGGGCTCGCCACCTGTGGGCCGTACTGACAGTCCATAGTGGGAGCATGGCCTTCTCTGCCATGAGTGATGTCATGGGCTGCGTGGCAACAGTGCCACGCCGGATGGGACGCCCGCCCAGTACGTTGCACTGTGGCCACGCTCTGCCCTGGATTCGGGGGTGGAAAGCTATACGGTAGCCTCGCCCGTCTTGTCGTCATAATGTGGTGCAAACTTTGAGTGCGTGAGGGGCCGCCTGCTAGGAGCCTGCCTCTCTGGAGGCCGCCTGCTAGGAGTCGGCTCGTCCCATGTCTTTCTTCTGAGGACCGCCGCCCTTTGGCAGTCGGCCTCCTGGACCAGCCGACCCCGAGAAGGCGACTCATTTCCTTTGAGGCTTGAGGGGCGCAGTCGGCCCCGATGTCTCGAATTGCCATGGGGAGAAGATGAGGCTACCCGTGGTCGTTTACTCTGACAGTAGTCCCCGAAGCTGGTGGGGCGCCACTGCTGAGAAGGCAAGAAGCCCCGGCAACTTCCTACTCCGAGTGATCTGGTGAATATGTTCCATCCGCCTTTCCAAACATCGTATAGTACAAGCCGGTCATGACCTAGCGGACCGCCTGATTATTTTGAAATGTCGTGGCGGGAACCGGGTGGTGCACCAGCTGGGTGGCAGGCTTGACATCCGCAGCCCGTGCACCACGCGGCACCAGCCAGCTAGGCCGGCTTGCCAGCCCACGCGCGCGATCGGACGTCGCCGCAGGCTGAGGCCCGCCACTATCGGGCCTCGGCACGCGCGCGGATCCGGCGCGGCCGAGGCGAACAGTTGGGATTCCATGGCGAAGTAACTACACACCATTACTGTACGGTTAAAGCGGGGTCGTGGGGTCGTGGGCGCAGTTAATCCCACTACCCCCACGTTCTCGCCCCCTCATCTTCGCCGCTTGGGGTTATAAGTAGGGGCAGGAGGGGGGCGGCAGACGCCCACACGCCCTCCTCTCCCCTCTTCATTCTTCTTCTCTCTGCTGCTGCTGCACTCTCGCAACCTGCTGAAGCGCCGCCGCAGCTCACCGTCTGTGATGCCCCGAGACCGATGCTACAGATGCCTTCCATTTATTTTAGTTATTGCCGGGTGTTTGTTATGTTTGTTGCATTATCATAATAGTTTTGCATATTTCATTCTGGCATGTTGTTGCCATGCTCATGATGAGTGCCATTGCCATATTTTGTTTATTGCGTCATGTTCATCTTTTATTATATTGCATTGTGCCATTTCATTTTGTTGCATTGAGCCTATTGTCATTTTGCATTATGCCATCCTTTGCCTGATGCATCATATTATAGCATTGTGTCATCCATGTTTCCTAGTCCATTATGTGCATTCCCCTACATTACGCTTGTTGAATGCTCCATGTATGATCATGCATCATCACCTCCTCCTTCCTTCCTCTTTCTTCCATTTTGGCAAGTGACTTTTCCCGCCTCCTCCATAAATGTTCATTCTTTTCTTGTTGCTAGTGCACCTCATCCTTAACCTCTCTGCCAAATTTTATCTCAATTGGACTTGATTTGGTCGGGTTCAAAAATGCCTCAAGTTTGAATTTAATTTAGACTTGTATTATTTTTCTACCTATAAAAATGTCCCACTCAATTTATTCAAATACTATATAAATTTTGGAGCCCAGGGGTATATTCATTTCTTCCTCACCACTCTCCTATCCCTCTGTGCATTTGCTCTTTTATTTCTATTTCGAAGAAATAGAAAACAACAGCAGCAGGCCGGCCCAGCTCCAGCGCCTCCCTGCGGCCCAGCCAAGCCACCGCAGCCCACCTGGCCTAACTCTTTTCATGGCCACCTGCCCCGTTGCATCGCCATCTCTGTTCTAGAGACAGAGCACTCGCGCTCGTGCTGTGAGCTTCAAAGATGCCGAGGTCGCGCCGTCCTCTCCCCTCCTATTTAATCCAGCAGCGACGCCCTAGGGTTTCCCCTTCTCCCTCTTGTTTTCCTTCGCCGCCTCCAGCCAGGAGGGCAGCTCCTGCCCACTCCATCTCCTCCCTGCAGCCACCATGGCCGGCCTACGCAAGAGGTCATCACCAGAGTAGGAGGCATCGCCGGCCTCCCCTCCGTCGACCCCGAGCACCATAATGCTTCCCTGAGTCCTTTCTGACGCCGATCCGAGTCTAAGGACGCCTTCCCCGATGTCCTCCTCGCCCTCTACTTTGTCTTCTTCACGGACAACAAGTCCACCGGAGTTCCTCGCCTCCTCTCCATCGATATTCTGCATCCCCGGCCGCATCCTCATGTCATAGGTATACTTGGTATACCCAACTCCAACCCTACTCTTTTCCATCGCGATTCAATCGCCGGAGTCGTCACTAGATCCATGCCATCTTCGTGTTCTCGCTGCTCCGACGGGTTCTAAATTTTGCTGTGTAGTTGCAGCAGTCGACGTTGTTCCTTGCGCTTCGTGTCAGGACCCCGACTCTATGCCACATAGGTCTAGCATGTAACACCTCATATCACTTTGCGGCCTCACGCACGGTATTCCCACGGGTGTCGTCTTACCTTTGCCCGGGACCGTTTGCGCCTTTTGGCACACGTATATGATAGTGTCGCTAGCATCCATATGATAAGGAGCCCGGGCTGACATGGCTAGTCGTAAATCCAAAGTGGCACAGACTTACAGGGATAGGCATCCATGACCCAGCAATGAACGTGTCGGTCATCAGCAAGTGGGTCCGGGCTGTAGCACTGGGCTAGCAGGACTCCGGTAAACCGGGCTATAGCGGGCTAACAGGACTCCGGTACTCAATGCGTGACATTTCCCCGAAGGGACAGACACAAGAACGAAGAAGGACACATGCCGGCCAGCCTAAGTGTTCCAGAGCAGTAGCAAGCTACCATGGCTCAGTGGTAACACTAGGAGACATTTCCCGGTAAGAGAGGCTACTAAAGATAAACAACTAGATAGTCAGATCCCACACATACCAAGCATTTCAATCATACACACAATATGCTCGATATGTGCAAATACAGCAAGGCATCACAACATGACTCTACGACACAAGTACTTTATTTAAGGCTCAGAGAGCCATACATAACATACACATAGGTACGGGTCACACGACCCAGCATTCAAGTCATACAGTCATACAAACCAGCAGCGGAAGTAACTTGTCTGAGTACAGACAACTAGTAAAATAAAAGAGGCTTGGAAAGCCTAGCTATACTACGTGGTCCTTCACAAGCTCAGGATCACCACCTGGGCCTTAGCCTACTCATTGATGTCAACGTCTACGAAGAACCCATCAGAAGGGGTTGCAGCGTCTTCTGTAAAAATGTAAATTATAGCAACATGAGTACAAAGGTACTCAGCAAGACTTACATCAGATCCTACATACATGCACATTATCAAGAAGGGTTGGTGGAGTTGTTGCAGCAAGCCAGCTTTGACTCTTGGCTAGGCTATCCTACGAGACTCCAACTTGAAATGGTTTTGCGCACACGAGTCCACTACTCACCACTTCAATACACTACCGAGGATCCACCTCCGTCTTCCTACGGAAGAGCCATCCTCGGCACTCACACTTATCTTGAGGCTTTTAGTAGTTTCCATTTACTTGTCTATGAACTGTATAGGCAACCAAGTAGTCCTTTACCGCGGACGCGGCTATTCGAATAGATCATGATAACCCTGCAGGGGTGTACTTCTTCATACACGCTCTCACCACTTACCGTCGTTTACACGACATGTACTCGGCAACCTTCAAGCGGAAGCCCAACGTGGGTGTCGGCCACGACCTACCTAATCACCTAAGTCTCCAATCCAGGTTTATCGCCTATCCAGGTTCCATCCGCAGGGAGTCCGGCCGAGGTTTCCCATACGGCCCCGAACGATGTGTACAGGGGTCCGTGACACCTAACGGGTGCCCGGTATCCCCGGCCACGTACCTACCGCATCACAGCCCACCCCTACGGTCAGCGCTGTCCACGGCCTCCAGTAGGCTACAAACACCAGAAACTACTTGCAACTCCTGGACGGAGAACTAGGGTGAATAAGAAGCCGAGAGGGTCCATTGGTTTCGGGCCCAATGCATGGTAGTAGCTGATTCTTAAATCACACATACAGATCTCAGTGCTTAAGGTCGGCTTCAATGAAACAACCCACCATGTACTCCTACATGGCCTCTCATCGATACCTTTACCAAATCGTGTTCACCACACCACTCTCATTACCGACATAATCATTTCACTCTAGCCCATCACCCAGATGAACCAGACCTGACACGACTCTAAGCATAGCAGGCATAGCAAGGTAGGAACAACACATACATATGGCTCAATCAACTCCTACACATGCTAGTGGGTTTCATCTAGTTACTGTGGCAATGACAGGTCATGCAGAGGAAGTGGGTTCAACTACCGTAGCACACAGCAGTTTGAAACGCGTTGTCTTAATGCAGTAAAAGAGAGCAGGAGCGAGAACATGGGATTGTATCGATATGATCAAATGGTTGGTTGCTTGCCTGATGGTTCGATGCACTGATACGGTTCTTCGTTAGGGTAATCACGGTACTCCTCGGAGGCAGAACCTGCCGCAAGAACACCGATACACAACCATCACCAAACAATGTGCAACAATATGATGCATGCATGAAACATGGCAATATGAGTGTGTTGGGCTAATGCAACTAAGACCAGAAGGGTTTGAACCAATTTGAATCAAAGATTCAAATTTCAAACTCATACATGGCCCTTTAAAGTGTTTTTCCTTGTTCTGCATTAAACATCAAGTTAACTTGTTTAATCATGCATGAAAATAGTACAGATGGATAGATTGGATTTTTCTGATCATTTTTCATATATAACTTGTCTGATTTGGAGTTACAGATTAAAAGTTATGAATTTTTGAAGTTTAAACTATATTCTGGAATTTCCTATATTAGATTAAATCCAGAAAATCAATTACTGCGTCAGCCTGACGTCAGTGTGACATCAGCAGGTCAACGGGACACGGTCCGGGTCAAACCTGACAGTGGGTCCCGCGTGTCAGTGTGATTAGTTAAACTAAAATTAATTTAAACTAATCCTAATTAGTTAACAGGGCTGGGCCCCACCTGTCATTGACTCAGGAGAGTCAACCAGGGCCCACCCGTGGTCAAACCCGGGTCGGCTGCACCGGCGTTTAGCCGCCGGCGAGCCTGACGCGGCGGCGGAAGTGGTTTTGGCCGTTCCGGCCACCAAATGGGTCGCGGAGGCCATCGGAGTGGAGCTGAGGACGAGCCGCAGCTCTTGGTGGAGTCCGTTGGGGTCGGGGTGGCCGGAGTTGGCGCCGGCGACGACTTTGGCGGCCACCGGGGTTCGGCCGAAGTCGAACTTGACGCAAGAGGGGTCGGTGAGGTGCGGGGAGTAGCTAGTTAGGTGCTACGTGACGCGGTGAGCATGATGGACACCGTGGAGTGGTCGGAGGGTGACCGGGAGCACGTCGGCGACGAGCTCCGCGGCGGTGGGTGCGGTTGAGCTCCGGGAGGTCACTACACAGCTCGGGAGCAAGAAAGAAGGGAGGGGAAGATGGCTAAGCTCACGGGGAGTTCGACGAA
Source organism: Triticum aestivum (assembly GCF_018294505.1). Classification (NCBI taxonomy): domain Eukaryota; kingdom Viridiplantae; phylum Streptophyta; class Magnoliopsida; order Poales; family Poaceae; genus Triticum; species Triticum aestivum. The sequence goes on from NC_057794.1 coordinate 185,273,539, forward strand.
GCCCTTGGTGCGGCCGGGGACGGACCGGAGCGACGACGGCGTTGAAGGGGATCTCCGGCGACGGCGGTTCGGTCGAGGTCGATGCAGTGGGCTCGGGCCTTGCGAGCGCTCGGGGCTCGGCTTGCTCGAAGGAGAGGAGGGTAGCGGAGCTCCTGGACACGGCGGCACGGCGTGGGGTCGACGGAGGGCGTGGCTACGGCGAGGGGGTGGCGGCGATGGCGTCGGCCATGGCGGGGGAGCGCGAGAGAGAGGGGTTGGGGGAGAATGGAGGTGTCCTGCGGGTTCACGGCGCTGCGTGGAGCTCATCCATCCAGCCCCGAGGCGAGGAGGTGGAGCAGGGCGGCAGCCAGCTGCGTGGCGCGCGCTGCGGTCGCCGTCGGGCACCTGCCTGCCTGCCTGGCCGGCAAGCAGCTCGCTGGAGCGGCGCTGGGCTGGGCCGGCAGGTGGGCCGGGTGCTGGGCGCCAGGTAAGGTTTTTCTATTTTTTTCTGTTTTCTGTTTTTTAATACTTCTGCAACTTTGTTGAATTAATAAAAATACTTAGGCAACTCCTAAAATCACCAAACTACTCCTGGTCCATAGTTGGATTATTTCCAACATGAAACATTTTAGTTTGGAGATATTTGAGCATCTGAATATTTTATATAATTTTAAATGCCCAAATTCAAATATCTATGATTTAATTCAAAGACCCTAAGATGACCTAGGAAAATGTGCATCACTTTTGGCAGAGGTTCTGAACCAAGACAAAAATGATGGGCATTTTAGAAGGGCATTTCAGGTTCATTGAAAAAGTTTTTAGTAAACCCTAGTTGGTTTCAGAGGGGGCTGGGGGTTCTGTCATCCCCATTTCAGGTTTCTGATGAAAGAATAAACATGATGCAACACTCTAATGCATGACTAGCTAGGGTGTGACAACTCACCCCCACTCAAAAGAATCTCGTCCCGAGATTTGGGTTCCTCCGGAAAGAGGGCGGGGTACTCGAGTCGAAGACGATCCTCCCTTTCCCAAGTTGCTTCATCCTCAGAATGGTGCGACCATTGAACTTTGAGAAACTTGATATTATGACGTCGAGTGGTACGCTCGGCCTGATCGAGGATACGAATGGGGTACTCTCGATATGTGAGATTATCTTGGAGATCAAGCGTTTCGTGGTCCACTCCACGGATAGGATCCGAGAAGCAACGCCTGAGTTGAGAAACGTGGAAGACATCGTGGACTCTGGAGAGATGCGGAGGTAGTTCCAACTGGTAGGCAACTTCTCCTCGTTTAGCGAGAATGCGAAAAGGTCCAATGTAACGAGGAGCCAATTTGCCTTTGATACCGAAACGATGGGTTCCCTTCAGAGGGGTAACCCGAAGGTAAGCCTTCTCGTCAACCTCGAAAGTCATAGCCTTATGTTTTCGGTCATATTGACTCTTCTGACGAGATTGGGCTGTTTTCAACTTTTCACGAACGATGCGAACTTGCTCTTCTGCTTCCTGAATCATATCCGGGCCAAAGAATTGTCTTTCCCCGGTTTCTGACCAGTTAAGGGGTGTTCGACACCGTCGTCCATAGAGAACTTCAAAAGGGGCTTTACCCAAGCTAGATTGATAGCTGTTGTTGTAAGCAAATTCGGCAAATGGAAGGCATTTCTCCCACTCCATTCCGAATGAGATAACAGAGGCTCGAAGCATGTCTTCTAGAATCTGGTTGACGCGTTCCACTTGACCACTCGACTAAGGGTGGAAAGCGGTGCTAAAAGAAAGGCGGGTTCCCATAGCATTTTGGAAACTTTCCCAAAATCGAGAGGTGAAAAGACTTCCTCGATCCGAGTTAATTTCCAAAGGAACACCATGGAGAGACACTATTCGGGAGATGTATAAGTCTGCCAACTGACTAGCGGTTATACTCTCACGAACAGGTAAGAAATGGGCTACCTTGGAAAGACGATCGACCACGACGAAGATAGCATTATTCCCTCTCTTGGTCCTGGGAAAACCGGTAATGAAATCCATACCAATTTTATCCCATTTCCATTCAGGAATAGCTAGGGGTTGAAGGGTGCCAGCAGGCCGTTGATGCTCTGCTTTTACACGACGGCAGACGTCGCAATTAGCAATATACTGAGCAATTTCTCTCTTCATCCTAGTCCACCAGAACCTCTGGCGTAGGTCCTGATACATCTTAGTACTACCGGGATGAATGGTGAGAGGAGATTCATGAGCTTCCTTAAGGATCAATCGTCTCAGGTTTCGCACCTTGGGAACCACTAGTCGATTCCCGAAGTATACGACCCCTTGATCATCAATGGAGAAACAATTCGCAACTCCTTTCTTGATGTTTCTCTTGATGCGGGAAATTCCCGGATCTACCTTCTGTGCTTTGATGATCTGATCCGTAAGGGTAGGTTTCGCCACCAAGGTGGAAAGAAAACCTTGAGGAACAATGTGAAGGTTAAGCTTCCGAAATTCCTCATGGAGAAGCTGTTGACTTTGTTGTAACATCAGGTTGTTACAATAAGATTTACGACTTAGCGCATCAGCCATGACGTTGGCTTTCCCTGGGGTGTAAGTTATTCCTAAGTCGAAATCTGTGATCAACTCAACCCAACGTCTTTGCCTGAGATTCAAATCCGGTTGGGTGAAGATGTACTTCAGACTTTGGTGATCAGTGAATATTTCGCAACGATTACCGAGGAGGTAATGTCGCCAGGTTTTAAGTGCATAGACTACGGCTGCAAGCTCTAGATCATGAGTAGGATAATTCTCCTCATGTGGGTGCAATTGCCGTGAAGCGTAAGCAATTACGTGTCGATCTTGCATGAGAATGCAACCTAGTCCTTGTCGCGAGGCGTCGCAGTAGATAACGAAGTCCTTGGAGAAGTCTGGCGGTACCAGTACGGGAGCAGAGGTCAGGCGTCTTTTCAATTCCTGAAAGCTGTGCTCACATTGTGGAGTCCACTCGAACTTTTTATCTTTCTTGAGGAGTTCGGTTAGAGGTTTAGCAACTTTGGAGAAATTTTCGACAAAGCGACGGCAATAGCTCGCTAAGCCCAGAAAACTCCGAACTTGCTTGACCGATTCAGGTGGAGTCCAATTAAGGACGGCTTGAACTCGCTCAGGGTTAACAGCAATACCTTTACCAGATATTACATGACCCAGATAGGTCACTTCTGACAACCAAAATTCACATTTAGAAAATTTGGCATAAAGGCGATGCTCTCGAAGTTTCTTCAACACTAGCCTTAGATGTTCGGCATGTTCTTCCTCGCTCTTGGAGTAGATGAGTATATCATCGAGGTAAACCACGACGAATTTATCCAAATACTCCATGAAGATTGAGTTCATTAACCGAGAAAAAGTGGCTGGAGCGTTGGTTAAACCGAAGGACATGACGGTGTACTCGTATTGGCCATAACGAGTAACAAAGGCCGTTTTAGGAATGTCCCCGTTCCTGATTTTGATTTGATGGTAGCCCAACCTCAAATCCATTTTGGAGAAGACTGAGGATCCAGCGAGCTGATCATACAGGTCGTTGATCCTGGGGAGCGGATATTTGTTCTTGATTGTGACCAAATTGACAGGTCGATAATCTACAACCATCCGGTCCGTACCATCCTTCTTCTTGACGAAGAGGACGGGGCAAGCCCACGGAGATGAACTAGGTCGGATGAAACCCTTTTTCAAGGACTCATCGAGTTGTTTCTTAAGCTCGGCTAGTTCTAGTGGTGCCATCTTATAGGGTCTTCTAGCAATCGGGACGGTTCCTGGAATAAGGTCTATTACGAACTCAACATCCCTGTCAGGTGGAACACCTGGCAATTCCTCTGGGAAGACATCCGGGAAGTCACGGACTACCGGAACGTCCTCAAGGTCTGGCAAAGGGCTGGCGTTAAGAGAATATAACTGTCGCTTGGCTATTCGGGTCAAGACATTGACTATCTTCCCCGAAGGATGAGTGAGTTGAACAGTCCTAGAGAAGCAATCAATTTTGGCATGATGAGCTGACATCCAGTCCATACCCAAAATGATATTAATATCTGAAAATTTGAGAGCTATCAAAGATGCAAGGAAAACAAGTCTGTCGACTTGGATTTCATTTCCATAACTTACCCTGGAGGTTTGCCATCTAGAACCGGGAGTAGAAATTTCCATAGTGGATGGCATGTCACAGAATGCGGTGTTATGCAAACGAGCATAGTTCTCGGATATAAATGAATGAGAGGCTCCTGTATCGAAAAGAACAGATGCCGGGTGGCAATTAACAAGGAGCGTACCGAGAACGACGTTGGGATCCTCTTGAGCTTCTTCGGCAGAGATACAGTTGACATGGCCACGTGTAGCGGTGGCCGGCTTGGCGTGGAACACTTTCCCTGTCGGCTTGCCACGGCCAACAGCTTTAGCAGGTTGGTTGGGGTTGGTCTGGGGACACTCACGCATATAGTGGCCAGATTCCCCACACTTAAACAAGTCACGGAACTGGTACGTGGAGGAGCACTGTTGGTTGGACCACCATAGGGCTTGGCTGGTGCAGACTGTTGAACGGGGCGAGGCGCCTGGAAGGATGGCCTCGGTGTGAACCTGGGTGGCAGGGCAGTGTTGGGCACCCACACGCGGCGCTTCTGAGGGCCAGCACCGGATGAGGAACCCACGTCACGGCCATGCTTGCGTGTTGCGTCATAATCAGTCTGACCAGTCTCAGCACTGATGGCCTTGTTAACAAGCTTCTGAAAAGATGTGCACTCATGCAGACGGAGGTCGCGGCGAAGCTCAGGACTAAGTCCCTTACGGAACCTTGCTTGCTTCTTGGCATCAGTAGAAACTTCCTCAGTTGCATATCGTGCGAGGTTACCGAACTCCCTGCTGTAAGCATCCACAGAGAGTCGGCCTTGAGTGAAACTGCAAAATTCCTCACGTTTACGGTCCATGAGACCCTCCGGAATGTGATGTTCACGGAAAGCCTCGCTGAATTCAGCCCAAGTAGTAACATGGCCCGCTGGGCGCATAGCTCCATAATTTTCCCACCATAGACTGGCGGGGCCTTCAAGATGATATGCAGCAAAGGTGACCTTGTCAGCCTCAGCTACTAGCGCAGAACGCAGTTTGTGAGAAATACTGCGAAGCCAGTCATCAGCGTCGAGAGGCTCGACGGAGTGGTGGAACGTGGGTGGATGTAACTTGATGAAATCACTGAGTGACACCAAGTTATTTCTCTGATGGTGTGCGGTGTTCTGCTCAATACGCTCCAACAAACGGTTGGTCTCCCGCTTGTTTCTCTCAGCTTCCAGCATAACCTCGGCTAGGGAAGGAGGATGAGGCAGATTTGCATTCCTGACTTCACTGCCTTCGGCCGGCTCTTGAGGAGCGGGGTTATTGCGCGTGTTGACCATCCTAGGTAAACAAGACAATGATTTAGTCAGAATGATAAGATTCCGACATAGAATACAGAATGTAAGGAATAACTCGGAATGCAAGATGATCATCCGTATGACATGGTAGATACAGAAACTGCTTCTTTATTCCATCGTCATACACACCATACAAGGTTTAGTACAAGACCAAACAAGGTACTATTACGGTGAAAAGAGGATTACATCTCATCGGAGGCATCCCAAGCTCCTATACATTATTTTTCTACACCTCCGGAAGCGGTACAAACTAGGTCATATCCCACGAGTCACGCAGGACGATAGACGACACAGCTAGTACGAACTAGTGATACTACCACTAACTCAGACCGATCCGTAGTAGTCCTCGTAGAAGTCACCTCCATAGCCTGGAAGCTCAACATGATCATCCGGAAACAGACGATCTCGCGGAGCTTGTGGACCATAGGGGCTAGGATGAGGTCTTGGACCAACAGACGGTGGCCTGCGGGGACCACGAGGTGGGGTGATGCCTCCTACATCACGCCAACCCATCACGTCTGGCAGAGCAGATCTCACAGGATAGAGATCGCGCATATCCGAATATCCAGCTTGCACCGCCGGTGCAAACCGAGTCAACGTGGCCCAATGGTCAGCACGGGTATTGAAAAGCTCTAGCCTCAAGGCCCGATTTTCACGGTCCTTATCCTCGAGCATCTCAGCAGTGGTGCGAGTCCGTGAATCCTCCTGAGTGGGGTCAGCATAGATAGCCTGGAGATACCCTTGTGCTCCCGGAAGTGATCCTGGCATATACCGGAAATCAGAGTCCCGAAATAGGCCAGACCTGACTCGCATGATGGTCATCATAGAGTAGGCGGCGTCCTGCACAGCCATCTCAATAGTAACCCCGAGTCCATAGGAGCAGTGAAGGGGCTCGGTGGATCCAGGATAAGATGGAAATATCCTGACAGTGCAGAGATACTGGCTTTGATTAAAGTCTCGAAATTGCTCTTCGACCGTGTACTCAGGATACCAACGGTATCCAGCCTCAGTCATTACCCTGACCAACATGGCAGTATGGCCGGGTACATCTAGGCATCGAGTCAGGCGAACCACTTGATTGAGGTCGCGAGTGGCCATCTGAAAGCACAACCATAATGCAAAGGCATTAGAATTTCTAGCAAAATTTCGGCAGCATAACGGCTGTAAATGCTCAAGAAGGATTTTGAGACATTTGACAAAGGATTTCATACACACTCAACAACATCATATCAAGTTCTGAGTCCATCCTAGCAACATAATGTGGCAGTAGAACTGAACTAGGCTTGTATCCATCCAACCTATAAGGTACTACTGATTAGTAACACGTGAACCTGATAGAGAGAAAGATCCTAATTCCTTAACCCCCGGTGGAAGAATAGACTGACTCAGATCAGAATGTCATAAGATAAAGGAGTAAAAAGAGCCTTACGTTCCAACCCACAAACAATTCCCCTACATATAACTAAAGAATTTCTAGACTCAACATCGACCAGTTTGGCTTGGAGAACCTACAGGCAGTCCGGCTCTGATACCAACGCTGTCAGGACCCCGACTCGATGCCACATAGGTCTAGCATGTAACACCTCATATCACTTTGCGGCCTCACGCACGGTATTCCCACGGGTGTCGTCTTACCTTTGCCCGGGACCGTTTGCGCCTTTTGGCACACGTATATGATAGTGTCGCTAGCATCCATATGATAAGGAGCCCGGGCTGACATGGCTAGTCGTAAACCCAAAGTGGCACAGACTTACAGGGACAGGCATCCATGACCCAGCAACGAACGTGTCGGTCATCAGCAAGTGGGTCCGGGCTGTAGCACTGGGCTAGCAGGACTCCGGTAAACCGGGCTGTAGCGGGCTAACAGGACTCCGGTACTCAATGCGTGACATTTCCCCGAAGGGACAGACACAGGAACGAAGAAGGACACATGCCGGCCAGCCTAAGTGTTCCAGAGCAGTAGCAAGCTACCATGGCTCAGTGGTAACACTAGGAGACATTTCCCGGTAAGAGAGGCTACTAAAGATAAACAACTAGATAGTCAGATCCCACACATACCAAGCATTTCAATCATACACACAATATGCTCGATATGTGCAAATACAACAAGGCATCACAACATGACTCTACGACACAAGTACTTTATTTAAGGCTCAGAGAGCCATACATAACATACACATAGGTACGGGTCACACGACCCAGCATTCAAGTCATACAGTCATACAAACCAGCAGCGGAAGTAACTTGTCTGAGTACAGACAACTAGTAAAATAAAAGAGGCTTGGGAAGCCTAGCTATACTACGTGGTCCTTCACAAGCTCAGGATCACCACCTGGGCCTTAGCCTACTCATTGATGTCAACGTCTACGAAGAACCCATCAGAAGGGGTTGCAGCGTCTTCTGTAAAATGTAAATTATAGCAACATGAGTACAAAGGTACTCAGCAAGACTTACATCAGATCCTACATACATGCACATTATCAAGAAGGGTTGGTGGAGTTATTGCAGCAAGCCAGCTTTGACTCTTGGCTAGGCTATCCTACGAGACTCCAACTTGAAATGGTTTTGCGCACACGAGTCCACTACTCACCACTTCAATACACTACCGAGGATCCACCTCCGTCTTCCTACGGAAGAGCCATCCTCGGCACTCACACTTATCTTGAGGCTTTTAGTAGTTTCCATTTACTTGTCTATGAACTGTATAGGCAACCAAGTAGTCCTTTACCGCGGACGCGGCTATTCGAATAGATTATGTTAACCCTGCAGGGGTGTACTTCTTCATACACGCTCTCACCACTTACCGTCGTTTACACGACATGTACTCGGCAACCTTCAAGCGGAAGCCCAACGTGGGTGTCGGCCACGACCTACCTAATCACCTAAGTCTCCAATCCAGGTTTATCGCCTATCCAGGTTCCATCCGCAGGGAGTCCGGCCGAGGTTTCCCATACGGCCCCGAACGATGTGTACAGGGGTCCGTGACACCTAACGGGTGCCCGGTATCCCCGGCCACGTACCTACCGCATCACAGCCCACCCCTACGGTCAGCGCTGTCCACGGCCTCCAGTAGGCTACAAACACCAGAAACTACTTGCAACTCCTGGACGGAGAACTAGGGTGAATAAGAAGCCGAGAGGGTCCATTGGTTTCGGGCCCAATGCATGGTAGTAGCTGATTCTTAAATCACACATACAGATCTCAGTGCTTAAGGTCGGCTTCAATGAAACAACCCACCATGTACTCCTACATGGCCTCTCATCGATACCTTTACCAAATCGTGTTCACCACACCACTCTCATTACCGACATAATCATTTCACTCTAGCCCATCACCCAGATGAACCAGACCTGACACGACTCTAAGCATAGCAGGCATAGCAAGGTAGGAACAACACATATATATGGCTCAATCAACTCCTACACATGCTAGTGGGTTTCATCTAGTTACTGTGGCAATGACAGGTCATGCAGAGGAAGTGGGTTCAACTACCGTAGCACACAGCAGTTTGAAACGCGTTGTCTTAATGCAGTAAAAGAGAGCAGGAGCGAGAACATGGGATTGTATCGATATGATCAAATGGTTGGTTGCTTGCCTGATGGTTCGATGCACTGATACGGTTCTTCGTTAGGGTAATCACGGTACTCCTCGGAGGCAGAACCTGCCGCAAGAACACCGATACACAACCATCACCAAACAATGTGCAACAATATGATGCATGCATGAAACATGGCAATATGAGTGTGTTGGGCTAATGCAACTAAGACCAGAAGGGTTTGAACCAATTTGAACCAAAGATTCAAATTTCAAACTCATACATGGCCCTTTAAAGTGTTTTACCTTGTTCTGCATTAAACATCAAGTTAACTTGTTTCATCATGCATGAAAATAGTACAGATGGATAGATTGGATTTTTCTGATCATTTTTCATATATAACTTGTCTGATTTGGAGTTACAGATTAAAAGTTATGAATTTTTGAAGTTTAAACTATATTCTGGAATTTCCTATATTAGATTAAATCCAGAAAATCAATTACTGCGTCAGCCTGACGTCAGTGTGACATCAGCAGGTCAACGGGACACGGTCCGGGTCAAACCTGACAGTGGGTCCCGCGTGTCAGTGTGATTAGTTAAACTAAAATAATTTAAACTAATCCTAATTAGTTAACAGGGCTGGGCCCCACCTGTCATTGACTCAGGAGAGTCAACCAGGGCCCACCCGTGGTCAAACCCGGGTCGGCTGCACCGGCGTTTAGCCGCCGGCGAGCCCGACGCGGCGGCGGAAGTGGTTTTGGCCGTTTCGGCCACCAAATGGGTCGCGGAGACCATCGGAGTGGAGCTGAGGACGAGCCGCAGCTCTTGGTGGAGTCCGTTGGGGTCGGGGTGGCCGGAGTTGGCGCCGGCGACGACTTTGGCGGCCACCGGGGTTCGGCCGAAGTCGAACTTGACGCAAGAGGGGTCGGTGAGGTGCGGGGAGTAGCTAGTTAGGTGCTACGTGACGCGGTGAGCATGATGGACACCGTGGAGTGGCCGGAGGGTGACCGGGAGCACGTCGGCGACGAGCTCCGCGGCGGTGGGTGCGGTTGAGCTCCGGGAGGTCGCTACACGGCTCGGGAGCAAGAAAAGAAGGGAGGGGAAGATGGCTAAGCTCACGGGGAGTTCGACGAAGCCCTTGGTGCGGCCGGGGACGGACCGGAGCGACGACGGCGTTGAAGGGGATCTCCGGCGACGGCGGTTCGGTCGAGGTCGATGCGGTGGGCTCGGGCCTTGCGAGCGCTCGGGGCTCGGCTTGCTCGAAGGAGAGGAGGGTAGCGGAGCTCCTGGACACGGCGGCACGGCGTGGGGTCGACGGAGGGCGTGGCTACGGCGAGGGGGTGGCGGCGATGGCGTCGGCCATGGCGGGGGAGCGCGAGAGAGAGGGGTTGGGGGAGAATGGAGGTGTCCTGCGGGTTCACGGCGCTGCGTGGAGCTCATCCATCCAGCCCCGAGGCGAGGAGGTGGAGCAGGGCGGCAGCCAGCTGCGTGGCGCGCGCTGCGGTCGCCGTCGGGCACCTGCCTGCCTGCCTGGCCGGCAAGCAGCTCGCTGGAGCGGCGCTGGGCTGGGCCGGCAGGTGGGCCGGGTGCTGGGCGCCAGGTAAGGTTTTTCTATTTTTTTCTGTTTTCTGTTTTTTAATACTTCTGCAACTTTGTTGAATTAATAAAAATACTTAGGCAACTCGTAAAATCACCAAACTACTCCTGGTCCATAGTTGGATTTTTTCCAACATGAAACATTTTAGTTTGGAGATATTTGAGCATCTGAATATTTTATATAATTTTAAATGCCCAAATTCAAATATCTATGATTTAATTCAAAGACTCTAAGATGACCTAGGAAAATGTGCATCACTTTTGGCAGAGGTTCTGAACCAAGACAAAAATGATGGGCATTTTAGAAGGGCATTTCAGGTTCATTGAAAAAGTTTTTTAGTAAACCCTAGTTGGTTTCAGAGGGGGCTGGGGGTTCTGTCATCCCCATTTCAGGTTTCTGATGAAAGAATAAACATGATGCAACACTCTAATGCATGAACTAGCTAGGGTGTGACACTTCGCCCCCGCTCTGGATCCTCTCTCGCACACGCCGCCTCGTCCTGCCACTCCCTACTCGCCCCGACCTCGCTGCAGCCTTGCCTCAAGTGCCGCGCACGCACGCCCACGCGTGCACTCCTAGCCTGCCTTGCCTAGCCGGACCTCGTATGCCCGAGTCAAGCTGCTTCTCGTGCCCAAGCGTACACACGTATAACGACCCATCACCCTGTATGCTCCATCCAGGGAGCAGCAGCTCTACGCCGCTCCCTGTGCACAGCGCTGCCTCCTCCCCTATTTTGCTCTGCTTTGCCCGCAGCCTACGCTAGTCCCACAGCTCTCCCGTCGCCGTAGTCATCTTCTCGAGCCACCAACTACATATCCGCCATGGATGAGTTTCTGAAACTCACCTCGCTGCACCTACACACTCCCGCCCGCGCTCGACCCTCTCTGCTCGCGCATGCGTACAACCATAACGCGCCGCATGCGCAACAACCATAGTGCACCAACCCGCAGACCCGGTAGTCTTCCGCATGACCGGGACGAGCACTTGCTCGTGCATGAGTACATGTAAGCACACCACCACCCCTCAAGCTGTAGCTGCTCACTCACGCTCCCGCCACATGTTTCCGCACCCCCGCCATTGGTAGGTGGTCCCTACGGTCGTTGCCTGGCTCGCCGACACCGTCTCAGAGTTCCACCATGCGCCATGGAGAAGAAGACCTAACCTTTGGTTTCGTTTAACTACAACCACGACCTTGATATGCATAGACATACAGCAGCAGTGCAATGGTCAGCACACAACGCACACACCAGGAGGTTCTCCGATTGAATGCCTAGTTCCCCCCATTTCTTTTTCTTCTGCACCCCTGTTTTATTTCGTGCACACACCGCGCACACTTGGGCCACATTCGGTGCTGGGCCGATGCACCGTGGTGCTTCGCGCACGTGCATGCTTTTTTCTACCTGTGCATTTAGTTGTTTTTTCCAGTTATTGCATAATTGTAGAAAATGCCATTTAATATTTTTGCTCATATTTAAATAATCGTGCATCGGATTGAAACATGTCATATATGCATCTTGCTCAGTTTTTCATGCACTTTCATAATATCCAACTTTCAGCCATGTTTAAACTTGTTGTTTTCATTATTTGGCATAAATGGCATGTTAAAATGGTTTATTTCATAACTTAATAACCGTAGCTCCGAATTTAATAAACTTTATATGTAACTTGTCTAGAAAAACGCATAGATTAACATGATGCACTTACTTTTGCTGTTTAACAACTCTAAAATATGGTTTAGGCAGAACAGGACCAAATCCGAATATTGCATATGAGGATTTTCTAGAATTGTTGTTTGTTGTTCTGGCCTCATTTAAAGTTTCCTAAATAGTTAGTTTACTTATGTTTCACCATTTGCCATGTTTAACCACATTTAATATTGTTGGGTACATAAACAGGAGAGAATTAAATAATCGAATGTGGTGTTCCGTCAATATGCAATGCAACTTGTTCAATATTGAGCTCCACTTAATTGGTAGTATTGTTTGTTGCACTTTGTCATTCCATGACTCATCAAAATGGACATTCATCATACTAGGTTGTGCATCATGCCATGATTGTGCTCGTCGGTTTACCATGTTGTTTGCTTCTTTCCGGTTTTGCTCCTTTTCGATAGTTCCTGTTTCGTTGGGATCATGAGGATTCATTCGGCTATGCTTGGTTCTGCTACGTTGGTTCGTCTTCTTCATGGACTCGGTCTTCTTCCTAGTGGGATTTCAGGCAAGATGACTGTCACCTTGGATCTCACTATTATCTTTGCTATGCTAGTTGTCTCGATGCTATCTCTATGTTGCGCTACCTACCACTTGTTTATCGAGCCTCCCACATTGCCATGATAGACGCTAACCTTTTTTTTACCCTTCCTAGCAAACCGTTGTTTGGCTATGTTACCGCTTTGCTATCCCCTCTTATAGCATTGCTAGTTGCAGGAGCAGTTGCAGGTTGTCCATGTTAGGACATGGATATCATGGGATGTTACAATATCTCTCATTTAATTAATGCATCTATATACTTGGTAAAGGGTGGAAGGCTCGACCTTATACCTGGTGTTTTGTTCCACGCTTGCCGCCCTAGTTTCCTTCATACCGGTGTTATGTTCCTTGATTTTGCGTCCCTAACACGATGAGGGTTTATCGGCCCCTCTTGGAAGTTCGCTTTGAATAAAACTCTTCCAACAAGGCCCAACATTGGTTTTAACATTTGCCATAATAATACTTGAACGTAATAATTAATTGGCATAGGGCATCACGAACCCGAGGATTTTCTACATAGTAGGGGGGGCAGTGACGATGGTATTGGTCCCAAATAGAGCATCGTGTGGGACCGCCCCTAGGCAACTTGGGGTATTTGGATCTTGTACGCTTCGCTCATCCGGTGTATCCTGAGAACGAGATCACGCAACTCCTATCAGGCTAGGTCGGTGCATCGGGAGGTCTTGCCGGACTTGTTTTACCATTGTCGAAATATCTTGCGCACCAGGATTCCGAGTCCGATCGGAGGGTCCCGCGATGGAGGATTGTCTATGCGGATCGTGAGCTTGTCATGGGCTAAGTTGGGACACCCCTGCAGGGTTTAAACTTTCGAGAGCCATGCCCGTGGTTATGTGGCAGATGAGAATTTGTTAATATCCGGTTGTAGAGGACTTGGAGTAAACTCAATTAAAATACACCAACCGTGTGTGTAACCGTGATGGTCTCTTTTCAAGTGAGTTGAGAAGAGAACATGCTGGGGTTATGTTTGCACGTATGTAGTTCAGGATCACTTATTTATCATTACTAGTTTGCGACCGTGTGCGTACATTCTCATCTTACTCTTGTATTCGTAAGTTAGCCACCATACTTTGCTTAGTCGCAGCTGCAACTTCACCACTTTACCCCTTTCATACCCTTTAAGCTTTGCTAGTCTTGATACCCATGGTAATGGGATTGCTGAGTCCTTGTGGCTTACAGATTACTACACCAACAGTTATAGGTACAGGTAATGTGATGATAATGACGTGAGAGCGATATTTGCATGTTTTGGAGTTCTTCTTCTTCTTCGTCGATCTTGGGTTAGGTTCCTGGTCGGCAGCCTGGGCTAACAGGGAGGATGTCGTTTGAGTTTCTATTTGTGTTTCATCTGTAGTCGGATGTGATTCTATGCATGATGTATTGATGTATTCTTGTGGCATTGTATGCCTTGTGTTTGTATCCCCAACTATTATGTAATGGTACGTTGTAATGATATCCACCTTGCAAAAGCATGTCAATATGCGGTTCTATCCTTGGTGGGACCTTCGAGTTCCTTTAGGATAGAGTCGTATATAGGGCGTGACACCGTCTCTGAGCGCGTCCTCCCCGCGGCGTTGCTGCTCTGCCGCGGTTTCGCCCACTCGCCGTTGCTCTACGCCTTCGTTGAGCCCAAGCCCTCATGGCGTGGGCCGGAGCTTGGGACGGCTCCAACATCCATCAGGACCACAACACCTTCCTCAGCCAGACACGGCGGCTGCCGGGCGAGAACTACGTCTGGGCACGCCTGCCGCCCGAAAGAGAGATCTCGCCGGCGCCGTAGGAAGGCGAGCGCGTCGTCTTCCGCTCGCACTTCATTCGCAGCCTTGGTCTGCTGGCAGTGACTTCCTCCGTGCCTTTCTTCACTTCTATCGCCTCCAGCCACACCACCTGACGCCAAACATGGTGGAGCTGCTGTTGGCATTTGTCACCCTCTGCGAGGGATACCCCGGAATCCCCCCACCCTCGAGTTGTGGGGGGAGTTCTTCTACACTAAACTCGGCACCGCTGCCAAGACCGAGGCAGCACAGTGCGGCGCCTTCATCGCGCTGCGATGTCCTGGTGCCGGGAACTACTTCCCGGATATCAGCTTGACGCAGTCGGTCAAGACGTGGTAGCAGTCATACTTCTACGTGAAGAATGTCCACCCGGAGCACGACTTCGTCAACCTGCCGGCTTATAAAGCTGTCCCGCCGGCCGAGCCCCGCACCAACTGGACCTTCAAGCCGAAGATGTTGTCGGCCTCCTCCCTAGCCGCCATCGCCCGACTCAGGAAGATGACGGAGTCGGAGGGCCTCAAGGTGTTGGACCTACTGACCGCCTTCGTGGTGCGCTGGGTGCTCCCTCTCCAAACCCGGCCTCATATGATCAGCCGGATGAGGAGGCACCAAGGAGATGCCGGACACGGAGGTGGCCCACTTGGTGAACTTCATCTCGAACTGCAAGCTCTCGGAGGAAGAGTGGCAGTTCGGCAAGCGGCCATACTCCCGTGCAAACCCTCCGCCTGCGGTAAGTCCTTAATTCTTTTTATCTTCATCTGTCGAGTTCTTCCTTTTGCCGCCTGATCAGTCGGTCACTGAACAGATCCTTATGTCACAGCCGGCAGCCGACACCTTTGAGGAGGGCCAAGAGTACCTTCCGGAACAGACTGTAAGCGACGCGGACGACCCCGACTTGGTGGCGGCCGTCTTGGACGAGGATGTTGCCACAGGTGGCGGCAGTGGAGCAGGCGGCTCTGGACGAGGCAACATTGAGGCATGGCCAGATGATGACAAGGAGGAAGACGAACCACGCCATGCTCACGGCACAGACAAGGCGGGCGCGAGCTCGTCAGTCGCACCGACCGCACCAGGTGGCACATAGAAGCATCAGGCCGCCAAGCCGCTGTTCGGTAGCCGGCCGAAGAAGCTGAAGAACCCGGCCACTACGACCAAGCGGCAGGAGGCCGCCGCGAAGGCAGCCTAGTTTCAGAGGACCCCGAAGCAGCCCCCAACAGTATCCGCGTAAGTGCTTGACTTTTTCTTGCATTTTCTCTTTTTGTCTTTCTTGCAAAACTCTTTCTTAGCGGTCAACAAAACTACTTCTTTTTGTCTTGCTTGAATAGGGCCCTGTTCTCTCTTGAGCGATCAACCTCTACTTCCATCATCGGGGGGCGGAGGGCTCTGCCAACTCCCGTCGCGTAGACCCATGCGCCGAGCTCCAGGCAGCAACGGAGCAGAACGCGCAGGAGGTGCGGGAGGAGCGGGAGGAGGCGGAGCGGCAGAAGGCGGCGGTGGCCAAGGCGGCGCAGGAAGAAGCCGACACGGCCGCCAAGGACCAGGCTGACGCCGCGACCAAGGAGCAGGCGTACGCGGCCTCCAAGGCCCAGGCTGACATCGCAGCCAAGGAGCGGGTGGACGTGGTCGCCAGGGCGCCGGCAGAGAAGACCACATGCGGCCAGGCGCCGTAACTTGTCATTCCCCTGCGCGCTGCCCCGCCAGCGCCAGGGACCCATGTAATGCCCCGGATGTAACATGCCATATTTGTAACTTTGACTCTTGCTATTTCTGGCTATGTGTTATGATATTCCATTCGTGGTCGGGTTTTTGTCTTCGTTTTGCATTTTGTCCATGTCATGCATTTCATCTCATGTCATCATGTGCATATCATTTGCATTCGTGTTCGTCTCATGCATCCAGTCATTTTCCCCGTTGTCCGTTTCGCAATCCGACCCTCCCACACGCACCCAGCACACCCCTCTTGTCTTGTTTCATAAGCGGGGTAAAAATATTCTTGGAATGGGTCGAGATTTGTCAAGTGGCCTTGGTGCATCACGGGTAGACCGCTTGTCAAATTCCGTTCCATTTGGAGGTCGTTTTATGCCCCAACTGTTAACCAGGTAACCGTAAAGGCCCTCTCTTATTTCAGCCCAACACCCCTCCAAAGCAGCCCACTAACCCAGCTAAACCCCCCCCCCATGCTCTCCTTCATTGGATCACGATCGTGTGGGTGAAAACTGCACCTCATTTGGGCTATCCTAGCTCCCTCTACCTTTATAAACACCTCCCCCTCCATTTTTTGCAAACGAAACCCTAGCTATCTTCATCCTCACGCCGCCAGACAAGTCCATCCCGTGCCAGACATGTCCGCGCTGCCGCCCCGGGCCAATCCCACCTTGCTACATCAGCTCCGCCACCCTCTCTCTCCTCCCACCGCACCTCGGCCCGCCCCAGCCCACGGCCGGCCCGTCCCCGCATGTCGCCGGGCCCGCCCGCGCCTTCCCCGAGCTCTGCGTCCGACCACCGCCGCCTCTCGCCGTCTCCATTGCATGCGCGCCCGCCGCTGCCATCTCCGCCGCACGCCACTGACCCTGCCGCCCGAGTGCTCGCCTCCTCCGCCTCGCCTCCGGCCCATATCTGGTAGGATCCAGCCGGATCCGCACTGTCCATTTCGTGTGCCTCTCCGCCATGTGCCGCTCCGCCGTCGTCGCCTCTCCGCCTTGATGTAGGGTGGAACCCTAGATGGCCGATCTTTCACGAAAGGAGCGGATCCTGTGAAGAACACGAGGGAAATCATGAGAGGACACACAAGGGGAAACATGAGAGAATCACTCAAACCAACAAGATTAAGTCACACATGTGCTAGATCCTGAAAACATGAGAGGAGATACAAGATCCAAAGTCAAGAAGGGACGATACCAATGGTAACCGGTCTTCTCGGTGAGGAGGTCTTGAATCCACAAGGGGATCTTCCCGTAAAGTGGTCTTGAATCCAAGGTGGGTCTTCTCCGAAAAGGGGCTGCGATCTCTCTCAAGCAATAGATCCAATTTGGATGAGCGAAGCTCTATCTCACAGATGTGCTAACACAACGCTAACCCTAACTAGGAGGAGGAGGAGGTCTATTTATAGTCTTAGTTCAAAAGGGGGCGAAGTGAAGGGGTACATGGGCCTCGGGCCCGAACACTGTGCGCAAACAGGTACCAGACATCCGCTGAGGACCGGTCTTCTGGTGGCTCACTGGCGGCCGGACGTCCGGAAGACGTCGGATGTCCGCTCGATCTGGCTCGGACGCTGGAGTCCCAGATTTCCGGAGGTGGCCAGTCGTCCGGTCGCCGGTCGTCCACTGGCATCGGACGTCCGCTCAGTTGGCTCGGGTGCGGGGTCGTCGGTCGTCCGGCCCGGGCCAGTCGTCTGGTGGGTCTTCAGGCGCTATACATGCAGTCCCGACCGGTCATCCGGTGGCTGGAGCTTCTTCCGCAGCTCTTCTTCTTGTTCCTCGCGCTTGGTGTCCTCACCTTCTTGTCCATGGGCTTCCTCTTGGTTGCTGTCCAGGCATAGCACACATGTTTGAGGTAGTAGCCATGTCTCACATGTGGAAAGTGACGATTCAGAGAGGAGCGAGTGCACCTTGTGTCCAATGGCGTATACTTGAGATCTCGTCTTATGTTCTCTTGGGGCATGGAGAGTAGTCGGAGTGTACATGGGGATGAACGTGGGATGCTTCGCATCATATCCCCCCCCCCCCTTGGGAAAGATCCCACCTCAGATTGTGATCCTCATCACCATTGAAATGGTAGTCATGGACGGACTTGTAGTTGGACAGAGTGGAAGATGTTGCGCAATCCAAGTACTCCAAGGTGTCTCCGGAGTGGTATACATGCAAAAAGAGCAAACACAAACAACACTCGGAAATACAATGGTTAGAGCACACAAAGTGTCCATCATGTAAGAATGAGTCCGTTCGGCAATATTGTTTGTGACAAAGCGCATGAAGCTTATCAAGATGATATAGAATGATATGCAAAGCATTCATGGGAACAATATGATTTGTAGTATGCACAAAGGTGTGGTGAATGTGATCAATGCAACCATTGTGCAAAATGATGTCATAATGGGATGGTGTATCAAAAGCATGAACATGGTAATTGGTGCTCAATGTTATGATGTTATCATGCAATTGATTATGGGCAATATGATCATGATGTATGAATATGCCATCAAGAAAGATCACAACAAATTTGCTAAGGAAATGCACAAGCTCATATATCATGCATGACATGGGAATACAAGATGCAACAAGGCAATCATAATATGAGTCAATCCATGCATAAGATGCAAATTTGTCATGAGTGTGAGATGTCCAATGAGCATGACATGTGTGAGCACAATCAACAAATATGGAGGTGTTGGTGTACCAATGCTTGATGTCGTGGCATGAGTGGAGGTTCAAAGGTGCTTCCAATAAGTCTGAGCGCTCCTCAATTTGAAGGTCCATAGAGCCAATCTCCCATGTCGCTCCTCCGTTCGCGAGATGTATCATGTAGACAAAAAGAAGGATACAACAATGAAAGAGTGACACATCCAATATGCGTAATTGAGGATGGCTCAAAGGGAAGGAGCTCACCTTTACGAGATTCTCGCAAATGTTGGTGTTGCACATCGCGTGTGCCTTCACATGACCAAATGTGAATCCTCCAAAATGAAAGAACATGACAAACACTCGGAAAATCAAATGAGGTTAGCGGAGATGCAAAACCTATCATTCGTGTGGTAAAATACCCAACAAGTGTATTCATCATGCTCATCATAAGAAAGGACAAGGGAGAATTTCATAGTACGGAGGCATATGATGCAATAACAACCAAATGCAATAGGCTCAATCAAACAAGCATGCATCACAAGTAAGATGTCCAAGTCTCCACGATCAATAAGCATAGCAAGTTGTCACTCAATACAAGTGGATACGAGGGATGCCACTAATGGAAACAAGAGACAATGATCAAGACAAATCAAGTGAGAGGCATGAACATATACGTCATCAACCCCAGAAAGTGAGTAAGAATGGAGCATTGGTGATGCGACAAAGCAAGCAATCATAGCGATCAAGTCAAGGAAGCTAGTAGTGCGAAGATGCAACATACTAGGAGGAATCATGGCAAGCATGTCATGGGTGCAAATAGCGTGCATGAATAATTCACATGACATATCACAAGCATGAAAACAAGATATGAGCAAAGTAGGTTCATGGTGTTGGCAAGAAGTCCTATGTAAATGGCAATGGAACATCATGACTCTCCCAATACAACAAGCATCAATAGCACGAGGCACAAGATAAACATGGCAATAACAACAAGGATCTCCACCTAGCTTGCAAATACACATAGGAGTAGCATAATAGTGAATCATGGGTAAATGCAAGCAAAGGTCACAATTGCATGGCAAAATCATGTAAAGAGGCATAGCATGCAAAGTGAACACGAGAAAATGGGCATAACGTGACAAATGGTAAATAGCCCATAGCCGTGTGAGAGCCAAGTGAAAGAGATGCGCATAGTTATTGCGTGAATGGAACGGTGGTAATGGTAGTCCACGGGATCCCAAATCATCGTTGCTCTCAAGAGATCGTCTCGTCAACTCTTGGGATTGAGAGGTTGGCGAGTGTACTTGAGTACCTACGCAAAACAAAGACAAAGGGAAAATTGTGTGTGCGTGGTATATGTACACATCATCCATCATGATGCACACATGATTGTGTTGGTTAGCACAAAATATCCAATGCTCGAATAAATGAGATGCATGATATAGAAACACAAAGACAAAGGGAAAATTGTGTGTGCGTGGTATATGTACACATCATCCATCATGATGCGCACATGCTTGTGTTGGTTAGCACAAAATATCCAATGCTCGAATAAATAAGATGCGTGATATAGAAACATGTCATCCATCATGAGAGGTTTGTTGTTATATATAGCATAATGGAGACTCAAATTGTGTAATGCTTCATGGGAAATATCTAGAGCATTGTTATGCATGGGATGCATATGGTGCAAGCAATTATTAGAATCATGCAATGTATGGAATGCATCAAAATCTCCTAATGTGTATGAGGAAACTATGGGGGTCTCCTCATGATCATTGATGTAAACATCACACGGAGAATATTGACAACATCCAAAACAAAGCATATTTAGAACAATGTGATCATGGCATGGTATATTAGATGAATTGTGCAAATCATGTAAAGGAAGCATGGCAATATCATCACATGAAAAACAAAATTCAATGGCCATCATCTTGTCATCTATGCCATAAGTGCAAATGGGATTTACTTAATGGGGAATGCATAGTTACTATGTTGATATTGAAATGATGCAATATGGGATATCTCACTCATAGCATATGTCAAGGTTAAAGGGTTGTCAAACATGATGTGACCAAAACAATTTTCACATGATATCCTATAGAGCATAGCATCATAACTACGCAACTCAACATGCTCATCATCATATTCATCATAAATAGGTATGTCATGACATGAAGAAGTCGCACTAGCATGAAGCATGGGAATAGGTGGATCAACATCATGCAAGCAATCATTAGTGAGATTGTCCACTAGTGGGACAAAAGAAGCAACATCACCTATGTTACCTTTGGAGCATCACTCATGTGTTGTAAGTGAGGTGTCGAAGACCAAGTCGTGGTCATCTTCATCTTGATGGAACCATGTGGGGGTGCATCTTCTTCCACCATGGCCATCATTGTCTCCATTGGAGGTATGGACTCATCGAGGATAGGCATGTCATCATGTAGGAGACCTAGCACCAAATAAGAAAAGACACTAGGAGTAGAGGTTAAGTCATTAAAAATAAAAGTGGGCTCACATGCCATCTCAACTACCTCACTCACTAAGTGTTGTGGCTCACTCACTCCCTGTTGGATGCTCTCACTCATATGGTTGGTGGAGTCACTCAAATGGCTCTCAACCTCACATGGAATGTGTGTCATGCTCTCATGTGTGGGGCTAGTGGTGGTCACACTCATCCTCTCATAGGAAATGCTCTCAGTGTCACGTATGGTGGAGTCACTCATGTGGTGGTGGCTCTCTTCACATGGAAATTGGATCATCTCATGATATGTGGGTGTTAGAGAGATGTAGGTGCAAACGTCTCCATGCTCAATCATGTCGTAGTCGTAGCCGTGGATGAAGGCCGAAGATGGCACATCATCACTCTCCTCTAAGACCAAAGATAAGGTCTCATGTGTGGTCTCATAGCTTGACTCGAAGAATGAGTCCTTTTGGGGCGCCGTCTTCATGTAGTTGAAGAGGTTCATGCTCGTCGCCGTGGTCGAAGGGGATAGCCCTTGCTCGACCTTCTTGTCGCCGTCTTATTGTATGAGGCCCATATTATGTGGCACCTCATAGCTCGTCTCCATGACCAAAGGGAGTTTCCCATGCTCGGTCATCTTCCGTGAGGGGCTTCTAAAGATGGAAGTGTCATCCTCGCTCGTAGGTGGTCGCCTCATTGGTGAAGATGTCGATGTAGGTGAACTGATGGGAAGTAGGCTAAGATGCCTCGAGAACACTTGGCGAAGATGGCGAAGTGGTTGGTGTAGCTGTAGCTCCGTCTTGGTGGTGCTTGTCTCGCAGTCTTCTCCTGTGCTCATGATGTTTGGACTTGGCATGAAGTAGGGCTTGTTGGGACTTGTGCATTTGCACTTGGTGAGCATTGTCATGATTATGTAGGCGTTGTCACACTTGAGCTCGTAGTAGATGTCGTTCGTCGTCGTGGTGCACATGTTGCTTGGAGGTGACTTGCCCTTCATGACAAGGTGGATCACGAATGTCATGGTGGTCGCCATGGAGATGTGGACATGGGCGACTTGCACTTGCATCATTTTTATGCTCTGAAGACTTGTGATTTGAACATCGCTGCCTTGAGGATGATGAAGGGGAAGAACGGTTGATCAACAAGGTCCGAATCTCCTCCATCCTTGCATCTTGCTCCTCCTTTTGTATGGAAAGCTTGTTCTCGATGTAGTCCCTTTTCCTTGCTTCGGAGTGACGAATGTCGATGGAGAGGTTCTCGATGTGCTCTAGCAATCTTGATTGTGCGCCTTGCATTTGTCGTTGTAGATCAAAAATTGAAGCTTTGGTGATGTAGTTATTCACGCCGTCGTTGTTGTAGAAGACCGGAGATGAAATGCCTTGCCTATCCATCACAATACTCGAGCAAATATGAGTGGGAGAAGGAGAAGAACTTATACCAAATGTACCTTGACCAATGTTGAAGATGGATCAATGATCACTCAATGATGTAACAAGGAAATAGCACAATTGGTACCAATTCTTGTCGGTTTCTCACACCTACACAAATAACACTTATGGTGGAGCTCGGTGAGGATAGTGGCACAAAAAATTTGATTTAAAATGTTAGAAAGAGTCAATAATGTTTAAAGAGATTCACAAATTCACAAGTGAAACAAGTAGACCAATAGAAATATGTGGCACACGGAAACACACACAAATGGGGTCATGCAACCAAGGCATGAGCACAAAATGTGGAATCCACGGAAAACGCTCGTGTTGCACAACTCAAGAGAGACGCTAGCATGATTGCTCAATAGGAGGATACGACACTTGTGCACAACCTATAAGATGAAAAATGTATCAACTTCTATCCCAAGTATGCTATATATGTATGATGTTCCGGTGGTATGATCCAAGATGATTGGATATGACAATCTTATATGCAATGTGGTATGATGCTATGGAACTTTCTTACAAGCTTCTTTGCTCTTTCTCTTTTGCTTAAAAGATTTATTCTTTTTTTGTATATGGCCACTTTTGCACAATGCACAAACCAAGATAGCAATTGTATATTGCGGGAACAAACTTGTGGCACAAAGGATGATATGATACCAAGATGATACCGATATGGTATGGTATGTATGCAATGTATGGTGTAGATCACTAATGTGCACAAGTAACGTTGCCGGCAATACTCAAATGGCTAGTCTCGATAAGCAAGTAACACAAAATAGGCTAGGGGTTATCAATACAATGGCAAGGGAATATACAATGGAGAGATACCACGATACCAAGATGATATGGAGGTTACCGTCCTTGGCGATGATGAGTGGCGGTAATCTTGATGGAGATACCAAGATGATGGAGACTCGTCCCTAAGTTGCCGAAACACCTTAGGAAACGGAAAAACCGCGAACTCAAAATCTCAAATGTAAAATGTCAAATGGTGGTAGCGGGAATGCGGTGGTAGTTGCGGAAGCTCAATGGGATTGCGGAAATGCAACGATGGGTTGTGGAGTATGCAATGCGGAAGTGGAGGGTAAGGTGGTGTACTATACATGATGTGGAAGTTTAGGTCACTGTCCCTAAGTAGCCGAAACATCTTTGGAGACACAACAGACAACTCAAACAAGGTCAAACAAATTTTGGTTATGTTGGATGGTGGAAGTGTATGGTGGGCAAGGTTATGTGGAAGTGGTGGTGGTGGTTGATGAGGAAGCAACCGCCCCTAAGTAGCCGAAACACCTTAGGAGATTCGAATCACTACTCAAACAACCACATATGCAATGGGGATGAAGATGGGTTAGGTTGCGGAAGTTGGTGGTGTTGTAGCGGATGATGTGGTGGAAGCCCTAGGCAATGATGTCGAAATTCACAAAATTTGATGGAGTAAAAAGATGTTGGTGGTATTTTTGTGGGAAGGAGGATATCAAGAGCTTCAAAACGAGCTAAATAACGTCAAAATTGGAGTTTGGATGAATTAGTTATGGCCTAAACAAAATTTTAGCGAAGTCAGTTTTTATAGGTAGCGGACGTCCGGAAATGGACGGATGTCCGGTCGGGTCGGAAATCCGCTAATTACAGCTCGGGTTAGGGTTCCGGACGTCCGGTAAGCTCGGATGTCCGGTGGTTCCTAGGGCTCTGAACAACTGGTGGGTCGGGGTCAACTCGAGATCCGAGTTTCGGAACGCGATTTTGAGCGGAAAATGGGGATTTTTGGGTCAAAATTGAACATATTTCATGGATGAAAGATGGGGAAACTTGAGGAGATGCTAGATCCACGTGAAACCAAGCAAATCCCTGGATCAAAATCAACAAAACATCATCAAACAAACAAATCAAAAAAATTGGGCCTATTTTTGGTGGGGATTTTCGAATTTGGGAAAGAACACAACAAAATTAGGCTAGAAAACAACGAGGGGAGGCTCCGAAATCGTGATCAATGTGGCTCATGATACCAAGATGATGTAGGGTGGAACCCTAGATGGCCGATTTTTCATGAAAGGAGCGGATTCCATGAAGAACACGAAGAAGACGAGAGAAATCATGAGGGGAAACACAAGGGCAAACATGAGAGAATCACTCAAAACCAACAAGATTAAGTCACACATGTGCTAGATCCTCGAAACACGAGAGGAGATAGAAGATCCAAAGTCAACAAGGGACGACACAAATGGTAACGGGTCTTCTCCGTGAGGAGGTCTTGAATCCACAAGGGGATCTTCCCATAAAGGGGTCTTGAATCCAAGGTGGATCTTCTCCAAAGAGGGGCCACGATCTGTCTCAAGGATTAGATCCTATTTGGATGAGCGAAGCTCTATCTCACAAATGAGCTAACACAATGCTAACCCTGACTAGCAGGACAAGGAGGTCTATTTATAGTCTTAGTGCAAAAGGGGGCGAAGTGAAGGGGTACATGGGCCTCGGGCCCGAACACTGTGCGCAGACAGGTACCGGATGTCCGCTGAGGACCGGTCTTCGGGGGCTCACGAGCGGCCGGCCGTCCGCTCGATCTGGCTCAGACACTGGAGTGCCGGATTTCTAGAGGTGACCGGTCGTCCATTCGCCGGTCGTCCACTGGCGTCGGACGTCCGCTCATTTGGCTCGGGTGCGGGGTCGTCGGTCGTCCGGTCCGGGCCGGTCGTCCGGTGGGTCTTCATGCGCCAGACGTCCGGTCCCGACCGGTCGTCCGATGGCTGGAGTTTCTTTCGCAGCTCTTCTGCTTGTTCCTCGCGCTTGGTGTCCTCGCCTTCTTGTCCATGGGCTTCCTCTTGGTTCCTGGTCATGCATAGCAAACATGTTTGAGGTAGTAGCCATGTCTCACATGTTAAAAGTGACGATTTGGAGAGGAGCAAGTTCACCTTGTGTCCAATGGCGTATACTTGAGGTCTCATCTTATGTTTTCTTGGGGCTTGGAGAGTAGTCGGAGTGTACATGGGGATGAACGTGGGATGCTCCACATCACCCCTCCTCTCCACGCTGCCTTGCCAGAGCCGCGCCTCTGCGTCTTCGCACCGCTCGCTGCCGTCTCGCCGGATCCGGAGCTCGCCGGATCTCCTCGTCGCCGGATCCGGGGAAGGTGGACGAGATCCACCCGTCCCCCGATCCAAATGCCGCGCCCCCATCCCGATCCACGCCGTCCCGGAATCTCCTCGTCCTGCGTTGACTTTTAGCGAGGTGATATTTTGGCCAATTCCCAGAATTTTTATCTCCGGTGCACCTCTTTGACATGCCATATCTCCATGCATATAGCTCCGATTTGTGCATATGATATGTCGAAATATTCGTCTCGTTAAACTCTTCATGTTCCTGTCCATATTATTGCCATTTTCCTCATTGCAAGAGTGCTATAAAATGTTAACTGCTGGTTCTTAACAGAACATGATGAATTGTCATTTTTGTTGCATTTTGTGTGTGTATCCTATGAGCATGATGTCTACATGTGTTTTGAGCTACATCATTCCATCTTTCTAGCGGTGCAAGTCTTGTATTTTTGCGATCTATGTGGTGACTAGCACAAGCATGCAAAGTAGGCTCCGTGATGTTACTGTTTTCAGGCACTTAGGATTTTGCTAAGTCGTTTTCCTGCTGTCATTTTGATGCCATGTAAACTTGTTGCTACCATGAGATCCATGTACATTTTAAGGTAGTTCAGTAAGGATGTTTTGAAGATGTGATTTTGCTCTATCCATTACTGCCTCTGGTTGCAATTATGGAGCACTCTAGCATGTCCTTTCCTTGCTCTACTTTTGCTAAATAATGTTCCTGGCAGATTGTTAACATGATGATCCATATTGACATGTGTTTTGCTAGTGATGCATGTATCCTATGAACTTTATCTTGCCATGTTTAGCTTCTTGAACATGTCTTCTTACTGTTGGTATGCTTGAGTTGTCATGTAATGCTTTATAGTGAGTAGCATGAGCTTGCAAAGTTGCTATCATGAATCTCTTTCTGTCATGTCCTGAAATTCCACTAAGTCTGAATCTGTTTATAAAACTTGCTCAGTAAGGGAGTTTTGTTCTATGCATTTAGTAAATGCATGCCATGCCTTTGTTTGCTATGTTAAGTTCCTGTAGCATGTTTTTTGCTTGCTCTAAACTTTGCTTCCTGATGCTATTTATGCCATGTTTAGTATTTTCTCTAAGTCCCTGAAGTTGATATCTTTTGCACTTTTGCCATGCCTGTTTCAACCTGTTCTATTGTGATTTAGCCATAGCTCAGTATTCATGTTTTGTTAAGCATCTCTTGTACATCACGGCCATATGCTTTGTTGCTATTTTGTGGTGTAGTAGCTTATTTTCTTGTGGCATTCTAAGTGCTATCATGTTGTTCATCACAGCTTTGCATCATTCTTGTTTTGCTTGTCATTTGCAAACCGTGTATCCGTTTCTGGTGATCCTTGTATCGATTTCGACCAAAATGACCCCATCTTCCCAGTGGCATACTTGTTTTGACAAGTTTATGCCTTGATCTTTCTCGCCCTTCCGGAGCATGCATATGCATTGCATATCATATCTTGCATATCATGCCATGTTTTGCATCATGTTGCTTGTGCATTACCCCGTGATTGATTGTCGTTCCGTTTCTTGTGTTCTTGATTTGGGTAGAGCCGGGAGATGAGTACGTGAACGAGGAACCTGTTGAGTATGCTAACGAGGATCAAGCTTTCGACAACTCTGAGAACATTGCAGGCAAGATGACCATACCCTCTATACGACTTCTATCTTTGCTTGCTAGTTGTTCGTTGTATCGCTATGTCGCACTACCTACCACTTGTTTATCATGCCTCCCATATTGCCATGTCAAGCCTCTAACCCTCCTTCCTAGCAAATCATTGTTTTGCTCTGTTACTACTTTTGCTCAGCCCCTCTTATAGCATTGCTAGTTGCAGGTGAAGTTGAAGTTTGTTCCATGTTGGAACACATAAATGTTGGGATATCACTATATCTGTTATTTAATTAATGCATCTATATACTTGGTAAAGGGTGGAAGACTCGGCCTTTTGCCTAGTGTTTTGTTCCACTTTTGCCGCCCTAGTTTCCGTCATACCGGTGTTATGTTCCATGATTTTGCGTTCCTTATGCGGTTGGGGTTATGGGGCCCCCCTTGACAGCTCGCTTTGAATAAAACACCTCCAGCCAGGCCCAACCTTGGTTTTAACATTTGCCACCCCACCACCTATATTTTCCTTGGGAGTTGCTAACCCGAGGGTCATCTTTATTTTAACCCCCCCCCCCCGGGCTAGCGCTTCTCTAAGTGTTGGTCCGAAACGGGCGGCTTGCGGGGCCACCTCGGGGAAACTTGAGGGCAAGTTTTACGCGTAGCTTGTCCCATCCGGTGTACCCTGGGAATGAGATACGTGCAAGTCCTATCGGGATTTGTCGGCACATCGGGTGGCTTTGCTAGTCTTGTTTTACCATTGTCGAAATATCTTGTAACTGGGATTCCGAGACTGGTCGGGTCTTTCCGGGAGAAGGAATATCCTTCGTTGACTATGAGAGCTTGTGATGGGCTAAGTTGGGACACCCCTGTAGGGTATAAACTTTCGAGAGCCATGGCCGCGGTTATGTGGCAGATGGGAATTTGTTAATATCCGGTTGTAGATAACTTGACACTTGACTTAATTAAAATGAATCAACTGCGTGTGTAGCCGTGATGGTCTCTTTTCGGCGAAGTCCGGGAAGTGAACACGGTCTTGTGTTATGCTTGAACGTAAGTAGTTTCAGGATCACTTCTTGCTTCATGACCGTTGCGTAGCTTCTCATCTTACTCTTATTTGCGTATGTTAGCCACCATATGTTTCTTAGCGCTTGTTGCAGCTCCACCTCATCACCTTATCCTACCCATAAGCTTAAATAGTCTTGATCTCACGGTTGTGAGATTGCTGAGTCCTCGTGACTAATGGATACTTCCAAAGAGTTGGAGGTGCCGATGATACCAGTGCAGGTGATGCTACCGAACTCATGTGGGAGTTCGACGAGGACCTTGGTCGTTACTATGTTTCGTTTCCTGATGATCAGTAGTGGAGCCCAGTTGGGACAATCGGGGATCTAGCATTTGGGGTTGCCTTCCTTTATTTTGGTTCCGTAGTCGGACCTTGATTGTACTCTGGATGATGTATGTTAACTTGTTATTTGCGTGAAGTGGGAATTGTTAGCCAACTCTTTATCCCTTTCTTATTTAGTACATGGGATTGTGTGAAGATTACCCCTTTTGCGAGAAAACCACCATGCGGTTATGCCTCTAAGTCGTGCCTCGACACGTGGGAGATATAGCCGCATCATGGGCGTTACAACCCAAGCGCCGACTGGAGGAGCCGGCGACGAACAGCCGGTCGCGGAGGGCGGAGGAGGCGACGCGGTCATCTTGGGGACGGAGGAGCCCCTGCAAGCGCCGACTGCTGACGCACAAAGCAGTCGGCTTGAGGTGCCACCAGTGCCACCAGCTGGTAATGAGCTGGTGGTGGGCTCGACTCTAGTTGCACACATTTCAGGGCATCATTGCCCGGAGAAGGAGGTGTCGGTGCCAAGGCCGCTGTAGGTTGGGGCCGCGAGCACTTCGGCCCCCGACGCCGAGGCCAGCAGCGCCGCCCCACCGGAATGGACTCCTAGAGGCGGGACAAGCATGTTGAATCGTGTCGCAAACAACGTTCAGGCCCATCTTCAGGCCCAGGGCGCCGCCCTCCAGAAGTACATGAAGGAGTTCTTGGCAACCCATGCCATTGTCCGAATATGTCTCCTGATTACTTGTTTCTAATCCTTGTATTTTTTTTTTGAAATCTCCCGTGGGGGCGCGCCAGTGCACCCATTGCGTGTAGCCTCGAGTTCCGGGCTGGCTGCTGAGCTGGCGACATAGAACTTAAGGTAAGTTCCGAGTGCTAACCTTGTCTTTTTCTTCTATTGTCTTTGTTGCAGGACTATCACAACATTCATGCGGCTGCCTTCAACTCACATGTCCGGGAGCTGACCAAGCGGACTGCTGAATTGGCCGACAGCCGGAGTAAGTACTTCATCCTTATTCACATGGGGGTGCTCCAATGCACCCGCGGGGTGTAGCCCCCGAGATTCAGGCCGAATGCTGAGTAGTCGGGCTGGATCTTCTAGCGAATACTTTCTTTCTTTTGTTAACTTGTTGATTGTCCTTTGTTTCTTGTCTCCTGTAGGAGTCAACGCCAACTTACAGCAGCAGTTGGGTGAAGCTCAGACCGCGTTGGGCACCAAGGAGGAGGAGCGCAGCAAGATGGAGCAGGAGCGCGACCGCCTGACAAAGAAATTTGCTGACCAGGCGGACCGGCACCAGGCAGAGTTGCAGAAGCTCAAGGATGCAAAAGAAGCGCTCGAGACCGAGTTCGAGACTCAGTGCTCGAACTGTGTCGATAGGGAGAAAGCTCTGACCGATGGCTATGACGAGATAGAGGACATGTTCAACGGTGAGTTGTTCTTCCCTTTCTTCCGTCTGCCGGCTACTCATTCAAGCTGGCCTCTGACTTCATACTTCTTTTTCCTTCTCGTGGAGAGTATTTTCCTGGTCACGTCATCGCCGCTAGCCAAGCCATCGAGGATCGCCGTGACGAGCGAAGGCTGGTTGGTGCAGAAATTGCGCCCAACGCCCCTCGGACCCTCGCCGAGCAGCTGCTTGCCATCCAAGCTCGTCTCCAACCGGCCCACTGAGTGCTCCGCCGTCTGCAGCGCACCGGAGCCTAGGTGGTCTCTGTCCCCTGGCCGGGTGCTCCAGTTCTGCGCACCCCCAGTCGGACCTCCAACTGGTTTGAGGTGGCCATCGGCCGCCTCGAGGCGTGGAAAGTCTCCGCAGCCCGGGCAGGCGCGCGGCGGGCTTTGGAGTTCGTCAAGGGGTGGTACCCTAGGCTGAACCTATCCCAGTTGGCCACTCGCCATGCAGAAGCCAGTGAGGAGCTGGCTGCGGTGGCGCCCGAGCTCTATCATCACGCCGCGGCGATAGCCGAGTACACGGACACTAGTGTCTTCATCCCCGGGCTAAACAAGGAGGGCGCCGAGGTGCTGCCCAACTAGTTCAGGATGAACCCAAAAGGCGGCGAGGACTCGGTGGAGGAGATCGCCTCCAGCTATGTAGGTGAGGAGGAGGAGGATGAGGACGAGGACGAGAACGGCGAAGACGATGTGCCGGATGATGGAGGCAGCAGCCGTCTACAACCTAACCAAGTTTCGACCAATGGGCGGCATGCCGACGAGCCGACTACTGCCGGTGCTGACCAGGCCGAGACCAACCAGGCGGCTGTTCCACCACCCGGAGCCTCGACCTCAGCCGACCCCTCCGATCCGGCTGCTTCTCCTCTGACCTAGGCGGCCAAGTTATCTTTCTTTCCTGGTTTGTAATCTCTTTTGAACAAACTTGTTAGATTTGCGCAGTTCCACCCGCTGGGGGTGTATTCAAACTCTGTTGAATGCTGGCCAAGGGCATTTTGCTATGTAAATTATCTTTGCCAATTTCCGACTTGTCTTGCTTTTCTGCTCTTTTGGCTTTTCCCTTTGCCGCCTTCCCTTAGCTGTCGTCTTGCCAACCTGACAATCGCTCTGCGGTCTATGGCTGGGTCAAGTACTTGGCCGTTTTGGGAAGGCAATTACTCAACATTTATAGAGCGTAGCAAGTTATATTTTTAGAAACCGGCTGGCCAGCTGCTCCACAGCCGGTCGACGAGGTGAGGAGTTGGCTTGGTCTATGTGAATGCCTTGGTCCTTAGCCATTTTTCATGTGGGCACCTTTCTTGCATTTAACTCTTGCCAGCCGGACAGTCGCTCTACGAGCTGCGGCTGATGGCAAGAGAGGGCTTAGGTGCCGGCACACTACTTGTCCGACTGCAGGTAGCATTGACATAGTACAAAGCGGCAAGCCCCCCGGGCCGATTGGTTGAACCCGGTGCCAGGCAGAATACCGAAATAACACATACGTAGGCATAAAACTTATCATATAGATAAAAAGGGTAGCCCCCGAGTGCTCCTCGAGGGACCTGATGTCTTGGTGCTTCAGGGAGTCCTGGATTAGGGGGTGTCCGGATGGCCGGACTATACCTTCGGCCGAACTCCTGGACTATGAAGATACAAGATTGAAGACTTCGTCCCGTGTCCGGAAGGGACTTTCCGTGGCATGGAAGGCAAGCTTGGCGATACGGATATGTAGATCTCCTACCATTGTAACCAACTCTGTGTAACCCTAGCCCTCTCCGGTGTCTATATAAACCGGAGAGTTTTAGTCCGTAGGACGAACAACAATCATACCATAGGCAAGCTTCTAGGGTTTAGCCTCTCTGATCCCGTGGTAGATCTACTCTTGTACTACCCATATCATCGATATTAATCAAGCAGGACGTAGGGTTTTACCTCCATCAAGAGGGCCCGAACCTGGGTAAAACATCGTGTCCCCTGCCTCCTGTTACCATCCGGCCTAGACGCACAGTTCGGGACCCCCTACCCGAGATCCGCCGGTTTTGACACTGACATTGGTGCTTTCATTGAGAGTTCCTCTGTGTCGTCGTTTTTAGGCCCGATGGCTTCTCCGATCACCAACAGCGATGCGATCCAGGGTGAGACTTTTCTCCCCGGACAGATCTTCGTATTCGGTGGCTTTGCACTGCTGGCCAATTCGCTTGGTCATCTGGAGCAAATCGAAAGCTACGCCCCTGGCCATCAGGTCAGATTTGGAAGTTTGAACTACATGGCCGACATCCGCGGAGACTTGATCTTCGACGGATTCGAGCCACAGCCGAGCGCGCCGCACTGTCACGATGGGCATGATTTAGCTCTGCCGCCGAACAGTGCTCTGGAGGCCGCACCTGTGTCCGCTCCGACCCCTAGCTCGGAGCCGATCGTACCAACCGAGGATGGATGGTTAGACACCGCCTCGGAGGCTGCAATCTCTATGGCGATCGAGCCGAGCACCAGCCCTATTCTCTGTGAAGCCCGTGACTCCAAGGAGCCGGACTCCTCTCCAGACTCCCAGCCCTCCGCACCCCGACCGATTGAACCCGATTGGGCGCCGATCATGGAGTTCACCGCCCCGGACATCTTTCAGCACTCGCCCTTCGGCGATATTCTGAATTCACTAAAGTCTCTCTCTTTGTCAGGAGAGCCCTGGCCGGACTATGGTCGGCAAGGTTGGGATGTGGACGATGAAGAAATTCAAAGCCCACCCACCACCCACTTCGTAGCCACTGTCGATGATTTAACCGACATGCTCGACTTCGACTCCGAAGACATCGACGGTATGGACGCCGATGCAGGAGACGATCAAGAACCAGCGCCTATAGGGCACTGGAAAGCCACCTCTTCGTGTGATATATACATGGTGGACACCCCAAAAGAAGGCAATGGCGATGGAACAGCGGAGGATGACCCCTCCAGGAAGCAGCCTAAGCGCCGGCGTCAGCGGCGCTGCTCTAAATCCCGCCAAAACAAAAACGGTGATTCCGGCACGAGGGATAATAACACCCCAGACAGTGCCGAAGACAACCACCTCCAGCAAGATTCAGCACAGGAGGATAGAGAAGCCAGCCCTCATGCGAGAGCGGCAGACAGAGAGGTCGAGGACGATAATTATATGCCTCCCTCCGATGACGAGGCAAGCCTCGACGACGACGAATTTCTCGTGCCGGAGGATCCCGTCGAACAAGAGCGTTTCAAACGCAGGCTTATGGCCACGGCAAGTAGCTTCAAGAAAAAACAGCAACAGCTTAGAGCTGATCAAGATTTGCTAGCCGACAGATGGACTGAAGTCCTTGCGACCGAAGGGTATGAACTCGAATGCCCCTCCAAGAGCTACCCAAAGCGCAGGTTGCTACCCCAATTAGAGGAGGAAGCACCTAAACCTACATCACCAACGCATGATGCGGCCGACCGGCCACCCCGTGGCCGCGACAGAGAGGCCTCTCGGCCCTCCACTCAAGCCGCACCCCGGCGCCGCTCAAAAACTACCAGTGCATGGGAAAATGCACCAGACCTGCGAGATATATTGGAGGACAAGGCAAGGCAAACAAGATCGATCTACGGATCACGTGGGCACCCCACGGCACGAGACAGTACTCGTCACGCCGGATACAGTAAATCCGGCCAGGCCGAACACAGTAGACAAAGCTCGTTTGAGCTGCGTCGTGATGTGGCCCAATACAGAGGCGCCGCACACCCACTATGCTTCACAGATGAAGTAATGGACCATCAAATCCCCGAGGGTTTCAAACCCGTGAACATCAAATCATAAGATGGCACAAGAGATCTTGCGGTATGGATCGAGGACTATCTCCTTCATATCCACATGGCCCGCGGTGATGACCTACACGCCATCAAATACCTCCCACTCAAGCTTAAAGAACCAGCCCGGCATTGGCTTAACAGCTTGCCAGCAGAATCAATTGGTTGTTGGGAGGACCTAGAAGCCGCATTCCTCGACAATTTCCACGGCACTTATGTGCGACCACTAGATGCCGATTACCTAAGCCACATAATTCAGCAGCCAGAGGAATCAGCCAGACAATTCTGGACACGGTTCCTAACCAAGAAAAATCAAATCGTCGACTGTCCGGACGCAGAGGCCCTAGCAGCCTTCAAGCATAACATCCGCGACGAGTGGCTTGCACGGCACCTAGGACAGGAAAAGCCGAAATCTATGGCAG
This sequence comes from Triticum aestivum, assembly GCF_018294505.1. Taxonomy (NCBI): domain Eukaryota; kingdom Viridiplantae; phylum Streptophyta; class Magnoliopsida; order Poales; family Poaceae; genus Triticum; species Triticum aestivum. Next base: position 185,308,040 of record NC_057794.1, read on the forward strand.
CCCTCACGACACTTATGACCCGCTTTTGCGCTGCAGAAGACAGCTGGCTAGCTCGCAGCAATAACATGACCAAGGGCCCCGGTAATTCGGATACCAAGGACAGCGGTGGAAGGTCGCGTCGCAACAAGCAAAAGCGCCGCATTAACAACGACAATGTTGAGGATACGGCAGTTAATGCTGGATTCAAAGGCTCTAAACCCGATGAGCGGAAAAAGCCATTCAAAAGAAATACTTCGGGCCCGTCCAGTTTGGACCGAATACTCGACCGCTCATGCCAGATACATGGCACCCCCGAAAAACCAGCCAATCATACCAACAGGGATTGTTGGGTGTTCAAGCAGGCAGGCAAGTTAAATGCCGAAAGCAGAGACAAGGAGCTGCATAGCGATGACGAGGAGGAGCCCCGGCCGCCGAACAACAGTGGACAGAAAGGTTTTCCCCCACAAGTGCGGACGGTGAACATGATATACGCAACCCACGTCCCCAAGAGGGAGCGGAAGCATGTGCTAAGGGACGTATACGCGATGGAGCCAGTCGCCCCAAAGTTCAACCCATGGTGTTCCTGCCCGATCACTTTTGATCGAAGAGACCACCCCACTAGCATCCGTCATGGTGGATTCGCCACATTGGTTCTACACCCAATTATTGACGGATTTCACCTCACTAGAGTCCTTATGGACGGCGGCAGCAGCCTGAACCTGCTTTATCAAGATACAGTGCGGAAAATGGGCATCGATTCGTCAAGGATTAAACCCACCAGAACGATCTTTAAAGGCGTCATACCAGGTGTAGAAGCCAACTGTACAGGCTCAGTTACACTTGAAGTGGTCTTCGGATCTCCGGATAATTTCCGAAGCGAGGAGTTAATCTTCGACATAGTCCCGTTCCGCAGTGGCTATCACGCACTGCTCGGGCGAACCGCATTTGCCAAGTTCAATGCGGTGCCGCACTATGCATACCTCAAGCTCAAGATGCCAGGCCCTCGAGGCGTCATCACGGTCAATGGAAACACCGAACGCTCTCTCCGAACGGAGGAGCATACGGCGGCTATCGCAGCGGAAGTACAATGCAGCCTCTGAAGGCAATTCTCTAGTCCGGCCATTAAACATCTGGACACCATCAAGCGCGCCCGGCGTAACCTACACCAAGACCGCTCGGCACGTTCAGAGCAAGTGTAACAATGCGGCCCCAACCCCAGCCCTCGCGAACTTGCGAAACCAGTGCTGCGCGTACATAACTACGCTCTGCAAATACCATGGGCACAGGGGGAGGGGCACCATCATGGCACGCCCGAAACGCGGCTTAAACCGCACTAGGGGCTGCCGATTTCTTAATTTTCTCTTCTTTTTAGGACTCCATTCTTCGGAAGGCTTGTCCGGCAATACAATTGCCACACAAACGATACAACCAGGGAAGCAGAAAGCTACACCGCACTATGAAACTCTAAGGTGGTCTCTATAACGAGCAGTATACCTGTTTCGCATAACATTCCGCAGCTCGCCCCTGGAAAGGACATATTTGATAGTCCCATCTTTTGCTTATCGCACTATTTGTATCGTTATGCTTTGATCGCAGCTTTTTTAAATAAACAATGCATAGCTTCCGTCTATTATTGCATTACCTCTTTTTTACGAATATATGTTCATTAATGACATGTTGCACCCGTACACTTTGGTACGGCCAATACGCCAGGGGCTTAAGTACCCCACAACATGGTGTGAGAAGTCCGAACACTTTCACAAGTGCGGCACCCCGAACTTATAGCATTATATGCATCGTCTCCGAATCATGTCTTGGGTCAATAGTTGGGTTTGCCCGGCTCCTATGTTTTGGTACCTTACCTTCCATTATATCGGCTAAGGTAGCACTAGGAGAACAACTACGATTGTGCCCCAGTTGAGCTGGGCTAAGCACCTCAGTAGAGAAAGCTAAAACTGACCGTCATGATGAGGCGAGAGCTGGTCGCTGTTCGAGAGGTTTTCGAGTCCCTAAAGACTTATGCCGCTTAGAGTGAGGAGTCGGCTTTGTCCGGCCTAGGCGTGGATAGCGCCCCGAACTCGGTCTTCCGAACACTAGGGGCTTCGCCAAAATTTAAAATTATAGAATTATATGGCTAAGTGAGAGTGTTCAAGCATTATAGTCTGATTGCCTTGTTCGTTGTGTTGAGCGCCTCCCTCGAAGGACCCAAGAATGGGAAAAAGAGCGCTCATGTTTATCCCGAACACCCCAGCACTCGTGGCATGGGGGCAGAAGCCGACGACTCTCCATCTCTCAAATTTGATAAACGGCCGCACAAAAGGTAATATTTTAAATTCAAAAGTGTTGCTTAGCGCATATGAACAAGTTTTCAGCGTACAGGATCACAAATGCGAGTTTACTCAAAAATTACATCTTTGGAGCATTCATCCGCTATAAGACGGGCACCCTTCAGGACGCCCTCATAATACGCTTCCGGGACGTGATGCTCCTTGCCCGGCGGCGGCCCGTCCTTCACCAGCTTCTCCGCATCCATCTTTCCCCAGTGCACTTTAGCACGGGCAAGCGCCCTACGGGCACCTTTGATGCAGACGGAGCACTTGATTACTTCAAGTCGTGGACAGGCATCCACCAGCCGCCTCACCAGCCCGAGGTAGCTCCCAGGCAGAGCCTCTCGAGGCCACAGCCGAACCATGAGGCCCTTTATGGCCTGTTCGGCAACCTTGTGGAGCTCGACCATTTGCTTTAGATGGTCTCTCAAAGGCACTAGGTGTCCGGCCTCAGCATACTGAGACCGGAACACTTTCTGTGAATGCTCCTGGAGAGCTCCGGACTTGGGTAAGTAACAAGTAATTCACTTTCATGTGCTTGCTTTGCATAATGAATGCCTTACCCGTCTCTATCTTCTTCATCGCTTCAATTTCTTTGAGGGCTTTCTGGGCTTCGGCCTTGGCAGACTTCGCGCTTTTAAGGGCTGCCGCAAGCTCGGACACTTGCATCTTTGAGTTAAGCTCCAAACTCTCATGTTTTTTCACGAGAGCCTGGAGCTCTTTCTGCACCTCCTTCACCCGCGCCTCCTGCTTCCCTCTCTCCGTGCGCTCCGCGGCTGCTCTGTTTTTGGCCTCGGACAGCGCTTGCTTAAGGGTTGCCACCTCGGTCGTGGCCCCTATAATAGCACGTTGATCCTGTCATTTTTTGCAACCACATCTTCTCTATATACTTGCACAAGGTATTATGTACCTTCCTTCTCCTCGAGTTGCCTCTTGGCATGGCCGAGCTCGTTCTCGGACCGCGCAAGGTTTTGCTTCAGCGTATCCACCTCCGCAGTCAGTGCAACGGAGGCCAGCAGTGAAGCCTGCATACGCATATTGACTTGATTATGTTAGACTCCTGCGAATGTTATTAGATCCTCTATTTGGCTTTTCTTTCCGAACGCCGAACAGAGCATCAGGGGCTACTGTCTATGCAGTAATATTTTCACATATTCTTTACTTACCTCAAAGCCTGTTAGAAGGCTGGCACAAGCTTCAGTCAGTCCGCTCTTGGCGGACTGAACCTTCTGGATCACCGCACTCATAATAGTGCAGTGCTCCTCGTCGATGGTGGTGCCGTTAAGCGTCTCCAGCAAATTGTCCGGTGCCTCCGGTTGGACGGAGCTCACCAGCTCGGTAGGGTCCCTCTTCTTGGAAGGAGGCCGCCTACTGGAGTCCGGAACCATTGAAGGTTCCAGCACGGTGTCCGGCTCAAGGCCGGACTCGGAACCCTTGGGGGTTTTATCCCCTTTGCGCCTGGAATCTGGGAGGTCGCCTTGCGGCGCCTCCAGGACCACCTCCTCCTGGCTTAGAACCTGTTGGGACAGCACCTCGGCGTCATCCGTAGGGTGGGGGGAGGTAGCCGTCGGAAGCGAATTCACATCCAATGAATCCAGGGAACCGCTCGATGACACGTCGAGCCCGTCTTTGGGTGGACTGCATAAACATGTTCGACATAAGGAAAAGCTGTGCAATGGAGGAATACTATGAATCACTCTAGTATCCGGACACTTATGATCTCGCCAGGGGCTTGGCCCTATGCGGCCACTCCTCTTCGCCGTCGTTGGCGTTGGTGGAGCCGTCCGGAGGAAGGGTTTTCCCCTTCTTGGACCCTTCGGCCTCCCCAGTTGGGGCGGCCTTCCTTTTCTTCTCTCCCCCCGCTGGAGGGGGAGAGGTCTCTTTTTCCTCCTCCTCGTCTTCATAGGAGGAGTGCATCTTGGAGTCGTCGGATGATTAATCCGACAACCCCAGGCGCCGGGCACTCTTCCGAGTCCCCGTGGCCTTCTTCTTGGCCTTCTTCTCCGGCACCACATAGGGTGCCGGAACCAGCAGCTTCGCCAAGCGAGCATCTGCTGGGCCTTCGGGCAAAGGAGCCGGACAGTTGATCTGTCCGGACGTCTCCTGCCAATCCTGTCAAAGGTAAGGGAGCTTAAGATCCCGCATGGAGTCAAACTATGAAAAACTAATACCCTGTAAAAGGTAAAAACAGCTTACCACACGAGCGCGACGCTGCATGCTGAATCCGCGATCCTCGGTAGCGGATGTGGGGGCCTCGGCGCCCTTGAAAAGCACCTTCCAGGCATCTTCGTACATCATGTCGAAGAGCCTGCTCAGAGTTCGGTGCTGCGCCAGGTCGAATTCCCACAGGTTGAAAGCCCGTTGTTGACACGGGAGGATCCGGCGGATGAGCATAACCTGGACTACGTTGACAAGTTTGAGCTTCTTGTCCACTAGGATTTGGACGCATGTTTGGAGTCCGGTTAGCTCTCCTTTTTTACCCCACGACAGGCCCATCTCTTTCCAGGAGGCGAGCCGCGTAGGGGGTCCGGATCGGAACTCGGGGGCTGCAACCCATTCAGGGTCGCACGGCTCGGTGATGTAAAACCAACCCCACTGCCACCCGTTTAGGGACTCCATGAAAGAGCCCTCGAACCATAGGATGTTGGGCATCTTGCCCACCATGGCGCCTCCGCACTGCACTTGGGTGCCGCGCACCACCTTCGGCTTGACATTGAAAGTCTTGAGCCATAGGCCGAAATGGGGGCGGATGCGGAAGAAAGCCTCGCACACGACGATAAATGCCGAGATGTTGAGGACAAAGTTCGGGGCAAGATCGTGGAAATCCAGGCCATTGTAGAACATGAGCCCCCGGACAAATGGGTGGAGAGGGAAGCCCAGTCCATGGAGGAAATGGGGGAGGAACACCACCCTCTCATGGGGCCTAGGGGTGGGGATGAGCTGCCCCTCTTCAGGAAGCCGGTGTGCAATGTCGTTAGACAAGTATCCGGCCTTCCTCGGTCTTTTGATGTGTACCTCCGTGGCGGAGGAGACCATCCACTTGCCTCCCGCTCCGGACATGGCTGGAGAAGGTTGAGGTGGGGTGTGCGGACTTGGGCGCTGGAGCTCGAGTGCGTGGAAATGGATAGGCAAAGGAGGAAGAAGGCATGGATGAAAAGGTGGATCCTTATCCCCTTATATGGGCGGACGCGACTATGCGCCCCCACCATCCTGGTAAAACTCGCTTATCTCCCAAGCGCCGTAGTCAATGGCGCGGTTGGGTTACCCACACCCGTATTGATGAGAATCCCGGAATAAGGGGACACGATCTCTGCTTTAACAAGACGTGCCAAGGAAACCACCTCGCTAAACGAGCTGAGGTGGGACAGTAAAACGATTCGAATAAAGACTTGGCCGTGGTGTGATGTCACGCTACGGAATACGTCAGCAGATTAGATTTGTGTAAATATTATTCTCTCTATGGCAATATGTGGAAACTTATTTTGCAGAGCCGGACACTACCTTTGTGTTCAAAATCTTCTATGAAGTACTTGGAGGAGGAACCCTCCTTGCAATGCCGAAGACAATCTGCGCGCCGGACTTGTCGTCATTGAAGCCTGGTTCAGGGGCTACTGAGGGAGTCCTGGATTAGGGGGTGTCCGGATGGCCGGACTATACCTTCGGCCGGACTCCTGGACTATGAAGATACAAGATTGAAGACTTCGTCCCGTGTCCGGAAGGGACTTTCCTTGGCGTGGAAGGCAAGCTTGGTGATACGGATATGTAGATCTCCTACCATTGTAACCGACTCTGTGTAACCCTAGCCCTCTCCGGTGTCTATGTAAACCGGAGAGTTTTAGTCCGTAGGACGAACAACAATCATACCATAGGCTAGCTTCTAGGGTTTAGCCTCTCTGATCTCGTGGTAGATCTACTCTTGTACTACCCATATCATCAATATTAATCAAGCAGGACGTAGGGTTTTACCTCCATCAAGAGGTCCCGAACCTGGGTAAAACATTGTGTCCCCTGCCTCCTATTACCATCCGGCCTAGACGCACAGTTCGGGACCCCCTACCTGAGATCCGCCGGTTTTGACACCGACAGCGCTTAATACAAAAGATAGCATGGTACATACTGCATTAACTGTAAAATCTTCGGAGGAGATTTGCATTCCATGGGCGCTCCGATTCCTTGTCGGAGTCATCTCTCTTGCGTGTTCTGGGCTTCTGTGCATCGATGACGTAGTAGGAGTCGTTGCCCAAAGCTTTGTTGATGATGAACGGGCCTTCCCAAGGGGCCGAGAGCTTGTGCTGGCTGGTTGTTCGTTGGATCAGCCGGAGCACAAGGTCTCCTTCTTGGAATGATCTTGGCTTGATCTTCCGACTGTGGTAGCGGTGCATACTCTACTGGTAGATGGCAGAACGGCTGAGTGCTAACAGTCGGCCCTCTTCCAGCAGATCAACGCCATCTTCTCTTGCTTCTTTCGCCTCCGCCTCCATGTACATGGTGACACGATGTGAGTCGAACTCGATGTCAGTTGGGATGACGGCCTCGGCCCCATACACGAGGAAGAATGGAGTGAAGCCAGATGATTTGTTTGGAGTGGTGCGGAGGCTCCAGAGGATGGCCGACAGCTCATCGATCTAGTAGTCGGCCCAGTGCTCCAGTGGCTCGACCAGTCGGGGCTTGATGCCGAAGAGGATGTGGCCGTTTGTTTGCTTGACTTGGCAGTTTGACTGCAGATGGGAAACGGACGGCAAGTCCAGTCGAATGCCCTGCGTCGCGCAGAAATGGGCCAAGGCTCCCTTGGCAAAGTTTGAGCCATTGTCGGTGATGATGCGGTGTGGTACACCTTATCGGACGATGATATCTATGATGAAGGTTACAGAAGTTGGATCGTTTAGTTTCTTGATGGGTTTTGCTTCATTCCATTTGGTGAATTTGTCCACGGTGACAAGCAGATGGGTCATACCGTCGTGTGCCGTCTTGAATGGTCCCACCATGTCCAGCCCACACACGATAAAAGGCCAAGTGAGGGGGATGGTTTTGAGTGTGGAAGTGTGTAGATGTTGCTTGGAGCTGAACTTCTGACACCCTTTGCAATGCTTGACCAACTCCTTGGCATCTTCCAAAGCAGTCGGCCAGAAGAAACCATTGCGGAAAGCTTTGGCGACAATGGATCTAGAGGCCGCGTGGTGGCCACACTCGCCTTGGTGAATATCTTTGAGGATTGCTTGACCCTTCTATGGTTCCACACAGCGTTGCAAGACTCCGATCACGCTGCGCCTGACAAGCTCTCTGTTTACTATCGTGTAGGCTCCTGCACGGCGCTGCACTTGCCGGGCCAAAATCTTGTCAGCTAGCAGTTCTCTGGTCACCAGAAACTTGAGGACGGGGTGCGCTCATGATGGTGCTTGAATTTCTTGAACTGCCACTACTGCTACTTGTACTAGGGTGGTTGGGTTGGGAGGTGGCGGGTTGGCGTCAGCCGCCGCTTGCTGCGTTGTTGGAGTCTCTAGGCAGACTGCCGCAACCCCCGGGCCTGGTTGTGAACTCCCCGGGCCAAGTGCGACTGCTGCAGTCCCTGTGCCGCCTGCCAAAGTCCTCGGGCGGGCTGCTGAAGCCCTCGGACCGGGCTGTGAAGTCCCTGAGCTGGGTGCGACTGCCACAGTCCCTAGGCCAACTGCCGAAGTCTCCGGGCCAGCTGTTGAAGCTTTTCAGTCCGATCTGACTGCTTCGAGAGAAGCCGGCACGAAGATGGACTCGGATTCTGGAGAAGGCTTGATTGATGGCTTGCGGAGGCACTGAAGGGAGACGCCGGCTGGTATTGCTTGACGGGTGGAGCCGATCCGTGCCAGGGTATTAGTTGGCTCATTTTTGTTCTGTGGCACATGAAGGAACTCGCACCCCTCAAAATATTCGCTGAGCTGCTGAACGAGGAAGCGGTACCTTGGCATATTTGCATCCATGATGTCCCACTCACCAGATGACTGTTGGACCACCAATTCGGAGTCACCGTAGCACAGGATCCGGCCGATGCCGATCTCTTTGGCCAGCCGGAGGCCGTTTACTAGCGCCTCATACTCGACCGCGTTGTTGGAGGTGGCGAAGTGAATTTGCAATGTGTAGATGAGCTTGTCACCTTTGGGAGAGCTGAGGACAACACCGGCTCCCAAGCCGGTGCGCAACTTCGAGCCATCAAAGTGCATCCACCAATGGGTGGTGTCCGGAGCTGGCGGCAGATACCGGGTCTCGGCCTAGTCAGCGAGGAAGTCGGCTAGTGCTTGGGACTTGATGGCGGTTCGTGGACTAGTAGAAGATGGTGTAGGGGGGCAACTCGAGGGCCCATTTGGCCACCTGACCGGATGCATCTTTGTTGCCTATGATCTCGGCAAGTGGGGCAGTGTAGACAACTGTGCTGGGGTGCTCTCAAAAATAGCGCTTCAGCTTCTTGGCGGCAAAGTGCATACCATGACACATCTTCTGGTAGTGGGGGTAGTTATACTTTGAGGTTGATAGCACCTCGCTCAAATAATAGATAGGCCTCTGGACCGGCTATGCCCTGCCGGCCTCTGGGCGCTCCACTACCATGACAACACTGACCACCCGGCTGGTGGCGGCGATGTAGAGGTACATGGGCTCTTTAGCAGCCTGGGTCGCCAGGACAGGCGGGGTAGTCAGCATCTTCTTTAGCTGGAGAAAGGCCTCGTCCGCCTTGTTGTTCCACTCGAATTGAGTAGTTTTCTTCATGAGTTGGTACATGGGAAGAGCCTTCTCACCCAGTGAATGATGAAGCGGCTGATGGATGCCAAGCAACCGGTGAACTTCTGGATGTCTCGCAGTCGGGTGGGTTTCTCCATCCTCTCAATGGCTTTGATCTTCACAAGGTTGCAATGAATGCTGTGTTCTGAGACCAGGAAGCCAAGGATTTGGCCGGCTGGTACCCCAAAGACGCACTTCTCTGGGTGAGCTTGATCTGAAAACTGCACAGATTTTCAAAAGTTTCCTTGAGATCTTCCAAGAGGGTACCGCGCTTCTCCGTCTTCACCACAATATCGTCTACATAGACATGGGCAATTCTGCCGAGTTGCTTGAGAAGGCACTTCTGCATGCAATGCTGAAAAGTGGCACCGGCATTTCTCAAGTAGAATGTCATAGTCAGGTAGCAGAAGGCTCCGGATGGTGTGATGAAGGTGGTCTTCAGGTGGTCTGTTGGGTTTAACTTGATCTGGTGGTAGCCTGAAGAAGCATCCAAAAAACTCAACAGCTCGCATCCGGCAATGGAGTCTATTACTTGGTCAATCCGAGGCAAAGCAAACAGATCTTTGGGGCAGCCTTTGTTGAGGCTAGTATAGTCAAAGCACATGGCCACTTGTTGTTATTACTAAACAGTAAGATGTAGCTAGCTAGAAGCCTCCACAGAGCCCTGAGACTCTCAGCCATCCGATTATTCCAACATACGATCCAGATCAGCTCTGGTCGTCCCAGGTCGCTCACGTGCTTCCACTCACCGTTTCGTGGGCCGCTGCTCCGCAGAACAAGCTACAATTTTTGTCCATAAGCGGGCCAAGGCCCAAGTCCAGTCCAGCAGGCCACCTAAAATCCCCACATACTATTGCATACTCCTTTTTTTGTAATCTCCTTCGGCACCAATCTAACCCTAGGTGTCGCCGTCGTCGTCGCCTCCGCCATGACCTTCTGCTAGCTGCTCCTTCCCCATCACCACTGCCACGACCATGCCTTTCATGTAGCCCACCTTCGATGCTCTCTGTTCGTGGCTGCATCCTGTACGATGTGGCAGCAGCACGAATCTCAAGAGGGGGGAAGGATGCGGTGGCGGCACAAGAACGCAAGAGGAGAAACGTCTGTCACTCTGGATCCATGGAAGATGGCGCTGCGATCTGCATGCATCAAATGTCGTAGCCATCTTCTCCTACCATTTCGCCGGCTGTGCAGCGGGATCGAGATTCGGAGGTGGCCTCCGTTGACGCGCATTCTCAACTTCTCAACTCCTTTCCCTTCATGCCCGCACCAAACCTAGCATGTTTGATGAAGAAGCTCTCTCTCTACCGCTTCTGCAGAACCTGTAAGTAACCTGATCGACAATACCCATTGAACGTATTTATCTAATGATTATGCTCAATTCTCTCAGGAATTTTATTCACCTGCTTAGTGATGCATGATTAATTTTCTCATGTACCTAGCTTTCTAGAAATGTACGATATGTGCATATTCACCACGTGCAATCTTTTTGCACATAAGTATCTTTATATTTAAGAAAATCACAGGATCAAAACCATGGAATCTTTATATTATTGTTATTAGGAAAGAGAATATCAAAGCTAAGGGGCAAAGAAGAAGGGAAGAATGCAAGTATTGGTAAGTTGTGCCAGGATGAAGATGAATTATGCATGGAACAAATCTGGATCCATGGTCATGACACGGCATGTCAGGCGTCCGGCAAGATATGAGGTTTGCTAGCGTTGCTCTTTAATCTCCAACTATCAATGCATAAGAATAGGAGATAGTAGATGATAATGCTCCAAGATACTAGCTTTCTTTTCCTTTTTTTGCAACATGGCCATGGTACATGCTTGTCTCATCAGGAGTAATCAGAGTAGCTGGAAAAAGCATAGGGATATATACTATCAACACTTGCACCGTGAGTGTTTGGCAGAGTGGCAGACACAACACCGAAGCATATTTTAGTTCTCTCATGCAATGTTTTTGCTTTTCTTTTCAATGCGACATGGCCAAGGGTACTTAGGTAAAAAAACATGTCTTTCCTATAATGTGTGTAATCTATGGTTATGTGTTTAACAAATTAATTTAGCGGATTACCATTTCTATTTTGAGGAGAACAACTATTATGTTGCTACCAACAAGGTAACACAGTCATCTTCATTTGTTTCCTACATATCCCTACTGTATTGAGTATTGAACTACTTATTGCATATCCCATGAACTCTCAACATTCTTCAACATGCTCTTTTGGCAGACACGAATGTTCCCTTTATAGCCTGCAGGTAGGATGTATTTGTAAGATATCTATGCCTATTGCTTTAGTCTCCTTTTAACGAGAAGCAAGAAATGGTAAACATTTAATTGTTCTCAACAGAAAACTATATAAACAAGATGCTCCTATATAGTATGTTTTATTATGGAGACAAAATTTCAGGTCTTCCTAAATCATATTCATCGTAAAAAGGAAATATTCAAGTCCCTCATCAAGTATATGGTTATTATCTTCAAGAGAAGGCATTCTTACTTGAAGGATACAGTTCTATTTTGTAGTCCAATAAAAATATGCACACATTGTTCATAATAAGTGTTGATCTATTGCTTGCTTCTCTCTCTAGCCAATCTTTATGACAGTAGCACAGTGTCTTATATTTATTTATTTTTTAGATTCGAAGGGTTATATTTTTACAAGAAATTATTAGCCCATGTTTTCTTAATATCTAGCAATATATATCCTCCCTCTACTGCTGGCAAACATGCTGTCATGGAGAGACATAATATGCATCTTACAAGGAAAACAGGAGTATATTAATATGTTTGATTTCTCTCAACTCCTTTCTTATGCGTTGCTATTAATGTAATTGTGCGTCTTCCATCCAAGGTTTCAAACAACATAGTCTAGCTAAGAAGTATGTTCATATTTCACATACTGTGATCAAGGCATGTAGGATCATGTGTGATGGATGTGAAGTATACAGATGGTTATTTTTGGCCTTCCGGCTATTTAAAACCATGGTTTCAGACAAAACTACCTGGAAGGATGTAGTTGTTTTTGGTCTGAATAAGATTGAATTTCATCACCACAACAAGTCATCAGTGTTAGTTTGTGCTTTGCACAAGGTGCTTGACATGTAATTTAATCATTAATATTTGTGACTGTCATCGAGAGTAAAAACAAAAATGTTACAATTGCTATTACTCTGTTTATTCAGCTCCTGACTTATTGTCCATCGAATTTCATGTGAAAGATATGGTTTAGCATAACCATTCAGATAAGTTTCTACACTGAAAATGTTTAATTCAACCTTACAAATTTGAAATGTTAAAATAGAATCATGTGTTTCAACCATCTTGATTCTTTTCCAAGATGGACAGGTGTAGCAACGCGCGCCTTCATGTTCTAGTTCTTCAGTACAAGGACTGGGTTGGCAAGCCACTCTGGAAAAAACACTTCCATGATGAAGCCGGCTGCTAGAAGCCGGGCTATCCCTTCACCAAGAATTCTTCTCTTCTCCTCCAACAGTCAGCGGAGGGGTTGTTTGACTGGCTTGGTATCTGATCTGACATGTAGCTTGTTCTCGGCGAAATCCGACGGAACACCCGGCATGTCTTTGGGAGACCATGCAAAGATTTCCCGATTCTCACGGAGGAAATCGACGATCTCTCTTTCCTATTTGCTGTCCAGATTGGCCCCTATGAGAGCGTGCCATTCCGGGTGCACTGGGTCCAAGGGAATCTTCTTTGTCTCTTTGGCCGGCTGGAAGGAGCCCTGGGTCTCTGACCCTTTGGGCTCTGGTGACATGTCTGGCTAATTGTTGGCCATGGCCACCACCCAGTCCAAGGGCTTCTTCTCAACAGCGATCATGAGGGACTCGGCCAACCAGCTGCTACCAGCAGCACAGTCGGCCGACTTCTCATAGTCTCCGGATATCGTGATAATGCCCTTGGTTCTTGGCATCTTCATCTTGAGGTAGGCATAGTGTGGCACTGCCATGAACTTGGCTAGCATCGGCAAGCCTAGAAGTACATGATAAGGGCTCTCGAGGTCCACCACCTCAAACCAAATCGCCTCACGGCGGAAGTGATCTTTGTCTCCGAAGATGACATCTATCTTGATCATGTCGATTGGTGAGCAAGACAGTCCGGGCACAATTCCATGGAAAACAGTCCGACTGGGTTGGAGCTACCTCTCTTTGATGCATAACTTTTCCATGGTATCGTGTTAAAGGACATTGATGCTTCTGCCACCGTCTATCAGAATTCGGAAGAAGCGAGCAACTCGTCTATCCGCTGCAAGGGTGGCATCCAGCACCAGAGCATAGGAACCCGGAGAGGGCATCACCTCCGGGTGGTGAGCACGGCTCCAGCTGATGGGCTTCTCGGACCAGTGCATGAATTCTGGAGCACTTGAAGCAACATCGTTCACCTCTCGATGCTGCTGACGCCGGCTGCACCGGTCACCAGCCACACCGGTGAAGACAAAGTAGGATCCGTGTTCTTTGGGGTAATCATCCTGAACTGCACCGACTGCCGGACGGGCCGCCGGTTGCTGGGGAGGAGGCGGTGGCAAGCCAGCAGGCGAAGGGGGCAGCAGTCCTTCGCCCTTGGAGATTCGGGTGAGCCAGTGGCACTTACGGTTGGTGTGATTGGACAGCTTCGCGCCGCTGTGGAATTTGCAGGGAGCATCAAGGGTTTTCTCATAAGAGATGGCGGGTAGCCAAGTAGACTTGGCGCCCTTCTAGTGCTTGGGGTCAGGTTGTCCTTCAGGCTGCTGGTCTTCGACTGTCGCCACCTGCCGGCTAGTGGAAACCGGCTGCGGGGCCTTGCGCTTGTTGTCATTCGTCTGCTGCAGCCGACTGTTGTCAGTAGCCGACGTCCTAGGATCCGGAGGGAGAACCTTTCCGGATGTGTCCACTCGGAGCTCCGACTTCATGGAGGAGTTGGCAGTAGTGTGCTTGTCTGCTACAATCAGCAGTTCATCGAGTGTAGCGGGCTCGTCGCAGAGGAGTCGGTGCTTGAGCAAGGTTCCCTCTCGGCACCCGGCAGTGAAGTACTCTATGGCTTGTACCTCGTGCACCCCTTCGCAGGAGTTGCACAGTTCATCCCACCGCGTCAGGTAGTCGCGGGTGGACTCATCCGGGCCGTGAACACACAGCGAGAGCTGGCGGGGCTTGGGCAGCCGTTTGTGGGTGCTGGTGAAGTTGTGGATGAGAACTTCAGTGAAATCAACCCAGCTGTTGACGTTGTAGGTGTCGGCGTCCTAGGAACGGAGGTCCCCAGACTTGCATACATGTGGCCCACGGCATGGCTCTACCAGCGGCCCCTTACGGCCCATCTTCACCAGCAAACACTCAAGACCATCGCGAGGGGCCATGCCTCGCGAGGTTGACGATGCAAGACCTCCTTGGGCGCGACCTCACCAGGCTAGCTCGCGAGGGGCGGAGAGATCAAGGCAAGGGGCACCTCGCGAGGTTCCTGTGATGCAAGCCATGATGACCAAGGCCAGGCGGGCACCAGGCGGGTGCCAGCGTGCGCAGTGTCCTCGTTTCCTCTTTGGTGCTAAAGGGGCAGGCGCAGGCGATGAGTCTCGAGGCATCAGGCAAAGATTTCCATATCAGTGCAATGAGACCAAGACCAGCAGGACGGCAGGACAAGGTCACCGTGGAGCCCAGGACAGCGTCACCACCAGAGCCTTTGGGAGGCGAAGACCACCTTTTGTAAGGATAACTTGTACTAGTTGTCTCCCTTCAAATTTGGCCGTTGTGGCATCCCTTACCGCCAACATTTGGGAAGAGGACCAGGGCCTCTATAAATAGGGCTAGACACCACAGTAGGATGCAACGGAACTGAACTTATCCGAGGCCATTCAGATCATCCTCATCCACACAACCTCACCAAGCACAAGAGCACCTCTCCTCAGGAGGCTGTTCTTCCCTTGTAACTGTTCATCCTCAGACCAAGAGGCAATCCACCACACCACACTGGAGTAGGGTATTACACCACATCGGTGGCCCGAACCAGTATAAATCTTGTGTCCCTTTGTTCTGCGAGTTCGACGCGCTTAGCTCTAAGATCGTGGTGCGAGCGTGAGCTAGAGGGGAGAGATCTTCATGCGCACCCCAGTGTTCGAGCCTCAAGGGTTTTGCTGGAACCCAAAATCCGACAGTAGGGCTTGAGACTGTCTAGCCATGTCCGGATCGTGCCCTAAAGCATGAGCGGGACATATTTCATGGCAATGCACTTGTTGCCGTTCGCTATGCTGACGACTGTGGAGTAGTCAACCAGCCAATGCCCCGGCTTCACGGAGCCCTTGTACTTGGGCGTGTCCCTTGGGAGCGAGAACTGTTTGGGGAAGGGTTCATCGCGAATGCGGGGGCCGAAACAAGGCGGGCCCATCGCGTCTTCTTCTTCTAGCGCCAGGGATCGCGCCAGGCGGTTGATCCGGTGGTGGTGCGTCGTTCTCTCCGACTCCTTCTCGGCGGCCCAGCCGATCGCCGAGTGTCGGGTGGTCAACAGGCAGCGAGGAAACGCGCCTCACCCTTGGAGGAGGGCGGGGAGGCAGATAGTCGTCACGTTGTTCCACTGCTCGTGGGCGGCCGTCTTGGTCGCGCTCGATGGTGATGCAGGTTCGGCTACGGCTGGCAGCCGGCTCCTTGTCTCGTCTATTGCGGACACCGCTTGTTGGCGTCCGGGAGGTCGCACCATGCTCTTGGCGAAGGGGAGGGTTCTCAACCCATTGGCCGGGCTCTTCCGCATGGCAGCCGGCTTCTTGCTGCGGGGCAGCCGCGTCGATAAGCTGTTGAACACGCTGCGTCCTATAGCGACACTCATTGCCCTCCAAGTGGTCTAGCTCATCGGCTGCCGCCTGGGCAGCACGTATGTTCTACAGGGGTGTTGCGTAGACAGGGCGGTCTACTCCAAACATGATGGCGACGGCACCGCCTCGCTGTCGGACCGTGCCCGCGCGGCTGGGCCCGCTAGCAGTCGGCGTGCCACCAACCGTGTGGTCGATCTCACGCTGGAAGGCCTCGAAGAGGCGTCTCATGGTAGACAACTTCTTGGCATTCTCAACGAGCGAGACGCGGCTGGCCTCCAGCGTCTCGGCGTTGGCATCTGCCGCAATGGGCGTGGACAGGTCTCGCATTGTCACAAGAAATGGGTCTTGGACAGCTCCTCCGGAGGCTCCATCGTGGCAGATGACAAGCACCTCCATGAAGGGGCTGCCACCGCTCTCCGCACGAGGGAGCGGGTCGTCGATGACCACCACGTTGGAGGGGAAGGGGTCGAAGGAGGTCGTGTCGGTGTCGACTAGCATTGGGTCGGTGGAGCCTACCGACTCTACATTAGTGGCGGGCTCGTTGGCAATGTGGAGCTTGCCAAGGAGGTCGATGAAGCAGCTCTCAGAGCTGGCTGCTCCCATGTTGGGTGTGGGCTCGTCGAAGAGGCGGATCTCGCCAACAAGATGCCATGCAGCGTGTCGGTGCAAACGCCATCAGGCGTGCTGGGCTGGCTGCGCTCGCTAGGGAGGAACAAGGTTCCTATCTAGAACATATCTCTGGACGACGGTGCACCAGGCCCCACGGTGGGCTCCAAATGTCGGGGGTGTCGTGCGACATATGCCAAAGGATGGCTTATGATGGTGGGGCATAGTAAGACGTCGCTGATGTGAGGAAACGGGATGAAGCGTAGACATGCATGCCGACGAACTTTACCCAGGTTCAGGGCTCTCCTAGGAGATAACACCCGTAGTCCTGCTCTGTGGGCTCTCCGCATGATCACTCAAGTAACAATGGTGGCTACAAGCTTGCTCCTTGAGCTGTTTCTCTAGAGGGGGAGAAAAACAATGCTAGCCCTAGCTTCCTCTCTCTATGGGTGGGTGTGTGGTCTAAGGTCTGAACCCTTTGCATGGGTGCCCTGGGGATTTATATAGGCCTACCCCTAGGGGTACATTGGTAATCTGGCCGGGTGTGGGACCCGGCTCTCAGTGTCTGTGGTCGCGGGCTTCTCCGCCGACCGTTGGGGCATGCCGCCTGGTGGGCCCCGCTGGCTGTCTTGTAATTCACCGACAGGTCGTGCCCGCTGCATGCGGGTCCTGCCGGCTGCTTAGCACTGTGGCAATGCCACTAATGATGTGTGCTTTGTCAGGGGAGGCATGGCTACAATGCCGCCGCCTGGTGGGCGTTCACTATAGCCATTCCCCGTCTCTTCTGATTAATGGCACACAGACTGTGAGGAAGGGGGTGGGCCGCCTGCTGGGAGTTGGCCTCCCCCCATGCTGACTGGTCGGAACTCACCGTCTTATGGCTTCTCGCAGACAGGTAGGACCCGCCGCCTGCAGGCCATATCGACAGTCCATAGTGGGAGCATGGCCTTCTCTGCCAGGAGTGATGTCACGGGCTGCGTGGCAATAGTGTCGCACGTGACGCGGACGCCCGCTTAGTACGCTGCATTGTGGCCACACTCTGCCCTGGATTCGGGGGTAGCAAGCTGTACGGTAGCCACACCCATCTTGTCGTCATAATGTGGTGCAAACTTTGAGGGCGTGAGGGGCCGCCTGCTAGGAGTCAGCCTCTCTGGAGGCCGCCTGCAAGGAGTCGGCCCGTCCCATGGCTTTCTTCTGAGGACCGCCACCCTCTAGGAGCCAGTCGCCTGGATCATCCGGCCTCGAGAAGGCGGCTCTTTGCCTTTGAGGATTGAGGGGCGCAGTCGGCCTTGGTGTCTCAAATTGCCATGGGGAGCATATGAGGCTACCTCTGGTCGTTTACTCCGACAACGGGGAAGGGGCCGGCTTGGCAGCTGCTATCTCTCTCTCTCTCTTCTTTTCTTTAACAAAAAAACAATATTGAGAAGAAAAAAAAGAAGAGGGGAGGGTTTGGGAAATATTTGAGCATGTGGATAATTTCCCCGGACTCCTAAAAATGTAAGGAATTTAAATAGAATCGACTAATGACTTCCGTGAGATGAAGATCCAAACAAGTTTGAACAAAAGTCAAACTATTCGAATTTAGAAAACCCTTTACATGGAGTCCAAATGGGGTGGAATTCGAGGATGTTGTTCAACTCAGTCAATATGATTCATGGGCAAAGGTAACATTTATCCATGAAGATGAAATGGCAAGTGGAATTTACAAAATCCATAATGAACGCGAAGTTCGAAATGAAGTTGTTTCTTGGGGTAAGTTGTGCAAGGACTTAGAATAATTGGAGCCAAACCGGAATTTAAAATGTGAGTGTGCTTAAGCGTGATACCAAAATAAATTGAATGTTATTATAGCTCCGTAATAATATCGAGAGGATATGTTATGAAGTGAAATCATCATGTGAATTCCCTCGATTTAAATGGATCGAAGATACATGCAAATTATTTAGTTGAGTTTTAAAAATTAAATGACATGACGGCATGATGACATGATGCAATGCAAAAGATGCAATGACGAATGCAACGAACCAAACAAGTCACACGCCAAAACTGAGAATCCATGGAAGGCATCTGGAACGCGGGTCTCGGGTCGTCACAACTCTCCTCCACTTACAAGTGATCTCGCCCCGAGATCTAGGGATGGCACCGGAGAGAAACGAAAGAAGGAATAGGTAAAACTAAGTTGCTTCTTTGACAAAAGAGTGAAACCAACGAACCTTGAGAGGTTGTAAAACTATGAATGACGAGCACAATCGACAAGAAGGAATTGAAACCACTCTGGTTGAAATGAGACAAACATGGAACAAGGAAGAACAAATTCGGACAACACTCCAGTTGAAAAGAGATGCAAGACTTTACAAGATGAAAAGAACTTGAATAGAACAACACTCATGTTGAATGGAAAAGCAAGGAAAAGAACATGATCTTGAGAAAACGAGATGATTAGTCGAAGAGAGCAACATCACAATGCCTCCGGAACGAATGAATAGAAGCTAGATTGTAGGAATAAGAGAACGGAGAAGGAAATTACAACTTCTACCACAATTGAATTTGAAAGAGCCTCCTTAGGAGAAGGGTTGAACGGAGTTGTCGGACAAAAAGATGTGATTCACGCGGGCTTACGTAAACATCTCAAAACATGACAAGAATTCTGCCACTAACAGAAACAATTGCTTGTTGTAGATCGACGAAGAGATGAAAAACTTCTTTCACTGAGCAGATAGGAGAAAACTTGGATCGTTGATAAGCACCATAATAGCAACATTCCTTAGGAAAGGCTTTAGGTGAAATCTATACCAAGAAATTGACTGGTTGAAATGAAGTCCTGAACAAAGAGAAAATGATGGATTTAAAATAACTCATTCTTGACAACTTGTGCATCATGAGCCACGAAGGGAAATTATCAAGAATGACATTACACCATCTCAAAAGATAAGATATAAAGAATTCCACTTCAAAATGCAAGATGAAGAATGCTTGAACTCCTCAAGACAAAACATGTGTTGAGACCATGTTTATTTTAGAGTATAGCTTGGTGGATCTTAACTTCGAGAAAAATCTTGACGAACAATTGAAGAATCAAAAGGAATCCTTGACAAACCACCATGAAGAAACTCTTGAAGAACTCCGGATAGATAACAAAATGGTCGCAAAGAAAGGAAGCTTGAATGAAAATAAGATGAATCCTTGCAATGACTTAGATGGAGCTTCGTGAGGATATAACCGCGAATTGGTGCAACTCCGGAAAGAAAGAAAATATATCACTTGGATGAAACAAGAATAAGAATTATGTTATACGTATCCTTCACCAATTTATATTGATGACAAGCAATGGATTTTGCATACTACTTATTCTTCTTGCAAAGATTGACAAGAGATATCACGCAAACTTGGGAAAGTCTTCAACAAATCACCGGTAGGATTATGAGAAAACAAGTGAATTGGTACGAACACAAGGGAAGAGAAATCTTGAATGAACCACCATAAGAATTGAAAACGAATGAAGTAAAGGGACGAATCACCAGGAAGGATTACGAAACGACAAAGATTCTTGAGGGAATTTAGATACAAGAGAACGAAGAGATCATGAGCTGACGAGAGAATACTTGAACGATGCACCTGAAGAATGGGGAATGAGAGCTGAATGTTGAGAATCAAGATTTCTAAAATGATGGCCTTTGAATGAATAAAATGGAAAGAGCCCATGAAATGCTTCAGATGGGTATGAAAAGAATTCTCACGATTGGAAATGATTATGAGAGGATGGCGGCAAGCTTGAACTACAAAACTTTGAGAGAACGGGTAAGGATTTAAGAGCAACTCTTATTCGGTCTTCGAAATCTGAGAATGGCGATGAGAAACACCACCATGAATTATTGAGGCACTCCGGAATGAAGAATAGAAAGATTTAGCCAAAGAGAAAAAAAAATTGAAACCAATCTTGAAAGAGGCATATGACTGATGGAATCCATTCTTACGTCACACCTTGAAAAGAACTTGGGAATCGCTCCGGATAAATTTGAAGAATCAGGTAAGATCCTGGGAAAAGATCTGTGGGCTAGGGCCCACTCAAAAGAGAACACCAGTCGAAATAATTGCTTGAAATAGATATTACGATGGATCAAAAGAGAACACCAAAAGCTTGAATTGAATCCACCGGAGAAGAAAAAAGAACGAAGAATGATGAACTTGAAACTCCTGACCATCACCGGGTATGAACATTGAAGGAAAGAACAAAGAAACTTCACATCCAAACGATGGATACTTGATTAAGAAATCTCAATCCTTGAAGAAAAAGGGTGGGAGGGCGGGAAAACAAAGGCAACTTGGGGACGGATGAAACATACACTGTTGAGAAAACTTAGAATTGATCTTGCAGATGTTGAAATGATCGGATCTACTTGAAGAGAAGCATGCCGGTTGGGAAAGAATTAACATGACAACCTCGATGATCAAGAATGATTAGTATTGACATAGAAATATGAGAACACCGCTTAGGAAAGGTATGGAATAAACACTTGACTTCGAAGCAACTCGAATACCACAACTCAAAACAAAACAAAGGATTGGCTTGTGGAATAAGCCGAAACAAACATATGATAGAGATTTCGTCCAAAATTTTCATGGTGGGGCCCGCACGGGCTCATGTACAAGGCAGTGCATAGGACATAAGAAGCATCCCCGGGTCAGCATAGCCAAGGACTCTTTAAGACACAACAAGACCACTGTAAAACCAACTGGGGACACGTGAAGCACTAGACATCGAACCCCAATCTCATATCGTGCATCTGTCGGAAAGATATCCTAGGTAACTACTTGCATTCCCACCTATTAACTCCCGAAACTTTCTGGTTATGCAATCTGGTTGGGGATATAGGGAGGCACAATATGTCACACAACTAACAAGCCCTACGCTCCAACTGTATCCTTCCTTCAACACATAACCAAGAAACCTTCGGAAATTGTGTACCTCAGACCTCCGAAAACATCCGATATACTAGATGTGGCAATACATCTGATCACTCTCCCCAGTACTGGGTGTCGTCAAACTACTCACACCACAAAGAGTATAGAAGCGTTTTCGATGTCGGCGAACTCTGGTATTCCGGAACTGAAACGATAAGCACTGTGATGAAAACACCTTGGAACTCAACTCCCCAGGACACCGCGACAACCCCTAAATGTCGGGAGGAACCAAGACAGAATCGCCGTCACAATGATATCGCAATGATCCAACAATACCCACGTGATCCTAAAAAAATTTGACTAAAAAAGGATAGAAGAGTGGGAAAATTCCTACGCCAGGAGTCCTCACCAGAGCGACGAAGGGGATAAGGAGTAAAAAGAATTCCTACTCTCCGATATAACTAGACTCAAAATAGTTTTTTTTTTACTTCTAGACTCAACAACGTCAGTGGTTCGATCAAGCAAGGCTCCTAAGGTTGGTAAGGCTCTAATACCAACTTGTAGCACCCAAGATGCGATTTTATCCCAATCATGTGATGAATTCATGATTGAGGCACAATCGCATTTCGAGCGCATAGCAAGGTGGATATCACTACAACATACCATGTACTGAATAGATGAGAATACAAGATAAAGGCTTACACTCGCCACAAGCTACAACATGAATACATCAATACATTGCAAGCATCATACAGAAGAGCAGGGTCCGACTATGGATCAAATCAAATGAAGAAGAAGAATGACATCCACCCTGCTAGCCTAGGCTCTCCCGACCTGGAACCTATCCCTTGATCGAAGAAGAACTCCAAAAGCAATCAAGCATCGCACTTGTGTCAGACCATCGCATTACCTGTACCTACAACTGTTGTTGTAGTAATCTGTGAGCCACGAGGACTCAGCAATCCCATTACCATGGGTATCAAGACTAGCAAAGCTTAATGGGTATGAAAAGGATAAGTGGTGAGGTTGCAGCAAGCGGCTAAGCATTGTATGATGGCTAACTTACGAATACAGGAGTAAGAAGAGTTACTACGCATAATGGTAGAGAACTAGTAATGATCAATAAGTGATCCTGAACTACTTACGAGTCAAACATAACCCAATCGTGTTCTCCTCTCAAACTTCCCCGAAAAGAGACAATCATGGTTTACGCACGTGGTTGGTGTATTTTAATAGAGTTTACTTCAAGTCCTCTACAACCGGATATTAACAAATTCCCATCTACCACATAACTACGGGCACGGATCTCGAAAGATTAAACCCTGCAAGGGTGTCCCATCTTAGCCCATGACAAGCTCCCGATCCGCGGAGACAATCCTCCATCGCGGGACCCTCCGATCAGACTCGAAATACCGGTGCACAAGACATTTCGAAAATGGTAAAACCAAGCCAGCAAGACCTCCCAATGCACCGACCTAGCCTGATAGGAGTCACACGTATCTCGTTCTCATGGTACACCGGATGGGCCCGACGTCGGGTTGGCTGAGACCCTGGTTGCCCAAGGGGCGCCAGACATTGCCCAGTTTGGACCAACACTCATGCGGAGCATTGGCCCAGGGGTTGATTAAGAGTCCTCGGGTGCTAGACGGTCCCTACACAAGTTTTTAGTTGTTATTACGCAAATGGTAAAACCAATGTTGGGCCTTGCTGGAAGTGTTTTATTCAAAGCAAACTATCAAAAGGGCCCCATACTCCTCACCGTGTTAGGGATGCAAAATCAAGGAACATAACACCGGTTTGACGGAAACTAGGATGGCAAGAATGGAACAAAACACCAGACATATGGCCGAGCCTTCCACCCTTTACCAAGTATATAGATGCATTAATTAAATTAGAGATATTGTGATAACCCATTATATCCATGTCCCATCATGGAACAACCTGCAACAGCACCTGCAACTAGCAACACTATAAGAGGGGCTGAGCAAAGAGGTAATATAGCCAAACAACGGTTTGATGGGAAGGTGAAAAAGGTTAGAGGCTATCATGGCAATATGGGAGGCTTGACAAACAAGTAGTAGGTAGCGTGACATAGCGATAGCATCGAGACAACTAGCATAGCAAAGATTGTAGTGAGATCCAAGGTGACGGTCATCTTGCTTGAAATCCCGCTAGGAAGAAGACCGAATCCATGAAGAAGACGAACCAACATAGTCGAACAAATACTCACAATCGCAACATCACCAGCAATTATCAAGAAGAAGCGCAACTGGAAAGAAGCAAACAACATGGTAAACCAACAAGCCTAACCATGGCATGATGCACAATAAAGTATGATGCATGTCCATTTTAAAGAGGCATGTCAAAGTGCAACAAACAATACTACAAATTTAGTGGAGCTCAATATGCAACGAGTTGCATATCGGCGAAACACCACATTCATTTATTTAGTTCTCTCTCTTTTATGTACCCAACAATATTAAATGTGGTTAAACATGGCAAGAGGTGAAACATAATTAAAACTACCTATCTAGGCAAGTTTAAATGAGGCCGGAACAACAAACAACAATTCCGGTAAATCCCCACACGTCATTTAGCAATTTGATGCAAAGAACAATTTTAATCATTTACATGGTGTTATCATGATGCGGATGACATATGCAAGTTATATGCAATATTTATGAAAAGTTGGCATGAGCACGTTATGAAACATTTGGTCACCATGGCGGAACGAAACGGGTGCCACGGGAATGACAACAGAAATGTGCAGACTTAGACATAGCCTAGTGGTGGGAAGGGGCTGGTGCCTTCCCACCCACCCAGGTTTAAGGCATGGTACTTGCAATTTGGGTTTGTTGCACCATTTATACTATAGGGTTCCCTTACAGTGTTTTTGTCAAAAAAACGACAACGGAAATGGTGCCACGGGAACATTCCGGTCCCGGTAACTCGATTGAGATACCGATGCAAAAGAGAAGTGTGCGGATGTGTGGAAGACCAAGAGATGGTGGGGTGCTCCCGGTTACCGGGTTTCCATGTGTCGATGGCTTGAAAAAGGAGGAACGTGCACGAAACAAACGGGCACGCTGCAAACACGGGCATCTCATATAACACACATGCATTCATCCATGAGCGTCGTCTCTGGGTTATACTTTCGAAGCGTGCGTTTTCAGAATGGTTCGGGTTTAATGGGTTGTAGTTTTTCACGGGTCGTTATGCGAAGTAGTGGTACTCGGCAATGCTAGTGGAAGTAGTTGTTCATGGTGACGATAGTTGGACATGGAAATCGTGGACGAACTTGGAAAGTCATCGATAGTCGTTCACGGGTCTACAACGATTGTTGTGGTACATGCTCTATAGATGTTCGGGCGATGGTAGTGGTACACGTTTCGAAGGTGAACTTGATAAATTCGAATCCTTTCGGGGTTGTCGTGGTACTTGGGGTCTTCGGATTTGCCGGCCTCGTTCTTGCGGCGGTAGTTGAACTTGACATATCCGAAGGCTCCAAATGTCATGGTACTTGGCGAATCCGCGTAGTCGTACACGTTCAAGAAGAAACTTATGCGACGTCGTGGAACTTGGCGCATCCAAAAGGTACTTGACGGGTTCGGTCTTGGCATTTTCGTAGATGGTAGAAGAGGTACTGGATAGTTCTTGGCATTTTCGTAGATGGTAGAAGAGGTACTGGATAGTTCTGGCACTTGGCAAAAATCCTGTGATGGTGTATGACGATCTTGGTTCGGGATTTGGCGTCGTTCATCAGGGTACTTCTCGCGACAACACCATCCAAAACAGAGAAGCACGAGGGGCACCGGTCAGGATGGAGCTCAGGTCCTTTGCGAGGAAGAGACGCAGGGGGTCGAATGAGCCGAGGCTAGGCCTGTCGAAGCAGCGAATGGTGAGCGAGACCGACAGAGGAGCTGCAAGAGCGGCGCTCAGGGGAGAAGGCAAGGCGGCGCGGCGCTGAACGAACAAGAGCGTCGCCGAGCAAGGGCATCTCCTCGACTCCGGTAGGGAAGAGCGGGTTCGGCAGGGGAGAGGAAGGAGACCGGGAGCTCGGCGTCGTCCGGAACCAGATGGACATGAGGCGGATAGGGCAGGAGTGCGCATGCGGTAGGTTCGGTTGGTCGACGACGTCGTCGAGGTGGCCGTCGAGGGTGGGATGAGGCACGGTGGACCAAGGCGAGCAGGCATGGCCGGCGGCGGGCGGCGGAAGTAGAGGCGGGCTCGGCGGGGCCTGGGCGCCGACGAGGAGACGAGGAACGCGGTGGGGTCCAGTGGATCGCTACGGCGACCGGCCGGCAGGACCGAGCGGCGGCGAGGCGTGGTGTGCGCTGCGTGTGGTGCTGGGAGGCAGCACATAGGAGGGGCGAGGAAGAGGGTCAATGGGAGATGGGGATCGAGCGATGGGTGTGTGGCGGCGGGCAGAGGGAATGAGAGGAGGAGATGGGATCGAGGAGAGCTCTCTCCGAGAGCTCCTATTGGACGCTCTTTGCGTCAAATTGGCGGCCAGACGCACAGGGGCAGCTCGACTGGGCCGGCCCATGAAGCTTCACCGCGGGACGAAAAAGATGGCAAAAAAGGAAAGGCAGGCGCGAACTTTGAGACTCAATGCTTTTGACCGCGCACACCTGGCCAACCCAATAGACTTGTACAGTTGGTTCAAGAGCAGCGCATAGTTTAAAGATAAAGCTGACTTGTGAACAGGAACAAATTATTGTAGCGAACCCGAAATTATTTGCTGTATTGATTTTTTTAAAGTATACTTTCTTTCAATGTGTCTCTTTAAACAAGTGCGCACCTTTTTTTGAATTGGTGAAAAAAATAGAGACAGGAACATTTTTCGAATATGTGAACAAAAAAAATTGAAAAGTCAGAAATTGTTTTTGTGATAATGTGAACCACCTTTTCAATTTGTGAACAAATTTTAAACCGTGTGATCAAATTATGAAATTCCAAAGAAATTTGTAACCGCAAACATTTTTTGAATTTGTGAACAAATTATGAAATTCCAAACAAATTTAGAACCTCGAACATTTTTTGAATTTGTGAACAAATTATGAAATTCCAAACAAATTTGAAACCACGTACATTTTTTGAATTTTTGAACAAAAATTTGAAAAATGGAACATTTCATGATATTCCGCACAAAAATTCAAACAGCGAACATTTTTTTATTGGTGAACAAAAAAAATAAAAATGGAATATTTCATGAAAGTATGAACAAAAGTTTAAAACCATAAACATTTTTTGAAATTCTTGAACATTTATAAAATTTCTATCCAAATTTTGAAAACCTGGACATTTTTTGAAAATGCGAATAGTTTTTTGAAAAACACAAATTTTTTCGAAAAATGGAACAAATGTAAAATTCCAAAACTTTTTTGAGAATTTGAATAATTTGAAAACTCGAACATTTTTTGAAAATCACGTGTAAATTTTGAAAAATGACAGCAAATGTGAAATTCCATTTTTTGGAAAATTTGAAAACACAAACATTTTTTGAAAATCAGGAACAAATTTTGAAACACCGAACACATTTTGAAACACAGACAAATTTTGTACTTTTTTTTGAAAAGAACAAAATGTTTATTGAAACCTGAACAAAAAGAATCAAACATTTTTTTATAAAAAGCCGAATAAAGTATTGAATATATTGATTTTTTTTGAAATTGTGATATTTCTAGAACAAAAATAAAAGAAAGAAAGAAACAGGAAAACGAAAAACGTGAAAGAAAGAAACAGATAATAGCAGACCTTTTTGCATGTGTAAGACACAAGAGTTGTTAAGCTCGAGTGGCTGGATACGCATTTCCAGTTGTGGGAGGTTTGAGGTTTGATTCCTTCATCTCTTCATTTTTTTAATGATTTTCTCTGTAGGAAGCATCCGACATGGGCCGGCCCACGAACGGTCGATGGGTGTGCGACAGGTCGACATTTTGCCGCAAAATGCGGCGAATAGGGTTTTCCGCTCTCTCTTGCTGCTACGGTTAGAGGGTTAGGTGAGCCTTAGGGGATGTTGGGCCTAGGGAGGCCGCGGGGAAGCGGCCGGCTTGGCAGCTGCTATCTCTCTCTCTCTTCTTTTCTTTAACATAAAAACATTAGAGAGAAGAAAAAAAGAAGAGGGGGGTTTGGGAAAGAATTTGAGCATGCAGATAATTTCCCCAGACTCATAAAAATGTAAGGAATTTAAATAGAATCGACGAAAGACTTTTGGGAGATGAAGACCCAAACAAGTTTGAACAAAAGTCAAACTATTTGAATTTAGAAAACCCTTTACATGGAATACAAATGGGGTGGAATTCGAGGATGTGGTTTAACTCAGTCAATATGATTCATGGGCAAAGGTAACATTTATCCATGAAGATGAAATGGCAAGTGGAATTTCCAAAATCCAGAATGAAGGGGAAGTTCAAAATGAAGTTGGTTCTTGGGGTATGTTGTGCAAGGATTTAGAATAATTGGAGGCAAACCAGAATTTAAAAGGTGATTGTGCTTAAGGGTGATTCCAAAATAAATGGAATGTTATTATAGCTCCGTAATAATATCGAGAGGATATGTTATAAAGAGAAATCACCATGTGAATTCCCTCGATTTAAATGGATTGAAGATCCAGGCAAATTATTTAGTTGAATTTTAAAAATTACATGACATGACGGCATGATGACATGATGCAATGAAAATGATGCAATGATGAATGCAACGAACCAAACAAGTCACACGACGAATCTTGGAATCCATGGAAGGCATCTGGAGCGCGGGTCTCGGGTCGTCACAGCATGCCTCCTCTGCTCCTCAAACCAGAGATCGTCATGGAATCCTCCGTGGCAGAGAATGTGCAGAAGGCTGCAGTGCCCAACCTGGTAGAGGATGAAGCCCGCGACTCGGCAACAACTGCTGCCGAGAAAACGGAGACCCTTGCCCACCCCGGCAGATGATGAAGCCCGCGACTCGGCAACATCTGGCCGAACATTTCTTTTTCTTTTAGGGTCTGGTTGCTTTCACTGGTTTCTTCATCTGCTTGAGATTTCTGTTTCTTCACTATTTCCCAGCCTTCCCGCGTGCAGCCCCCCAGACTGAAGAATGATATTTGGTGGAGGTGGTGGCTGACATAGGGAGGTATGCCGCGGACGAAGCCGTGAGGCTCTCAGCTGCTGAGGGTCAGGATCTTGCTATTGGGGATGTTCAAGGCTCCTTGGAGGTGATGGTGTTGGGTTTCGTAGTAAAAAAAAAATTCCTACGCGCACACAGGATCATGTGATGCATAGCAACGAGAGGAGAGTGTTGTCTACGTACCCAACGCAGACCGACTGCGGAAGCAATGACACGACATAGAGGAAGTAGTCGTACGTCTTCACGATCCAACCGATCAAGCACCGAAACTACGGCACCTCCGAGTTCGAGCACACGTTCAGCTCGATGACGATCCCCGGACTCCGATCCAGCAAAGTGTCGGGGAAGAGTTTCGTCAGCACGACGGCGTGGTGACGATCTTGATGAACTACAGCAGCAGGGCTTCGCCTAAACTCCGCTACAGTATTATCGAGGAATATGGTGGCAGGGGGCACCGCACACGGCTAAGGAATCGATCACGTGGATCAACTTGTGTCAACTTGTGTGTTTAGAGGTGCCCCTGCCTCCGTATATAAAGAAGCCAAGGGGGGAGGAGGCGCCGGCCAGGAGGAGGTGGCGCAGGAGGAGTCCTACTCCTACCGGGAGTAGGACTCCCCTCCAATCCTATTCCAACTAGGATTCCCAAGGGGGAAAGAGGGAGAGGGGTGGCCGGCCACCTCTCCTAGTCCTAATAGGACTAGGGGAAGGGGGAGGCGCGCAGCCCCCTTGGGCTGCCCCTTTCTCTTTCCACTAAGGCCCATGATGGCCCATATGGCTCCCGGGGGGGTCCGGTAACCTCCCGGTAACCCGGTAAAATCCCGATTTCACCCGGAACACTTCCGATGTCCAAACATAGACTTCCAATATATCAATCTTTATGTCTCGACCATTTTCGAGACTCCTCGTCATGTCCGTGATCACATCCGGGACTCCGAACAACCTTCGGTACATCAAAATGCATAAACTCATAATATAACTGTCATCGTAACCTTAAGCGTGCGGACCCTACGGGTTCGAGAACAATGTAGACATGACCGAGACACGTCTCCGGTCAATAACCAATAGCGGGACCTGGATGCCCATATTGGCTCCTACATATTCTACGAAGATCTTTATCGGTCAGACCGCATAACAACATACGTTGTTCCCTTTGTCATCGGTATGTTACTTGCCCGAGATTCGATCGTCGGTATCCAATACCTAGTTCAATCTCGTTACTGGCAAGTCTCTTTACTCGTTCCGTAATACATCATCTCACAACTAACATATTAGTTGTAATGCTTGCAAGGCTTATGTGATGTGTATTACCGAGAGGGCCCAGAGATACCTCTCCGACAATCGGAGTGACAAATCCTAATCTCGAAATACGCCAACCCAACATCGACCATTGGAGACACCTATAGTACTCCTTTATAATCACCCAGTTACGTTGTGACGTTTGGTAGTACCCAAAGTGTTCCTCCGGTAAACGGGAGTTGCATAATCTCATAGTCATAGGAACATGTATAAGTCATGAAGAAAGCAATAGCAACATACTAAACAATCGGGTGCTAAGCTAATGGAATGGGTCATGTCAATCAGATCATTCTACTAATGATGTGACCTCGTTAATCAAATAACAACTCATTGTTCATGGTTAGGAAACTTAACCATCTTTGATTAACGAGCTAGTCAAGTAGAGGCATACTAGTGACACTCTGTTTGTCTATGTATTCACACATGTATTATGTTTCCGGTAAATACAATTCTAGCATGAATAATAAACATTTATCATGATTATAAGGAAATAAATAATAACTTTATTATTGCCTCTAGGGCATATTTCCTTTAGTCTCCCACTTGCACTAGAGTCAATAATCTAGATTACACTGTAATGAATCTTACACCCATGGAGCTTTGGTGCTGATCATGTTTTGCTCGTGGAAGAGGCTTAGTCAACGGGTCTGCAACATTCAGATCCGTATGTATCTTGCAAATCTCTATGTCTCCCACCTGGACTAGATCCCGGATGGAGTTGAAGCGTCTCTTGATGTGTTTGGTCCTTTTGTGAAATCTGGATTCCTTTGCCAAGGCAATTGCACCAGTATTGTCACAAAAGATTTTCATTGGACCCGATGCACTAGGTATGACACCTAGATCGGATATGAACTCCTTCATCTAGACTCCTTCATTTGCTGCTTCACATGTAGATCCCGCTATAACGCTTGGTTTGGAACTGCACCAACTGACAGCTCCACCGTTTAATGTAAACACGTATCCGGTTTGCGATTTAGAATCGTCCGGATCAGTGTCAAAGCTTGCATCAACGTAACCTTTTACGATGAGCTCTTTGTCACTTCCATATACGAGAAACATATCCTTAGTCCTTTTCAGGTATTTCAGGATGTTCTTGACCGCTGTCCAGTGATCCATTCCTGGATTACTTTGGTACCTCCCTGCTAAACTTATAGCAAGGCACACATCAGGTCTGGTACACAGCATTGCATACATGATAGAGCCTATGGCTGATGCATAGGGAACATCTTTCATATTCTCTCTATCTTCTGCAGTGGTCGGGCATTGAGTCTTACTCAATTTCACACCTTGTAACACAGGCAAGAACCCTTTCTTTGCTTGATCCATTTTGAATTTCTTCAAAATTTTGTCAAGGTATGTGCTTTGTGAAATTCCAATTAAGCGTCTTGATCTATCTCTATAGATCTTAATGCCTAATATGTAAGCAGCTTCACCGAGGTCTTTCATTGAAAAACTTTTATTCAAGTATCCCTTTATGCTATCCAGAAATTCTATATCATTTCCAATCAGTAATATGTCATCCACATATAATATCAGAAATGCTACAGAGCTCCCACTCACTTTCTTGTAAATACAGGCTTCTCCGAAAGTCTGTATAAAACCAAATGCTTTGATCACACTATCAAAACGTTTATTCCAACTCCGAGAAGCTTGCACCAGTCCATAAATGGATCGCTGGAGCTTGCACACTTTGTTAGCTCCCTTTGGATCGACAAAACCTTCTGGTTGCATCATATACAACTCTTCTTCCAGAAATCCATTTAGGAATGCAGTTTTGACATCCATTTGCCAAATTTCATAATCATAAAATGCGGCAATTGCTAACATGATTCGGACGGACTTAAGCATCGCTACGGGTGAGAAGGTCTCATCGTAGTCAATTCCTTGAACTTGCCGAAAACCTTTTGCGACAAGTCGAGCTTTGTAGACAGTAACATTACCATCAGCGTCAGTCTTCTTCTTAAAAATCCATTTATTCTCAATTGCTTGCCGATCATCGGGCAAGTCAACCAAAGTCCATACTTTGTTCTCATACATGGATCCCATCTCAGATTTCATGGCTTCAAGCCACTTTACGGAATCTGGGCTCACCATCGCTTCTTCATAGTTCGTAGGTTCATCATGATCTAGTAGCATGACCTCCAGAATAGGATTACCGTACCACTCTGGTGCGGATCTTACTCTGGTTGATCTACGCGGTTCAGTAGTATCTTGATCTGAAGTTTCATGATCATTATCATTGGCTTCCTCACTAACTGGTGTAGGTGTCACTGAAACAGTTTTCTGTGATGAACTACTTTCCAGTAAGGGAGCAGGTACAGTTACCTCGTCAAGTTCTACTTTCCTCCCACTCACTTCTTTCGAGAGAAACTCCTTCTCTAGAAATGATCCATTCTTAGCAACGAATGTTTTGCCTTCGGATCTGTGATAGAAGGTGTACCCAACAGTTTCCTTTGGGTATCCTATGAAGACACATTTCTCCGATTTGGGTTCGAGCTTATCAGGTTGAAGCTTTTTCACATAAGCATCGCAGCCCCAAACTTTAAGAAACGACAACTTTGGTTTCTTGCCAAACCACAGTTCATAAGGCGTTGTCTCAACGGATTTTGATGGTGCCCTATTTAACGTGAATGCGGCCGTCTCTAAAGCATATCCCCAAAATGATAGCGGTAAATCAGTAAGAGACATCATAGATCGCACCATATCTAGTAAAGTACGATTACGACGTTCGGACACACCATTACGCTGTGGTGTTCCGGGTGGCGTGAGTTGCGAAACTATTCCACAGTTTTTCAAATGTACGCCAAACTCGTAACTCAAATATTCTCCTCCACGATCAGATCGTAGAAACTTTATTTTCTTGTTACGATGATTTTCAACTTCACTCTGAAATTCTTTGAACTTTTCAAATGTTTCAGACTTATGTTTCATTAAGTAAATATACCCATATCTGCTTAAATCATCTGTGAAGGTGAGAAAATAACGATATCCGCCACGAGCCTCAATATTCATCGGGCCACATACATCGGTATGTATGATTTCCAACAAATCTGTTGCTCTCTCCATAGTACCGGAGAACGGTGTTTTAGTCATCTTGCCCAAGAGGCACGGTTCGCAAGTACCAAGTGATTCATAATCAAGTGGTTCCAAAAGTCCATCGGTATGGAGTTTCTTCATGCGCTTTATACCGATATGACCTAAACGACAGTGCCACAAATAAGTTGCACTTTCATTATCTACTCTGCATCTTTTGGCTTCAACATTATGAATATGTGTATTACTACTATCGAGTTTTAATAAAAATAGACCACTCTTCAAGGGTGCATGACCATAAAAGATATTACTCATATAAATAGAACAACCATTATTCTCTGATTTAAATGAATAACCGTCTCGCATTAAACAAGATCCAGATATAATGTTCATGCTCAACGCTGGCACCAAATAACAATTACTTAGGTCTAATATTAATCCCGAAGGTAGATGTAGAGGTAGCGTGCCGACTGCGATCACATCGACTTTGGAACCGTTTCCCACGCACATCGTCACCTCGTCCTTTGCCAGTGCCCGCTTATTCTGTAGTCCCTGTTTCGAGTTGCAAATATTAGCAACAGAACCAGTATCAAATACCCAGGTGCTACTGCGAGCTCTAGTAAGGTACACATCAATAACATGTATATCACATATACCTTTGTTCACCTTGCCATCCTTCTTATCTGCCAAATACTTGGGGCAGTTCCGCTTCCAGTGACCAGTCTGCTTGCAGTAGAAGCACTCAGTTTCCGGCTTAGGTCCAGACTTAGGTTTCTTCTCTTGAGCAGCAACTTGTTTGCCGTTCTTCTTGAAGTTCCCCTTTTTCTTCCCTTTGCCCTTTTTCTTGAAACTAGTGGTCTTGTTAACCATCAACACTTGATGCTCCTTCTTGATTTCTACCTCCGCAGCTTTCAGCATTGCGAAGAGCTCGGGAATAGTCTTGTTCATCCCTTGCATATTATAGTTCATTACGAAGCTCTTGTAGCTTGGTGGCAGTGATTGGAGAATTCTGTCGATGACGCAATCATCCGGAAGATTAACTCCCAATTGAATCAAGTGATTATTATACCCAGACATTTTGAGTATATGCTCACTGACAGAACTGTTCTCCTCCATCTTGCAGCTATAGAACTTATTGGAGACTTCATATCTCTCAATCCGGGCATTTGCTTGAAATATTAACTTCAACTCCTGGAACATCTCATATGCTCCATGACGTTCAAAACGTCGTTGAAGTCCCGATTCTAAGCTGTAAAGCATGGCACACTGAACTATCGAGTAGTCATCAGCTTTGCTCTGCCAGACATTCATAACATCTGGCGTTGCTCCAGCAGCAGGCCTGGCACCCAGCGGTGCTTCCAGGACGTAATTCTTCTGTGCAGCAATGAGGATAATCCTCAAGTTACGGACCCAGTCCGTGTAATTGCTACCATCATCTTTCAACTTTGCTTTCTCAAGGAACGCATTAAAATTCAACGGAACAACAGCACGAGCCATCTATCTACAATCAACATAAACAAGCAAGATACTATCAGGTACTAAGTTCATGATAAATTTAAGTTCAATTAATCATATTACTTAAGAACTCCCACTTAGATAGACATCCCTCTAATCCTCTAAGTGATTACGTGATCCAAATCAACTAAACCATAACCGATCATCACGTGAGATGGAGTAGTTTTCAATGGTGAACATCGTTATGTTGATCATATCTACTATATGATTCACGCTCGACCTTTCGGTCTCCGTGTTCCGAGGCCATATCTGCATATGCTAGGCTCGTCAAGTTTAACCTGAGTATTCTGCGTGTGCAAAAACTGGCTTGCACCCGTTGTAGATGGACGTAGAGCTTATCACACCCGATCATCACGTGGTGTCTGGGCACGACGAACTTTGGCAACGGTGCATACTCAGGGAGAACACTTCTTGATAATTTAATGAGAGATCATCTTATAATGCTACCGTCAATCAAAGCAAGATAAGATGCATAAAAAGATAAACATCACATGCAATCAATATAAGTGATATGATATGGCCATCATCATCTCGTGCTTGTGATCTCCATCTCCGAAGCACCGTCATGATCACCATCATCACCGGCGCGACACCTTGATCTCCATCGTAGCATCGTTGTCGTCCCGCCAATCTTATGCTTCCACGACTATCACTACCGTTTAGTAATAAAGTAAAGCATTACATCGCGATTGCATTGCATACAATAAAGCGACAACCATATGGCTCCTGCCAGTTGCCGATAACTCGGTTACAAAACATGATCATCTCATACAATAAAATTCAGCATCATGCCTTGACCATATCACATCACAACATGCCCTGCAAAAACAAGTTAGACGTCCTCTACTTTGTTGTTGCATATTTTACGTGGCTGCTACGGGCTTAAGTAAGAACCAATCTCACCTACGCATCAAAACCACAACGATAGTTTGTCAAATAGACTCCGTTTTAACCTTCACAAGGACCGGGCGTAGCCATACTTGGTTCAACTAAAGTTGGAGAGGCAGTCGCCCGCAAGCCATCTCTGTGCAAAGCACGTCGAGGGAACCGGTCTCGCGTAAGCGTACGTGTAAGGTTGGTCCGGGCCGTCTCGTCCAACAATACCGCCGAACCAAAATATGACATGCTGGTAGGCAGTA
Organism: Triticum aestivum; assembly: GCF_018294505.1. Taxonomy (NCBI): domain Eukaryota; kingdom Viridiplantae; phylum Streptophyta; class Magnoliopsida; order Poales; family Poaceae; genus Triticum; species Triticum aestivum. Next base: position 185,343,490 of record NC_057794.1, read on the forward strand.
TGACTTGTATCGTCCACAACTCACTTGTGTTCTACTCGTGCATATAACATCAACATCAATAACCAGGCTCTGATACCACTGTTGGGTTTCGTAGTAAAATTTTTTTTTTCCTACGCGCACACAGGATCATGTGATGCATAGCAACGAGAGGAGAGTGTTGTCTACGTACCCAACGCAGACCGACTGCGGAAGCAATGACACGACGTAGAGGAAGTAGTCGTACGTCTTCACGATCCAACCGATCAAGCACCGAAACTACGGCACCTCCGAGTTCGAGCACACGTTCAGCTCGATGACGATCCCCGGACTCCGATCCAGCAAAGTGTCGGGGAAGAGTTTCGTCAGCACGACGGCGTGGTGACGATCTTGATGAACTACAGCAGCAGGGCTTCGCCTAAACTCCGCTACAGTATTATCGAGGAATATGGTGGCAGGGGGCACCGCACACGGCTAAGGAATCGATCACGTGGATCAACTTGTGTCAACTTGTGTGTTTAGAGGTGCCCCTGCCTCCGTATATAAAGAAGCCAAGGGGGAAGGAGGCGCCGGCCAGGAGGAGGTGGCGCAGGAGGAGTCCTACTCCTACCGGGAGTAGGACTCCCCTCCAATCCTATTCCAACTAGGATTCCCAAGGGGGAAAGAGGGAGAGGGGTGGCCGGCCACCTCTCCTAGTCCTAATAGGACTAGGGGAAGGGGGGAGGCGCGCAGCCCCCTTGGGCTGCCCCTTTCTCTTTTCCACTAAGGCCCATGATGGCCCATATGGCTCCCGGGGGGTTCCGGTAACCTCCCGGTAACCCGGTAAAATCCCGATTTCACCCGGAACACTTCCGATGTCCAAACATAGACTTCCAATATATCAATCTTTATGTCTCGACCATTTCAAGACTCCTCGTCATGTCCGTGATCACATCCGGGACTCCGAACAACCTTCGGTACATCAAAATGCATAAACTCATAATATAACTGTCATCGTAACCTTAAGCGTGCGGACCCTACGGGTTCGAGAACAATGTAGACATGACCGAGACACGTCTCCGGTCAATAACCAATAGCGGGACCTGGATGCCCATATTGGCTCCTACATATTCTACGAAGATCTTTATCGGTCAGACCGCATAACAACATACGTTGTTCCCTTTGTCATCGGTATGTTACTTGCCCGAGATTCGATCGTCGGTATCCAATACCTAGTTCAATCTCGTTACTGGCAAGTCTCTTTACTCGTTCCGTAATACATGATCTCACAACTAACATATTAGTTGTAATGCTTGCAAGGCTTATGTGATGTGTATTACCGAGAGGGCCCAGAGATACCTCTCCGACAATCAGAGTGACAAATCCTAATCTCGAAATACGCCAACCCAACATCGACCATTGGAGACACCTGTAGTACTCCTTTATAATCACCCAGTTACGTTGTGACGTTTGGTAGTACCCAAAGTGTTCCTCCGGTAAACGGGAGTTGCATAATCTCATAGTCATAGGAACATGTATAAGTCATGAAGAAAGCAATAGCAACATACTAAACGATCGGGTGCTAAGCTAATGGAATGGGTCATGTCAATCAGATCATTCTACTAATGATGTGACCTCGTTAATCAAATAACAACTCATTGTTCATGGTTAGGAAACTTAACCATCTTTGATTAACGAGCTAGTCAAGTAGAGGCATACTAGTGACACTCTGTTTGTCTATGTATTCACACATGTATTATGTTTCCGGTAAATACAATTCTAGCATGAATAATAAACATTTATCATGATTATAAGGAAATAAATAATAACTTTATTATTGCCTCTAGGGCATATTTCCTTCAGATGGAGCATTCTTTGGTGGATGCCCCGGTAGTGGAAGCGGCCATCGAGATGAAGGTCCCACTCGAGACCATGGGTCCGCTTCCCACTGCCGGGACCATTGCTGAAATTCTGCCACCTCCCTGTCAATGGTGCTGTCGTCGCCGAATATCGAAGAGCTTCATCATCTTCTGGCACCGCTACATCTGGGAGGCGGGGAGGCTGACGACTCAGCTGCCATCACCAAGGATTTGTCCTTCATGGAATCCATGGCGGCAGGCGTGAAGGAAATGCTAGCCCAGCACCGCCAGAACTGGCAGGAGCTCAAGGAATAACGTGAATCTGCCGGCATGGTGGATCAGAGGCTGAAGGACAAATGTCTGGAGCTGCATGAGTGGCATGACAAGCAGTTCAAGGTACTCATGAGGCATTAAGAGACCCTTCAGATGATGAGGGAGGATGTCAGAGCTCGGGAGGCACGCTTGGAGGATCGCAAGTCTTCTCTAGATGCTAGGGAGCGAGAGATATTCCTTCGGGAGGAGTATCTTGAAGCTACCCTTCGCACCAAAGATGAAAATTTGGAGGCCTTGATGCAGCAAAGCACCAAGGAATTGGAGGACAAGCATAGGCTTGCTCTGGACACCCTTGCCACTGACCATGCTGCCTAGCTAAAGAAGCTTGTTGAAGATTTGGACGCTGCGTCTTCCGCCAAGGCTAAACTCGATCGGCAGGTCACCAAACTGAACGAAGACCTTGACGAGAGCGCCAAGAAGGTGGAGGCACTCAAAGAGGAAACACGGCAGGCAGAGCTTCACCTGGCTGACGTGCATTCACAACTCTCCTCCATGACCCATAGCCTTGAGACTGGCAACGACAACATCTCTGACATGAAGGCAAGGATCGGCTCGCTGGAGCGGTCAGCGGAATCTCTTGAATCCCGGCATTAGTTGTTGTCCAAGGACTTGGAAATTGCCAAACGTCTCCGGCAAGATGCAGAGGACAGGCTGAATAATCAGGTCGACATGAACAACCTCTAGATCAAGAGCCTGATTGACATTGCAGAACGTCTTGGCGGCCAATCTGCGGCGATGGGCATGGACGGCCCAGTCTACTCAGCCAGCGAGCAGGAGGTCACGAGTGTAAAGCTAGGTCTCTTCTTCGACGAGTTGATCGATAAGCTGAAGGTGCATGAAGTGGGGAGGGCTGAATATTTCGCGACCGAGTCACGAAAGCTCGCTCGCAACGCCCTCTTCATGGTCTTGAGCAACATCGCATGGCGCCACCCAGAGCTCGATCTTGATGACAGCTTCAAGAAGCCACCAGCCAGTGTTGACGTTGCTGTTGTCGAGGAGAAGGCCCCCCCTGCACCGACATGGTTCTTCGTGTTTATGTTTTTCTTCTTGGCCACAGGGCCGTGCATCGGGCCTCAGTTGCTTCCACGAGACCCTATAATGAAAACATGATATGTATTTTCTGTTTATTCGCTGTATCTCTGGTGTTTGTGTGAAACCGATACTTCTAGCTAGATCTCTGAATGTGCATTTATCCCTTTGAACTATATATGCTTATGTTTGTATGATCAACTCCTACAAGTTCTGGATGCCTCTCGATATCATATTAACGCGATTGTCGTAAGGGTCCGGCCCTTAACAGTCATCTTGGCGTGGATGCGTCCCAGCAGGTTTTCCCTAGGTAGCTCTTGATCCAGCCTCTCGACTTGCGAGTGTGGCTCTGGACAGAACGATGGTGTGATCAAAGAAACTAGCGAAAGTTCCATTGCATTAGCGATCGCACGATACAAACACTCGCTAGAGTTAAGGGATAAACGACTGCAAAAATCTAAAATGCATCAACAATAAGCGATAACGTGAACTTAGGTTTCATTTTGAGCATCTTTTTCTTCTGACGGGTCGCGCGTGTTCGACGCATCCGCGGCACCTGGAGTTGTAGACGTCAATCAGGTGGTTCCTTGTTCCCAGCAAGGACCAACATGGGTTTCTTGCAACTGGTGGGCATCGGGGCATGGTGCCAGGCTTCTCTGGTCCTCTTCCCTTTTTCTCCCCTCCCCTCGGGTTAGTGCAGAGGCTGCCGTTGCACGGGTCATGCCAACGTGGGCAGCCTCGCCGAAGTCTGCTTACCGGGGCATCAACCGACGGACTTATACCAACCCTTTGCTCAGAATTACCCACAGCGGTGGAAATACTAGACTGAGCGTCGCGTGGTAATAATCGACATCGACGACGTCGAGGCTAAAGCAGCTCGACTGCTGACGACGTGAAGGGACGGGAAGGAGGGAGCTCGCGCCCGCACGTCTTGCGCCCCTTCCCCCGGACGGTGCCGGAATGTCGAGAACACCGTACGAGCCGTTGGGATAACCCTACCGCCGTCAGCGGCGGTCTTGGCCGTAATTGTCACTACGGCGAAGCTTGGAGAGTGAAAGAATGACGCGGGGGAGGCCCCTGCTTCTCCTACGCCTCTCCGCGGGGTGCCGTGGGTGATGGCACCATCGAAAATGAAGGTGGTGATGAAGATGACGCGTTGCGCAAACTTTCAGGATCGCTCAAGCAAGGCATGTCGGGGTTATTGTCACATCACTGGTTGTATTAAATGCATTGCTTATTGTCACATCACTGGTTGCCCAGCAAGGCATGTCGGGCTTATCTCGCTAGCTTCACGCCTGTTCTCTTGACACGTCCCAGGACGGGTTTCACCTGTCGGTTTCTTCTGTAGGTAATGGCTGCCATGTGGTGAATGGCTGCCACATAATCACCTTGCGGCTTGATACCGCACTGATTGACAACGTGGGTCATGCTTGAGTGGTTGGTGGGGTGGTTTTGCCTCCATGAGCCCCGGCAGGCTGTGACGGGGTGCCTTCGCTGCTTGCTTCCGGTGGTGGCCCTATGTAACACCCACGATGCGGCTATATCCCCCACGTGTCGGAGCACGACTTAGAGGCATAACCGCATAGTAAGCATGTCGCAAGAGGGGGTAATCTTTACACATCCCATGTACTGAATAAGATAGAGATAAAGAGTTGGCTTACAATCGCCACTTCACACAATACATAAATATAGCATTACATCATCCAGAATACAATCAAGGTCTGACTACGGAACCTACATAAAGAAAGAGAACCCCTAATACATTGATCCCCGATCGCCCCAACTGGGCTCCACTACTGATCGTCTAGAAAGGAAACGTAGTAACACCCTGAATCCTCGTCGAACTCCCACTTGAGTTCGGTCGCATCCCCTGGACTGGCATCATCGGCACCTGCATCTGGTTTTGGAAGTAATCTGTGAGTCACGGGGACTCAGCAATCTCACACCCTCGAGATTAAGACTATTTAAGCTTATGGGTAGGAAAAGGTAGTGAGGTGGAGCTGCAGCAAGCACTAGCATATATGGTGACTAACTTACGCAAATGAGAGAGAGAAGAGAAGCAAAGCACGGACGTGAAGCTATAAAGATCAAGAAGTGATCCTGAAACTACTTACGTTCAAGCATAACACGAGACCGTGTTCTCTTCCCGGACTCCGCCGAAAAGAGACCATCACGGCTACACATGTTGTTGATTCATTTTAATTATGTTAAGTGTCAGGTTCTCTACAACCGGATATTAACAAATTCCCATATGCCCATAACCGCGGGCACGGCTTTCGAAAGTTCAAAACCCTGCAGGGGTGTCCCAACTTAGCCCATCACAAGCTCTCACGGTCAACGAAGGATATTCCTTCTCCCAGGACGACCCGATCAGACTCGGAATCCCGGTTACAAGACATCTCGACAATGGTAAAACAAGACCAGCAAAGCCGCCCGATGTGCCGATAAATACCGATAGGAGCTGCACATATCTCGTTCTCAGGGCACACCGGATGAACACTACGTACAACTAAAACCAACCCTCAAGTTTCCCCAAGGTGGTGCTGCAAGTGGCTCTGTTTTGGACCAACACTCAGAGGAGCACTGGCTCGGGGGTTTAAAATAAAGATGAACGTTGAGTCCGCGGAACCCAAGGGAAAAAGGCTTAGGTGGCAAATGGTAAAACCAAGGTTGGGCCTTGCTGGAGGAGTTTTATTCAAGGTGAACTCTCAAGGGGTTCCCATTATAACCCAACCGCGTAAGGAAAGCAAAATCAAGGAACATAACACCGGTATAACAGAAACTAGGGTGACAAGAGTGGAACAAAACACCAGGCATAAGGCCGAGCCTTCCACCCTTTACCAAGTATATAGATGCATTAAAGTAAACAAGATATAATAATGATATCCCAATAATAACATGTTCCAACAAGGAACAAACTTCATCTCCACCTGCATCTAGCAACGCTATAAGAGGGGCTGAGAAAAGCGGTAACATATCCAAACAACGGTTTGCTTGGACAAGGTGGGTTAGAGGCTTGACATGGAAATATGGGAGGCATGATAAAGCTAGTGTTAGGTATCGTGGCATAGCAATAGAGCGAGCAACTAGCAAGCAAAGATAGAAGTGATTTCGAGGGTATGGTCATCTTGCCTGCAAAGTTCTCCGAGTTGACTTAAGCTTGATCCTCGTAAGCGTACTCAATGGGTTCCTCGACCACATACTCGTCTCCCGGCTCTACCCAAAGCAAGAACACAGCAAAGGAAACCACAATCAACCACGGTGCAATGCACAAACAACATGATGCAAAACCTGGCATGATATGCGGGATGTGATATGCAATGCATATGCGTGCTCCGGAAGGACAAGATTGAACCATGCTCAACTTGGCAAACCAAGAGTGCCGCTGGAAAGATGAGTTGATTTTGGTCGAAATCAATATAAAGATCGCCGGAATCGGATGCACAGTTTGCAAAAGGCAAGCAAAACAATAATGGCACAATTCTGTGATTAACATCATGATGCCACCTAGAATGCAACAAGAAACTAAGCTAGTGCACTCCAACATAGCGACAAAGCACATGGCAGTTATCCACTCAAGATGCTTGACAAAAGATGAACACTGAGCTACGGCTAAATCACAAAAGAGCAGGTTCAAACAAGCATGACAAAAGGGCAAAAGATATCAGCTTCACAAACTTAGTGAAAATAACATGTCAGGAATTAACATTAGGAAGGAATGTTTAGAGCAAGATATCAACATGCTACAAGATCCGATCATAGCAATACAAGGCATGGCATTAATATACTCCAAGCATATAACAAAAGTCCCTTACTGACCATAAGCCCAAAGGGCACAGAAAATATGATGGCACCCATGTAAACATAGCAAGTTTCGTTAACAGATACACAATTAGCAGAAAACTGGACATGACATAAACAGAGTTATGAAGGCATGTTTGCGAGCTTGATGCACTGAACACAAGGCATTGCATGACAAACTAAGCATACTACCAGCAAGAAGGCATGATCAAGAAGCTAACCATGGCAAGAACAATCTCATAGCATGCATGGATCAACTACAACAACCTTGGCAAAATTGATTAACACGTAAACAATCTGCCAGGAACATTTTATAGCAAAAGTAGAGCAAGATTGAGTCATGATAAGGTACTTCATAAATGCAAACATGGACATGGATGGATAGAGCACAACCATATTCCCAAATCATCCTTACTGAACAAACTCAAAATAAGCATGGATCACTCTGTAGCAACAGGAATACATGGCATTAAAATAACAGCAGGGAAATGACTTAGTGAAATTCTAAGTCCCTGAAATCAGCAACATCACGAGAGATACTTTGCATGCTTGTTCTAGTCACCACATTGATCACAAAAATACATGGCATACACTCCTGTAAAGATGGCATGGCATAGCCCAAGCAAATGTAGAGCTCATGCCCATATGCAGCACATAATAATCATGGCAAAAATGACAAATGCTCAAGAACTGATAAGAAATAGGAACTAACATTATGAAGCACTCTTGCATCAACAATTTGGGTATCAAGATGGACTCAAACAAGCATTGTGCAATCGAACAAAATGAAGAGGGCATCCTGATGAACATTTTGATATCTCATATGCACAAAACGGACCACCGAGCACAGAGTTATGGCATGAAGAATGGAGCATAAAAATATGTGGAAAAAGGACTTAGAGGAAAGATAGACCTCAGACCTAGGGTTTACTGTAGCACGTTTGCTCAAGGCAGATCCGGGCTCGCCGGAGTGGTCGCGGTGGCCGGAGTTCTCGCCGGAGAGGATGCCCGGAGCTGCGGGGAGGCATGGATCCGGCCGGAGAGGAGGAAGAGTGGGGCTGCGGCTGACCTCGACGGCGACCGGCGAGGGCGGCTGTGGCGGAGCCGGCGACTTGCTGCAGTGGCGAGGCGGCGGCCGGAGTGGGGCAAGGAGGTGGCGCGGCGAGGGAAGCTCATGGGCAACCGTGCGGGCGGCGGCATGGACGAGTTGGGCCGCGGGGGCCGCCGGCGGGCCCGAGCGGCCCACAGCGGGGCACGGTGGAGAGGCCATGTGTCACGCGCCCGTAGGCTGTAGGCGGCGGTGTGAAGGCGTCCAGCGGGCGGTGGACATGTCCGGTGGCGCAAAGGGAGGTTAGGGTAGGGTTTCGCCCGAAAATTCGGAGGAGTGCACATATTTATAGGTAGAGGGAGCTAGGAGAGTCGAAATGAGGTGCGGTTTTCGGCCACGCGATCGTGATCGAACGGCCGAGAGGATGGAGGGGGTTTGGATGGGTTTTGGGCCACTTTTAAGGGGTGTTGGGCTGCAACACACACAAGGCTTTACGGTTCCCCGGTTAACCATTGGAGTATCAAACGGACTCCAAATGGCACGAAACTTGACAGGCGGTCTACCGGTGGTGTACCAAGGCCGCTTGGCAAATCTCGGTCCATTTCAAGAAAGTTTAACACCCACACATGAAAAGAGGCAAGCGGGGGCGCCGGAGGACATAGGAGTGTCGGATCGCAAAACGGACAACGGGGAAAATGCTCGGATGCTTGAGACGAACACGTATGCAAATGCGATGCACATGATGACATGATATGAGATGCATGACATGAACAAAATGCAAAACAAAGACAAACCCAACCACGAGGGAAATATCAAAACTTATAGCCAAAAATGGCAAGAGTTGGAATACAAATATGGTAAATTACATCCGGGGTGTTACAACACTCCACCACTACGAAAGGATCTTATCTCGAGATCTAGGACTGAAAAAAATCTCTGAATATTCGGAACAGAGGTGGTCTTCACGTTCCCAGGTGGCCTCTCGGTTGGAATGGTGTGACCACTTCACTTTCAGGAATTTGATAGACTTGTTGTGAGTCTTGAGCTCAGTTTCTTCGAGAATAGCAACGGGATGCTCATGATAAGACAGGTCTTCTTGGAGATCAATCTCTTCGAAGTTGATGGTGCGGTCAGGAGTCTTGAAACACTTGCGAAGCTGAGACACATGAAACACTTCGTGCATGTTTGCAAAGTTGGATGGAAGCTCAAGTTGATAGGCGATGTCACCTCTTTTTCCAATGATCTTGAAAGGACCCATATATCTAGGGGAAAGCTTCCCTTTGATACCGAAGCCACGAGTACCTTTCATTGGAGAGACGCGAAGGTAGACATGGTCTCTGATCTCGAAAGCCAAGTCACGATGCTTGCTATCATAGTAACTCTTCTGGCGCGATTGCGCGGCTTTGAGATTTTCACGAATGACTTTGCACATTTCTTCGGTCTCTGTGATCAAGTCATTGCCAAGAAGTTGGCGTTCACCAGTCTCTGACCAGTTAAGAGGAGTACGACACTTTCTGCCATAGAGAATCTCGAATGGGGCCTTGCCCGAACTTTCTTGGAAGCTGTTGTTGTAGGAGAACTCGGCATATGGAAGACAATCTTCCCACTTCATACCGAAAGAAATGACACAAGCCCTGAGCATATCTTCAAGAATTTGATTTACTTGCTCAACTTGTCCACTAGTTTAACGATGAAAGGATGTGTTGAAGCGAATGTTTTGCCCATGGCCTTCTGACAAGAATCCCAAAACTTAGAAGTAAAGATGCTTCCACGATCTGAAGATATCAACTGCAGAATGCCATGCAAAGAGACAATCCCGGAGGTATATATCTCTGCCAACTGAGCTGCTGTGATAGATTCTTTGATAGGAAGAAAATGAGCCACTTTTGTAAGCTTGTCGATGACAACAAAGATAGCATCATTGCCACGCTTGGACTTGGGAAATACAGCCATGAAGTCCATCTCAATATGGTCAAACTTCCATTCTGGAATAACAAGAGGTTGGAGGAGACCAGCTGGCCGTTGGTGTTCTGCTTTCACTCTTCTACATACATCACATTCATTCACGAACTGAGCAATCTCGTGCTTCATTCGAGTCCACCAATACGACTGCTTGAGGTCATGGTACATCTTTGTACTTCCAGGGTGAATACATAGGAGTGAATTGTGAGCCTCGCTCATAATGACTTTACAAAGGTCACCCTTAGGAAAAACAATTCAATCCTCGAAGAAAAGAGTATCTTGGTCAGCAAGGCGATAGCACTTGTACTTGGGTTGACTCTTGGCAATCCCAATCTTCACCTTCTTCACCATGGCATCAAGAAGTTGTGCCTTACGAATTTGATCTTCCAAAGTAGGAGAGACTTGGAGGTTGGCAAGAAATCCTTGAGGAACAACTTGGAGATTAAGTTTGCGGAAAGCTTCACAATGTTCTGGTTGGAAGGGCTTGAGAATTAAACTGTTGCAGTAAGCCTTCCTGCTCAACACGTCTGCAATGACATTGGCCTTGCCTGGATTATATTCAATACTCGAATTACACTCTTGAATCATTTCGACCCAATGAGTCTGCCTGAGGTTGAGGTTGGGTTGAGTGAAGATGTACTTGAGACTCTTATGATCAGTGAAGATGTCCACATTCCTTCCCAACAAGATATCTCTCCATGTTAAAAGAGCATGGAAAACTGCCGCGAACTCGAGGTCATGAGTGGGGTAGTTCTTTCTGTTGGGCTTCAACTGGAGAGAGGTATAGGCCACAACTTTCTTCTCTTGCATTAACACAACACCGAGACCTTGCAGGGAAGCATCACAGAAAACTTCGAATGGTTTGGATTCATCCGGAGGAGTCAGAACTGGAGCTGTGACTAACTTCTCTTTCAGGGTGTTGAAAGCGATGTCACATTCAGGCATCCAGACATACTTTAATTCTCAACGAATCTTTGACAATAGCTTGCAAGCCCAAGGAAACTGTGGAGTTTCTTCACATTCTGAGGCGGTTCCCAATTTACAATTGCAGACACCTTCTCAGGATTAACAGCAATGCCCTTGGCGGAGATGATATGCCCAAGGTAGAGAACCTCATCGAGCCAAAACTCGCACTTTGAAAACTTCGCATGGAATTGATGTTCTCTAAGTATGTCGAGCACCAATCTCAAGTGCTTGGCATGATCCTCTTTGTTCTTGGAAAAGACCAAAATATCATCGAGATACACCAAGAGAAGTCATTTGTGTAAGGGTTGAAGGTGAAGTTCATCATGCGAGAGAACGTTGGAGATTGACAAGGCCGAAAGACATGACAGTGTATTCATAAGAACCATAGCTTGTTCTGAATGTTGTCTTGGGGATATCTTGTTCACGAATGCGAATCTGATGATAGCCCATACGAAGGTCAATCTTGGAGAATACTTGAGCACACTTGAGTTGTTCGAAAAGCTCGTTGATGTTGGGAAGTGGGTACTTGTTCTTTATGGTCTTCTTGTTCAATGGGCGGTAGTCGACACACAGTCGGTCCGTGCCATCCTTCTTCTTGACAAAAAGAACACCACAACCCCATGGAGAAGAACTCGGACGGATCAGACCCACATGCTCTTGTATATCGAGTTGCTTCTTCAGCTCCTTCAACTCTTCTGTCCAAGATTTTAAGGACGTTTGGAAACAGGTTCCGTGCCAGGCTCGAGATCAATGACGAATTCAACTGGCCGGTGAGGAGGCATTCCTGGAAGCTCTTCTGGAAAGACGTCTTGATATTCAGAAACGACTGGAATCTGAGAGATGGCATTCAACTCGCCCTTCTCATTGAGAGAAAACAGTCAAATGGTATCGTCACGAGTGGCATAGATGATCACATCCTCAGACGAGTGTGTCAATTGAATCTGCCTGGCAGCACAATCAAGCTGAGCCTTGTGCTTAGAAAGCCAGTCCATGCCGAGAATGAGATCAATATCCAAGTTACCAAGAACAATTGGAGAGGACAGAAACTTATAGTCGCCCATCTTGATAGACACATCCAGAACGCAAATGTTAGATGTCATTTTCTTGCCCGGGGACACAATCTTCAACGGGAAAGGAATCTTTTCGGTCACAAACTCATGCTTGGCAACAAAAGGTCTTGAAATGAAAGAAAGTTATGCACCAGTATCAAAAAGAACTTTTGCAGGAATATCATTAACAGGAAGGTTACCCATGATCACTTTTGAAGAGTCCTCTGCCTGAGCTGCATTCATCATGTTGACCTTTGCAGACTTGGGATTATGCTTGACCTCTGCATTGCTGGCAGATCTCGCAGGAGGAGGAGGCGGAAGGCGCCTCTGGTTGAAGCATATTTTCGCATAGTGCCCTTTCTGCTGACACTTGTTGCACATAAGCTCTGAGAGCGGACGGTGATATGGAGCACTTGACCTTGGAGCATGAGACCAAGCTTTGTTCTTCTGCCGATAAGGTTGACGGAACGGAGGAGGAGGAGGAGGCAACCAGTACTTTTGCTGCTTAGCTGCCACTTGAGTTGAAGAAGAAGATGGAGTTGCATCCCTGACTCTCTTCTTAGATGCATCGCACTTGAGTTGAGCAGCCTCTTGCTTTAGTGCCATGTTGTAGAAATCATCAAACTTGGTCGGCTCAAAAAGCACAAGAGCTAGTTGCAGATCTTCTCTAAGACCACCTCTGAATTGATAAATCATGCTCTTCTCGCCAGGGACGTCTTGTTTAGAGAAATGAGTGAGCCTCTGGAACAGGATGTTGTATTGGTAAACAGATAAGCTGCCTTACTTCAGGTTGCGAAACTCCTTGTGCTTACTCTCAGCAACACTTTGAGGAATGTGGTGAGCTTTGAAGTCCCGGTGGAAATCATCCCAGGTAATCACACGACCTCCTCTGGAATCTTTGTATTGTTGATACCACTCAGCAGCTTGATCTTTGAGTTGGAACGAAGCAAACTTGACAAAGTCCTCAGGCCTGACGTTGCTACACTCAAAATGTTTGCAGATATCCACGAGCGAATCGTCAGCGTCTGTGGCCTCGACACAGTTACTGAAAAACTTCGGCTGGTTTGCGAGGAACTGGTTGAGGGTAGCAAACTGAGCTTGATTGTTGCCATGGCCTTGATTTCCTTGGTTACGCTCTTGCAAGAGTTGCATAAGCATCTGCGTGTTGGCGTTGGTAGCGGCCATGACAGCTTGCCATGCCTCCGGAGGTGGAGGTGGTGGCGGAGGTTCTGGATTCTGACGCGTTGGAGGAGCCATCCTGAAGAGGTTGACATCCGTTAGCATCTTGAAAGACATATATTCAAGCTGGATCAATGGATTGAAATTGCAACATATAGCCTTAACATTCGAACAAGAAAGAACGAATGAATTCGAAAGTAAATGATCACACTTCCAGAAATTGAGAAGAAACTTAGATGGAGATAGATGAATAAAACAACAAGGTACGAACAAGAACAAATAATTGGTAAGGATTACCCAATCACAAACCAAATATCTGTGGGATAAAATGCTAGAGCTACATGAATTCCCACCTATGAATCTCCCGAAATTTTTTGGTTATGCAATCAGGTGTTGGGGATACAGGGGAAGCATAATATCTCACCCAAAACTAGCAAATCCAACAGCCAGCTGTAGCCATCCTTCAACACATAACCAAGAAACCTTCGGAAATCATTTACCTCAACCTTCAAAAAGCATCTGTTATACGAGTTATGGCAATACTCCCGAACTCCCGCTCCAGTACTGGGTGGCGTCGAGGTTATCTCACCAACAACTGCATAAAAGAGATTTTCGATGTCGGCGAAACTCAGGTATTCCAGAACTACAACGATAAAGTTGTGATGACAACACCCCGGAGCTCAACTCCCCGGGACACTGCCACAACACCTAAATGTCAGGAAAAAATGAAGAGGGCATCATGATGAACATTTTGATATCTCATATGCACAAAACGGACCACCGAGCATAGAGTTATGGCATGAAGAATGGAGCATAAAAATATGTGGAAAAAGGACTTATAGGAAAGATAGACCTCAGATCTAGGGTTTACTGTAGCACGTTTGCTCGAGGCACATCCTGGCTCGCTGGAGTTGGAGGTCACCGGAGTGGTCGCGGTGGCCGGAGTTCTCGCCGGAGAGGATGGTCGGAGCTGCCTGGAGGCGTGGATCCGGCCGAAGAGGAGGAAGAGCGGGGCGGTGGCGTCCCAGAGCAGAGGGCGGCCGCGGCGGCGCTGGCGACTTGCTGCGGTGGCAAAGGCGGAGGCCAGAGCAGGGCAAGGAGCCGGCGCGGCGAGGGCAGCTCGCGGGCATGGAGAAGTTGGGCCGCGGGGGCTGGCGGCGGGCCCTAGTGGGGCGCGATGGAGAAGCCA